>NW_024499239.1:2399032-2846826 GCF_017590055.1 Onychostruthus taczanowskii
GAAATGCTTAAAAATTCAGAATAGATAATGTAAATCCAAAAGTAAGAGTGGCAAAAATCAACACCTATTCTATGAAAGGCATTAAATTATCCGTGGTAAAAATTATCTCACAAAAATAGAATGAAGAAAAAAATCTCAATATCCAGGCAGAAATGGATGCATCTGAAAGCTAGATAACTGCTCTCAGATTCAAAATAAATTATTATTTGTACTTCATGAGTATCGAAGAAAAGGCAAATAACCTATGTGGTAATGTTGACCACCAAGCAAAAAAAAATTAAACAGATTAGGCTTTTGATAAAGAAAATAATTATGTAATGCATAGGGGCTAGTGACAGCATTTTGGAATATTTGGGGGCCTCTTGTTTCTTTTAACTTCAAAAGATTTTTAACTATAGAGACAAACATCCATTGGGGAAAAAAATGAAAATATCAAGATTGTACAAAAGAAATACAGATTGTAAGGATGACACAGTATTGAAAAAGTAATGTGAGAAGTGTTGCTGTGGGGAAGAACTGAGAATGTGAAGCTGAAAAGAAATCTTAAATTTATTTCAAATTAAAACATCCCCTGCTCCAAAGTTATAGGGAAAGATAACAGGAAAACAAAATTAAATAGACTTCTAGGGGTCAATTTTCAAACCTCAAAGAAATCCTAACACTTAAATGTACCAGAGAAAAAGATTTAGAAAGCATTTTGATCAAAGGTCAAGAGCATAATATAAAACAAGAAAGTCAAATATGAAGCTAGAATGTACAGCAGTAGGCCCTGAAGATCTTCTTACCTTTTCCACTCTGGCAAGGTCCTCTTCAAAGTGCTTAGTCCTGCTTGGTGTACCATTGTTCAGTAAACAACTGGACAGAACTGACGTCCATGGGACTTAGTTGTCCAGAAGAATTATTTCTGAGGAATAGGGAAGAAGTTGGTGCTATGTAGCTTGAAGAAAAAATGTCAAAGAGAATTTCATATCAGTCTTGAGGCCCTGAGAATCAACTTGTTGAAAAACAAGGGATGCTATCTATCAGCTAAAACCCAAAATCCAAAAATAACACCCAAACAAAACAAAAAAAACCACCCCCAACCAACGAAAAAAGAAACCCAAAAGCCCCACAAAATACCTCACACCAACTAATCAACAAAAAATACACAAATCTTTTAAATGAAAGAATAGAGGAACAGGGAAATAGTTTGGCTGTAGAGAATGTAGAATTTCCTTCATTTTTTACTTCAGAGCTAATTATATCATCTGTTGAAGATGAACTGGTTTCATCAACCAAAACTTGATTTGGTTTTGAACTTAATGATCAGAGAGGAAGAAGCCTTAGCAGAGTTCAGATAGTTCCTTTTTATGTCTAGTCACAAGTTATCGAATATAAATTCAGTACATATTTTTCTTTCGAATCTTAGTTTTTACAAACATATTAGATATAGTCCTCTTCATGGTAGTTTTATTTATATTTTTTTTTTTTTTAAGCTATAACACATTGGTTAGAATGAAATCTGGGTAGCATGACAAACACGTAGGTTAATTGCTTTTGGGATGTATTGTCAACTTCACTTTTGACTAAAATTTGGTACAGTGTGAGGGGAAGGTGAGAAAGCTGCATAACTAAGCACACTTTAGTACAAGAAAGGATAGAATGAATGAGCGTAGCAAGGTACAGCAATCAGAAGGATCCTCTCTTTTCAGAAACTCATCATACTTGAACTGGTATCCCACACTAAACCTACATGTCCATGCTTCCTGATGTTAGCATAGATCTTGGTTTTTATTGAAGCTATCGGATTTATAAAACATTAGAACCTTATTTGTGAGAATGCTAGAAAAACACTGCTAGAGAGCAGATCAGAGCACACATATACACAGACACACATGCACAATCTTTACAGACAAATACCTTCCAGTCCTTACAGGCAGCCATATCACTTTACAAATGCCAAAATGTCATTTACCTCAAGTAGAGAACTTTCCCTTAAGTATCATCCTTCTAAAGCAATTTGATTCATAAAGTGTGATAGAAATGACAGCAAGTTACACGACTTACAATGTAATAGGGTATTTTCCTGTTCTTTATCTACATCACTGTCTGCAAAGCTTGTTGTGTTGGTCAAAATTCTAGATAACAGCAGCATGGAAAATTTTAAAAGTACTTGGATATTGTGCTATGACCCCAGATGCTTCCAAGTTCAACAAATCAATATACTGGAAGTAGCCAAATGCCAGGTTCACTTGAAAAATTGCTGTCCTAATTTATGGTTGAAAGCATGAGGTGAGATTGGTAGTTGCATCTGAAAGTCTCTTCTCCTCTAACATCAAAGGGAGATCGTTTTTTTAAAAGTATTTATTTTGTTTCAAGCAAGCCACTTTTATTATTTTTGGTATTTTTATCCTAGCAGCATTACCAAATGATGGACTACTTTTTAAATCTGTTTTTACACTCCCAGTGTAGAGCTGGGAAAATAGATAAAGCATAATGTGCAAGAACAGTATCTATCAACAAGTTTGTTTCATGTTTTAGCTATCAGAACTGTTTTCAGGCTTTTTATAGTTGCAATTTTTTTACTTGTCACTGTCATTCTTGGCCTTTCCTCCCTGGTTTATATTTAGATTTACAAAGAAAGGAAAAGACAATTAGAATTTCTGAATTTGAAGTTTTAATGAAAACACTCTTTATTTTTTTTTTTCTTATTGACAGCAAATCTAACAGTAACTCAGAACAATTTCATTTAAACAAAAAATTAATGCAAAAAATTGTATAGATACTGAAGGGAATTTTAATGTAAAACAAGAAAAGGAGCAGAGGGAGTATCCTGCTGGAAAAACCAGAATATTATACTTAGAGTGATGTCTAGAGGCCAGAGGGAGTCTAAAGGACAAGGAAGATTAAATCTAAAAGTGTATTCCTTTGGAAGGCATGAGAATAAAAGAATAGAAGATTTCCCAGTCATGTTCTCTTCAGTGTGAAATGCTGGAGTGGTAAGCATCATGACAGTTTATTAAGTGGATAATATAGAGAAATACCTCTTACAGTTGATCTGAAGAAAACACAAAATAAAGAAAAGATTATCTTAATGTCTCTTAACCTGTCTCGGAAACTAGTAAGGGCTTTTGTTGATAGTTGGAGAAAGGAAATCTATTTTTTCTGTGTTTTTTAAAAAAAAATTATAAAGCAAAATAACTAATTTCATGATGACTGTCAAGTTGTATGACATCTGTTCCCTTGGCATGACTGTCCTGGTGCCCAGGATTCAGTTTTCTATACTGAAAATGCTTGAACATAATGTACTTTAAGAGGATGTGAATAACAGGTTTCTCGGGCAGCTGACCATGCTGAATTTTGATGCAGCAGTAAACCCTACTTTGCTAGTTTTAGCTGGACATGCATTTGTATGTAGCAAGGCAATGGAAAGCGCTTAAATCTTAAAAGTCTAAATTTATGATAGGCACGTGAAAGGTGAATTTATGATAGTTGTATTGCAGCGGTGATGAGAGTGTGATTTTTGAGTCTCTCCTGACTCACAAACAGTAAAAGAGCAAAGACAAGATGAAGGTTTTGCCACAAGACTCACAGCAGAGCTGGACTGTTGCAACATTTGCCAAGTAATCTGAATTGTGGTCGCAGTCTGAGTCCTGCATACTGCTCCTTGGTGATGTAGAAAGAACTGTTGAGACTGGCACTGATAAATTACTCTGTGACCAGCTCAGTCCCATCTTGAAAATGGAGTGGTAGATCTAGCAGTAAATTACTGCCATAACGCTCTTCCTGCATCTGCAAGGTATGTGGCATGTCTCTTGTGGTTCTTGCCTGAAAAAAACATCAGAGTCTTTGGCAAAAGATGCATATTTCAGCCAACTTTCCCATATTAGACTATGCTTTAGTGTCTTATCCTTTCCTGCAGAAAAGGCTGTCTTTCCTGTGGTTAGTACACATAACAAATAGGCACATATTTGCTAACACAACCATTGGTGGTTTGGGGTCACTGCAGTTAATTGGTTTGAAATACACCTGCTTCCATTTTGTTGCTAAATTAAAAGCATAGCTTCATGGCTATGCAGACTTGAAGGTGAGAATATTAAGTGACAAAATTACTGTTCCACATTCACACTTCCACTCACAGCTGCAGAATTTCTGTTTAAAGCTGCAATAAAGACTTCCCTAATTCCAGGTTTAAATGTATTCATCTATGTAATTTACTTTTAGAGAGAAAACCAGAGCACTAATAAAGAGCAGGAATATGAATTCATAATAGGTTATAATCATGAGTGCTAATATCAAACAGAAACCTTTTAACAACCTTGTAAGGAATTAATATTATAGCTTCATTTTATTTCTAGTATCTGAAAAATAAAAAGACTTTCAATAATTGAGTTACTAGTATTTTTGTTGCATTTTGGTCTAATAGGCACCAAAGTGTACCTATCACTTTTTTGGCACTGTAGAAATATACGTGAGGATTCGTCACAGATTTTAAATTTTGTATGTATTCAGAAGTATTTGGAAGCATTTTAAAACTTTTTATATACATACTATGTACTTGCATATGATGAACTTCTACAGGGTGCACAAATGCACTTATTTAGATATCAGATTATGATTTATCAATGGCATGCTAATTCTAATAGAGTAGAAATACTATAGTACAGCTATTTAAAAAAATCTGGATGATTGTCCTGCTGCTTTGTGGCCTCCTTAGCATAAATAAAACAATTTATTAAAATTTATGAATGCAGCAGTAATTCTCACATTCTCATAACAATTCATCAGTATGTTACAGTAATGGCAAAGAGAACAGAAATAAATGCACATTTACATGTGGCACAGAGAACTTGCCTTTAAAAGGTAAACATGGTGCCCTATGAAGCAGTTAAAATGCTAAGGGTAAGAAACTTAGATGATTTCTGATATGGTTAAAGTGAGATTTCCAAACAAGATTTTCCCAGCTTAGATGAGATCATCAATTGCTGATCAGGTGTTGAAGGCAAAAGCTTCAAGGTGCTTGGGTTGTCTGCATTGTTGCTCTAGTCTCAGTCTATTATCATTAGTACCTAACCTCTAGAGATGCCAATTTCTCCATTTTGGCTACAGATAAAATATAAGTAATCTATGTTCCTAATTTAGACAGCTAAGTGACTAGACAAATAGACAAATTCCTGATAAATTCCTCTGAGCTTTAACTTTTCAAAATCATACTATTTATTTATGGAATGTCATTACTGAAGGGAAAATACCCTTTGCTTTTATCAAAAGCGAATCATAAATTATTTTATTTTAGAGCTTTCTGAAGCAGATGCATCCTTGCCCTGTATCAAAACTAGTGTGGCCAGCAGGACCAGGGCAGTGATGGTCCTGTGTACTCAGCACTGGTGAAGGCCACAGCTCAAGTGCTGTGTCCAGTTTGGGGCCCCTCGCTTCAAAAAGACACTGAGGAGCATGTCCAGAGAAGGGCAGTGGAGCTGCTGCAGTGTCTAGAGAGTGAGGACTATGAGGAGCAGCTGAGAGATCTGGGATTGTTTGGCCTGAAGAAAATGAGGTTTGGGAAAGGCCTTACCACTCTCTACAACTTTCTGAAAGTGGATGGGTGGGTCTCTTCTCACCAGGGAAGTGACAGGACAAGAGGAAATGTTCTCAGGTTACACCAGGGGAGGTTCAGGTTGGGCATCAGGAAGAATTCATGCACTGAAAGGGTGGTAAAGCATTCCAATGGGCAGCCCAGGGAAAAGATGGAGTCACCATCCCTGGAAGTGTTCAGGAAATGACATCACAATTAGTACTGTGGTTGATTGTCAAAGTGATCAGTTAAGGGCTGGCCTTGATTGTCTTGGAGGTCTCTTCCAACCTTAATGATTATATGATTCTATGAAAGTGGATGAACATTCCTGGCTAAGTTTTGAGGGTGAGCAGATGCATTTGTCAGAATACTTCAAAATGGGATATTATTGCTATTTGTTCTTGAAACTGTGAGAAACAATTTTCTCATTCTCCCATTTTGTAGTTGGGATATCCAAGTTTATGTGGCATTCCTTTACATTCCAGGTGAGTCCCCGGGTTATAAAGCTATTGACTGTTGTTTGAGAGTCTTCATATTCATTGATTCACTCATTTTTCATCAGGGAAACAACAGTTCTGCTTTGAAACTCATTAACTATTCACTAGAGCATAAGCCTGAGTGTTCCAAAGTCTAGGGTTATCTACTACAACAAAGGGAAAATGTGATCTTTTTTACTTACTAAATATGAAAATAATCCCATTTAATTCTATCTTTTGAATGTAGACAGGGGCACTTTTTGTGTCTGATGAGCTACGATGAACCCAAAATAATTTACACAATTTTAAGAAAAGTGCAAGTCCAGATTATGATTTATGGGAGAAGATGATGAATTTTGAGGGGGGATTGGTATTAGAAATTATTTACTGTGAAATCTCAATATAATCTTTAAGTCTATTCTTATATCTAGCTGTTGTAAAGTTTCAAGGAGACTGAATTAATTCAAGCAGAAAATTATTGTATTTCATCACTTTTATTGTCATGTGTATTTCAGTCTGCCATACCTAATAGGGGAAAAAGTAAAAGATATTACAGAGATTATTATGTTTTTAAAACCTCTTTTCTCTAAACCCCTTATATATATATTTTAATTTCATTCATGTTTTGAGGAACTATTCAGATTTAATATGACTTTTCAGCAGTTTCATTTACATTTATTGGGTTTTTCATCTCAGAGGGAGCATTTAGAACAGTAATTTCCAATTATTAATTGAATTATGTAACTGCTATTCTCAGTCCAAATTTTATTCAAATAGATTTTCTTTTTCAGAAAAGTAAATCAAGTGGTGGCCAAACATAGGTTTTGGATGTGAAACAATCCAAACAATTCTACAATTGAAACAATTCTATGGCTAAGAAACTGAACAGATAGTCACAATCCAGTTTAATTTGCAGTGCAAGACAGGAGGTGTCTCAACTGCACACTATTAGGAATCCATGTTTCAAAAGTTTGTACTTAATAAGTGAAGATGCTATTTAAGAAGATAAATACTGACTGTTGCAATTTTGCAAGTATTTCCTGTATTGCAATTTGCTTTGATCAAAATTTAACTCACGGAAGATGCTGAATTTTAATTTACTGGTGAACTCATTCTTCTGATTTAAATGAAAGGCTTAGTAAGAAGCTTTGCTTTAGTAAGACTGCCATACAGAAAATATGCATCAGAAATTAGTCATATTCAAGTGCTTTGAGTTATAAATCTAAATCACTCCATTTAGAATTTACTTTTTGATAACAGCTTACCTCTGAAGATTTCAATGCACATGCTTTAGTTTATAAGTAAACAACTGCATCTAATCAGGCTGTACTACAACCTCCTACCTATAATATACCTCATATATGGCCACATCAGTGTCATATCTGAAACCTTCATCATTTAACATTAGTCAGTTTTGCTGCTCAGGGACCCTGCAAGATTGAAATGCCAGTAGTCATGTCAGTCATGTTTTCAGAAAATAACTCATTGACTTTGATTTGAGTTGTGTACATCTCCATAGCAGAAATCCAGTTGAATCTTACTTTTTAATACAAGTGGCTAGCTAAATTACACTTCAAGTAACTTAAAAAATGGGAAGTCTTTAAGAAATGTACAAGCAACATGAAGGCCAGAAGCTGCATTCCTACTCATCCCGAAATAAACTATAACTGGTCTTTTACAAAGAAGGAACGAACATTTTATGCCACTTTTAATGATCATTGCTCTACACAGTTGAATATTTCTGGGATTTTTTTCCATTCTGGCAGTGATTAGCTCTTTCAAGGTCTTATTGTTGAACAACAGCTTTCAAAGTTCATTAAAAACCTTTTAAATTTTATCTATGTACACATGGTAAAAGAATTAAGATTTTATTTTTTATTGCAATTAAATTTTTAGAACATAAAAGTTCCAAACTTAAAACACATAGTCTGTGTTTTTAAGGTTTCTTCAATGGTAAAAAAATTTTGATTATCTCTCCATCTTTGTGAAATCTGCCAATGCTTTAACTTAACTAAATAATGTGCAACAAATCAAATTGCAAGCTTCAAAAATAATAAATATTTTACAAACCCTTTTTAAAGTCTGTAACTCAGCAGACAAATTGGCATCTCACTCTAGTACTTGCATAATATAATAATAATCTCAGCAATTGTTACTTGATGTTTCTGAAAAACCTAGTGAAAAATCAAGGTGGTAAAACTTAGCTCTGTCTGTGATGCTGCAATGGCATGCACTTTCTACACATCAAAATGATTTCTATACATGAAAATGATTCAAAATTATTCATTGTCAGGTGATTTGCTTGCATGAATGATGTGAAGGAGTGGGGTAATGGTAATATGTGGGTCATTTTCCACAGCAAAATACTTCATTAGTTTTTAGTTTTTGCCTTATCAACTCTTCAGCCAGCCTTCTTTTCACAAGACAAAACAGAACCAACCAAAAAAAAACCCAAACAACCAAAAAACAAAAAACCCATTCTCCTACAAGCCCCCCATAAAACTAACCCAAAACTGAAAAAAAAACCCCAGCTCAGTCTTTTCATCCTAGTTAATTACAAAGCCACTGAAATGTACCATTTTGTTATGTAAGCTAACTACTCAGAAAGTATGAAAGGATTATTTGCTGGTTGAATAAATGAAAAAAACTTCCTCAGCATGCACATGCATAAGCAAATGCAATCCAGAACCAAATGCCAATGTTGCACTTCCATTTTTTTAATTACACTTGTCATTTCCCAGAGGCTGAATTTCAGAAACCAGTAAGCTGAGCAGAAATTAGTAGTCTATACTGGTTTTTCTGAATTCTGAATGTTCCGTTTCAGCAGGAATGTGTGACTGTTTTTGCTTGTACCAAAAGGGTAGTTTTGATTTGCTCTGTGTCAAAGAAGTTCCTTAAAGGTCTGGTGTTTATAAATCTGTTTAAAAAGCTGTGCATAAAAAGGTTTCTCTATAAATACAGAATGGAACTTTTTGGCCTCTTACTTGGCTTGTGTTTACTGAATTTTCTCCTGCAACCTCTATAACAGCTGCCATTCTTTGATCAGTAATTTGGCTGCACAGATGCTTCTTTCTTAGTGAAGTCTCTACTTAACTCATTCTCTTCAACTGGAAGCTGAAGGTGTGGGTAATTTTGTTCAGTTACACTTATAGTTTTGATTTTAGATCCTTTGCACCTACTCCATGGCCTTGTGATTTTATTTCCTCTAAAAAGATAACTTTTTATAGTTATCCATTCTAACCCATGTTCCATTGAATTCAGTTCCCTAACTACTTCCTTTTGAGCTGTACTTGAAAGGGCTTTAAGGTTCAAGCCTTTTCTTTTTGTACCTTTTTTGTATTCATTCATCTCTCACTATAATTTCACTCATCACAAAGTAGGTCTTAGCTATGATTCTGTAAGTCTGGGAATGCAGTTATTAGAACGTCCTCTTATTTCTGTAAAAAATAAGTATTTTAACATTGTAATTTATCAAATACCTAAAGTATATTTCTTTCATTTAGAAAATAATGCTATGGACTTTGAATTTGCTTTTATAGTTCTATTTATTTAGTTATATCATTAGAAGGTACATGTATAGTAGCATTTCTTAAGAATACTGAACTACATCATCCAACTTCCCATCAAATTACTACAGATTTGCGTATAATAAATTGAAAAAAAAGGATAATATAGTTTTTCTTCTGTATTTTTAGTAATGCTGATAATCTTCTTTTTTCTTGACCCTGCTGTTTAACTGCAGGAAACATCAATAAATTCTGGCTGATCTTTTTCACCTTTCTTACTAAAACCAAGGTAATTGAAAGTGTCTGCTTTTATCCCACTGTGTAATAAAGGGAATTGGAGATATTCTTGAACTGTTGAAAGTATTTTTTTAAGAATAAAGCATTTACTACAGGAACTGTTATAGAAGAAAAAAAACATTAAGATGGCATTTTCAAATACCAAAAGGAGCATATTTGGTTTGGGTTTAATTTTAACTATATTTTATTTAATTATATCGGTTTATCTTTACTTCTACCTGCCTGGATTTCTGGTGTGCTTGAAAAACTTGGTCTTTCTTTCAGATTTCTATTTTCTCAGGGAAAAAATGCCTTCTTGTTATTTAAAATAATGATGCTGAAAGTGAGGAGATACTAAAGCTGGGTTATAACCAGCTGTCATTTAACTTTTATTATCAGTCTTTGTCTGATATTACCTTTGGCACTTCTGATTAATGTGATGTCAGACTCATACTAGAGTGATTTTGCACTGATAATGTTCTTTCAAATTCTTTTTCATGCAATGACTTTGCATTGATAATGTTCTTTCAAATATTACAGGCATGGTCTTCTCATAAGTAAAGACTGGCACCTCTGCATTCTGCTCACTTATTTACATCTTCGTATCCCATTGCCACCTTCAAAAATATAGAGGGCCCTTGGCGCTGAAGGCATTTCATTTTGCTGATGAAAATCGTGAATGGGATCTGGAAACACTCAGATTTTGGATATTCAGCTCCCAGAGAGGTTCATCATGGGGATGAGCTTTATTTTGAGTGGCAGAAGGTCTGGCTATACAGACATGATATTCTGGTCTTTTAAAGGAAAGAGGACCTCAAGTCATTGCCAGATTTAAAAAAAACAGATTCTGGACAGCACATTTAGGAATAATACTAAGAAAAAAATAAATGTTGGGTTTTTGCCTCCTGTGGTTTTCCATAACACTCAGCAAAGCTTGGTTATAGAAAATGGATTTTGTTCAGGTTTTTTTTTGTTGATATCTTCAAAGCAGCCTTTGTAATAAAGTTGTTTTCAGTGTTCTTTGCCAGAATATCTGTAAAGATTATAGATTCTTGGAGATAACAACTAGGATTTTAATTCATTACTCTTCTCTTCCTCTCTTCAATACTCTATACTAACAGGTCACTTTCCAATTAAGGTTTTGGGGGTTGGGAGGAGTTAGTTTTTGGGTTTTTTTTTTTGTTTGTTTTTTTTTTTTTGTTTTTTGGTTTTTTTTGGTTTTTTTTTGTTTTTTGTTTTATTTTAATGAAGGTGGAGTTTAGAATATTATTACCAGGTTGAAGTTTGCTTAGCTTGGAGGTTTTTGCCTCTTGCTCAGGCTATTTTCCCCTTAACTCTAAAAAATAATACCAATTTGACATTATTGCCTCATTCTGCTTTTAAACCCCGGTAATGTTTTTAATATCATTGCTTAACTGTAAAAGTATCTAATAGCGATCTTATTTGACATCCAGAGTTTCTGAAAAAGTTTGCTAAATATTTTAATATTTTAAAAATCGAAACTACTTCTTGTATTTAAAATACTGTAGCAATTAAGAGTGGTGGCTAGAGCATTTCTTGCAGACCTACTGTGAGATATTGTAGGTGTATTTTTAGATCTACTCAGAATTCAAGTCCTGGAACAAAAGAAACCTTCTACTGTTGAAATATAGCAATTAATTCAAAAATATTTAGTAATGAGCCATAGTTATCCCAGACATTTTCCTTGATCTTATTTTGATAGAAGATAAATGCATTACCCGTTTTACACTTTTTTTTTTGAGTTCTTTCACCTTTGCTGGAGGTTCTCTGTTGGAAAGATTTTCACTCCCTAGTTCTAGGCTATTTGCCTTACACAATGCCCAGTAAACCATCTTCAGAGAAGGAAAGCAAAATTTGTGTAAGTGGATTACAAAAACAATGGCATTGGATGAAACAGTAAACAAGGATAGGCATGATGATTGTCAGTGAGTGAAAAAAAGGAGGCAAATTTCAAATAGTAAAGAGCATAGCTATTAAATGTAAAGTGAGTGGTATAAATAAACTTTATGTGTTCAGTCCTTAGAGGGGAGAGGTAAGAGAAGTGCTGATTTTATAGTGTTGTTCCCTACATATAAATTTCTTGAGTTTTCTATTACTTTAACAAAGAACAAAGATCCTTATTATTTTTTGTCTTTTGTTTCCCCCCATCATTTTCTTTCAAGAAATACATTTAAAATTTATTGAAGAATTGTCTTTTTTTCAAACAACTTTAGTGAATGTTTTCTAGAGTTCTATTTTTTTAATTGAAGAGGAGTTTCTCAATGAAAAATCTTGCTTGTCTAGTGAAAACTGTGGAATTACCATATTCAACTTGGACCTAGTAATATAAATCAAAATTCAATCGAGAAGCAATTCACATTTGAAAAATTGTTACGTCTTTTCTCTGTCTGGATTTTAAATGCCCAGTAGGAAAAACCTTAGCGTCCACTTCTAAGGCAACCCAAAGCGCATTCCATGAGAATAAAATCTTTCAGTGAGAAAGATCTGATGGAAAGAAACTCTGAAACTGTCAGATATCTAGATTAAGCCACCAAATCCAGGCAAGAAAAGTTGTCTCAAAACTTCTAAAACCTTGGTGTCTCAATTAAGTAATCAAAATAACCAGAATGTAAAATGCAGCAGATATTTCTCTACTGTGTTTTTTGCCACACAAATTTTTTTATATTATTTCCATTCTCTGTAAAATAACTCTTCTCCAAAATATGGCGATAAGCATTCAGCCAAATGGTTTCTGAAAAATTTGTATCTGTAAGTGATCCAGATTTGTGTGTGAAAAAGCAGAAATCCAGAGCTTCACAGGATGTTGGTCCAGATTTTGATATAGAAATGAAAATGTAAATATGAAGAAACATTTTAAATTATTAATAAAGGATTTGATCAGATATTTTTTCCTAATAGTGTCAATTTGTGGTCATATATTTCAATGTGCTTTTATTTTCCAAAGTAATTTTACTGTATTTTATTTATGTATTTTAGGCACGGAAGGGGCAGTGTTTGGGCACTCTGTGGAGACACCCCATATCAGAGCAGAACCTTCCCAAGACCTCAAGTAGGTGTTGTTCAAAAAGTTGCTTTAAAATCAAGTATTCTCAAAAAAAATTAAGTCTGGATTAAAATAACTATATCTGTATAGTCATATATATACTGCCTATTTAATGACTCATAGATACAAAACCACTTATATACTTCAGTTTGTAGTAGCTAGTCAAAAAAACCCCATCAACTCCTATTGCATGAAATGTAAAATACAGTGCTTTTTATATATGATCTGCCTCCCATAGTGGAGTTCTTAAAAATATATTTTCCCTAGAGTGTGGAATATTCAGGTGTTTGTAGAGTCCAATGTGTGTAGTATTGCTCAATAGCATCAGACCAGTTTGATTTTTTTATCAAACTGTTACAGAGCTGTTACAGAATATATAGGTCAAGCTAAAGTAAACAGTCCCAGATTTTTCCATTGAGCAGTGTTTCTGGGTTGTTGGGCTTTTTAATGCTAACACACACACTTTTCAGAAATTCATTACCAAGTGAAGCTGCATTTCAAAATGTAATTTTTTTCTGTATATAGTCAAAGAAGATGAGGAATCAGTAGATAGCAAAAGATTAAATTTAAAATTTCCTAAGGAATCTGTAGAAAAGAAAACTTGGAAAAGTTTAAAGTGAAATCTTTTTTTGAAGTGCATGTATGTGCACTGCTAAGTACTAGTCTGTGATTTATATGGATGTGATTCATAATGAGAATTACAGAAAATCAAAGGTCCTTCTTTGTGTTCCTCCCAGCAGAACTGGTGAGAGAGAGTATAGGCTTTGACTCAATTCTACTGTGATTTTTGAACCTTATATAACTACCTCTTCACCTGCCCAGAAGTGTTTCTAATTAATTGCTGCAGAAAAGCATGGTTAAATACTCAGCCTTACATTTGCAAAGGCATTGACCAATAACAGTGTTGCAGAAATCATTTGCAGGAAGCTGTCCATGTGGACAAGTTTGACCATTGTACGTGGAATGTGTGAAGTAAATTGTTGTGCTTGATTATTTACACCAAACATTTTAAAGTAATGTATGGCTTTGGGGTCTTCCAGAGGATCCCGCTCACTGGATTTCTATCTTAAAAATCTCTGTCCCTTTCCATGACCCCTATCAGTCCTTTGTGGAAAAGAATTGTAAAGGCATTTATTAGTGACAGTCACCAAGGTGATATGATCTCTAATCAGAGGAAGTTCAGAAAAATCAAAGGAACATAACAAGCTTTTCTTTTTTCAAGGCACCAGTAATTTGGGTAATAGGCTGGAACTTGTCCCACTCAAAAGAATATTTTCCCTACATTGCTTTCTCTACTTCTTTCCAATCATCAAATAATATTAACAGAGTGAAAATGTGTGGTAAAACAGATAATCCTGTGTCTTCGGGATTAATTTAAATTAGGTTAAAATCACCTCACTTTGCTTCTGAAATTCACACATGGGACAGTCACCCTTACAGTCTTTTGTCTTTATCCATTGCCATGATTCCTATTGTTGCTTAATGATTTCAACTCTACTGTTACTTCAGTAACAGTTCAGTTTCCAAGGTGGACTTAAATTAGTAAGCATTTGGCAATCCACTTTCTGCCCTCTCATTAATAATTATTTTAACCCATTCCTTTTATTAAAAAAATTGAAGAAACAGACACCCTTGGAGTTGGGTCAGGTAACTTTAGCTTACTTGTAAGTGATTTGTTCTTAATATATTTAGTCCATATTATGTTCTGCAAGTTTTTGTACACATGTGCTCCTGTATATTAGCTGGATTCCATTGTATCCTTTTATAAAACTCTCAAGTCAATTTAGCAATTTAAAAATGATGACAATTACTATTAGGACATTTCAGTGGGCTGGTCTGGGTCCTCTTACTTTTTAATGTTTTAGATAGACTTACCCAAGGTGTCAAATAATGGCAGTCCTGAAATCACCTAGAGTATTTTTCCAAAGTGCTGCATCTCCGTGTCTTTGGATGGTTCAACTTAATGGTAAGCAATGAGAGTGTAGAAAGTTTGCTGAATAAACATTATTAATTTTTTAGAGTGGACACAATTGAATGCAATCTGACAGCAAATTGCAGTGCATTGGTGCAAATATATTAGACTATGAGAATTATTGTATACAGGGATGAAAGATAATGGAATATACATTAGATCATTAATTAAAGTATATCATCCTATGTTTTTCATGTTGGAATATGTATTTGTGGTCAATTAGTGAACCTCTGACTTTTTTTCTCTTTTCTCCAAAATAAGATATGCTGGAAACCTATTCATAGCCTTGTATATGTAAAATGATTGACTACTGGATTGAAAAAAATGGAAAAATGACAACCTTGATTACTCTGAATGAAGCATAAATATAAAATTTGGTCTAAGAATTTGATACCCACGAATATCATAGTACTTCTTGGGATTTTAGTTTAATATATTATTAGCAGGAAGACAAAAAGATAAAGTCAGATTCACATTAGCTCCACATATCTAAACCTTGCCTCAGACACTCTTAGTTCTATAGTCAGATTTTGAGGTCTTCATACAGGGAAGATCCCCTAATATTTACTATTAAAAATGTGTTGTTTAAAAATAAACTTGAGTTGAGTACTAATATAATTAATTCCTATGTGTCCAACCATTTGGGTCACATCTTTCTCCTTTCTTGCCTTTTCAAATAATAGCTAGAAAGGTTTTGCTTTCAGGCAGTGCTGTTATACAATCCTTTTGAAAGCTTTTGTGTCAAATCCCAAAAACTAATTAAAGATGACATTCATTAGTTGGGATAAGTAGCATAAAAGAAGCATGTTTGAGAATCAGGAAAATGAATTATATCTTAATAATTTAATCTTCTTGTTTCTCTCACTACTGTTTCTCACAGGAACACAGTTAGGAAAACTAAACTGCCAATGTATTCCCCAAACACTGGTTTTAGGCCAATAGTGCATTAAAATATGGTGTACTAATAGGCAATACCCATGCACACAATAGATAGACAGTAGTTAAATGCAAATTACTTTGCCCTTAATAACATCCTTAATAAGGGGATGAATTAATTTGTTGTTGTCCTCTGGAGATAACTGCAAGATCAAATTTAAAAGTTGTTCTTTGCTTCTGTGTCATGCCTCACACACCACAATCAGTTAATCCTGCAAGCTGATGCTGGGAATAATGAGACGAAAATTGATCAGGTGGCAAGGAACCATGCAAGATAGTTGGATTCTACTTTGCCTCGACTAAGAATTAAAAATATTCCCATCTTGCACAGGAGGTCTGGTTCATTCAGAGCTGAATGGTTTGTAAGAGATACCTTTTTGACATTTAAGGGATGGTTTACTAATAGGTCAGAATATTATATTTTTTGAAAGCCTGGAGCCAGAGAACGCATCACATTTTGACCTTAACTTGTTAGTCATCTGAGCATGTTGAGAGTGACAAAATCACCATGCCTCTGTCATCTATTTTTAGCCAGAAATCAAATAATAAACAAAACCTCATCAAAAAATAGAAGATGCAGCAGAGTAAAAACACCCATCTCCCTTCCTATGCTGTTTTAATGATGTCAGATTCTAGTTACTTTCAGTGCCCTTTTTTTTACAAATAGAAATAGTTACTATTTTTGTTTTCATAATTTATGTTAGTTATTTCATTGTTTGGGCATGGATATTGACAGAAACTTGTTTGCTTAGTCTTATCAGTAGCTGTTGAAAATATGCTTTTTTTTAACATGCATGTTCATAATAAAATAGGTATGGATATAGTAAAATTTGAAAAATTTCCAAAATTTAAGCTTCTCTTTTAAAAACACATGTGTTCTTCTCCTTTTAAATATACATTATATGCATTTATATAGATGTGTGTTTGTGTATATATGTGTGTATATATATAGATATAATTTTTTAAATATTGAAGTAAACAGAGAAGAAAGCCAGTAATGAAAGGTTGTAACTGCTATGCAGACAAGACAGAGTAGAAACAAATGTAGCTGGGTATGGCTTTTAAATGGAAAGAACAATTTGCTTTAGTGTTCAGTGATGATGATTATATTTGACATTGGAAAGGGAAAGGGCTCTAGCAGGAGCCAAGATATGAAGGATAAAAATATTACTATCACAAGTGATAGAAAAATCCATTGAGTTTCATATGCTTAATTTAGGGTACTGGAGTCTCCTTTTGTCCAGGCTAAACTACCCTGGCTTCCTCAGCCACTCCCATGTCTTACACTGTAGACCTTCATCAGCTCCTTTGCCCTTCTGTGGACTCGCTCCAGTGTCACTATGATATTTTATGAAAAATTCTTTGTTAGGATTTTCCTCTCCTGAGGAGCTGAGGGCCTCAGGAAAGAAATGTAAACAATAACTGTCTGCTGCTGTGGAATGCAACAGGTGCATCTTCCATTAGTTCATGTAGATTGTTTTCAATTGATGACCAATCACAGCCACCTGTGTCGAGGCTGTGAGCAGTCACAAGATTTTGTTATTCATTCTATTCTATTCTTCTTCTTTCAAGCCTTCTGATCATCTTTTTCTCTCTGTTCTTTTAGTATAGTTTTTTATGTAGTACTTTAATATATATATCATAATATAATGTATCAGCCTTCTAAGAAAATAGAGTCAAGCCTCGTGTCTCCACACATGGGAAATCCTCAACACTCCAGCCCCTCAATGTCCTTCTTGTAGTGAGGGGCCCAGAACTGGACACAGGATTCAAACTGTGGTCTCACCAGCGCTGAGCACAGGGGACAATCACTGCCCTGGTCCTGCTGGCCACACTATTGCTGATAGAGGTGAGGATGCCACTGGCCTTCGTGGTAACCTGGGCACAGCTGGCTCATGTTCAGCTGCTGTCACCAGCACCTCCAGGCCCTTTTCTGTTGGGCTTATGATTATATTTGCTCTATGATTATGCCATGTCATGCCTTCAGGAACCCACAGATGGGCTCCAAACGCAGCTGTCTCAGCCTACACAGCATTATGAGAGTAAATTTATCACCCTATCAATCTCATTTGAGAAGCCATATAAAGCTTGTAGCTGTAGAAAGCATTTGCCCAGTGCTGGGTTAATGAAAGACATGGCAACTTTACGCTGCAATTATTGTGAAGGCAGCTGAGGATTTTTGTTTACATGAAGCTGCATCAGATCTAACAGCAGGCGTGACCAGTGAGTGCTCAGAGTGCCAGAGGGAGATGGTGAAGGTTTCAGTAGGTGCCCTCCTGTGTGCCCTTGGCCCCTGCAAGGCTTGTTTCAACTGTGGGGTTGCTTTTACACTGCTTCCAGATCCAAGCTGCTGCTTAATTCTAATTTCACATTGGTGCAGCCTAGGACTAGGCACAACAGCCCACAACTTGTTCAAGCTTTTCATTCTCACAGGTACTGTGGGTAGAAATGTTTTACTATCATTTTAAATGGAAGTGGAGCAACAGTCCTCCATGCCCAGGAGATATTAGAGATACCAGAACTCATTTCTGACATGTTTTGCACTCTAAATAATCTGGTTTCACCACACCACATACCTACATTTTGCTGTAGTTTTTCTGATGAAACCTAATTTGTTATACTACTTATATTCCATGAAAGTTGTACAATATATCATTAAGTAATGCTTCTGTAGCATCCATAATATTTTCATTTCATGTCTTTGTTTTGATTCTAACTGAACAGTCTTATCAATGCATTACTAAGAAGGGCTACTTACATATATATATACACAGATATATATATATATATATATAGATATATATATATATATATATACAGATATATATATATATATATATTTACACTTGAGCAATCTTTTTTCCTCACTCCAGCTATTCCTGTTCCCTTTCTGGGAGTATTTCCATTTTCAGTGACACAGTTTAACCACTTTCACAACAAAACAAGGCTTCTTAAATTTGCTCTGTGTGTGCCTATTCTCCCCTCTTATGTCCCTGAGAGATTGTAAAGCAGTTAGGCTGTTCACACAAGGCAGAAGATCTTTAGGTTTCTCTGTGTTTTCTGAAAGCTGGTGCCCATCTGAGATCAGCTCACAGTAGCTGTATTTCCTGCTGTCACTTTACCCATTTGTATACACATGGCTCCAGAATACCGTCAGCTTCTGCAACATCTTGCTTCATGTTCGGATGAAGGCTACAGCATGTGCAGTACACGGAGTTTGCAGCAGTTTTGTGGTTGTGAGTGCAGAAGTATGGTTTGGCTTCTTGTCTTAGCACCATGTCAGAGTCAGACAAAGGATCTGGAGCTCATGCAGACTGGATATAAGAACGAGGAGGCTCAGAAGTTACAGGGAGTACTGAGAACTATTAGTTCTGCAGTCTACCAAACAGCTCCAATTGCTTATGTCTATAATTATACAGAGAACTCCAAAGATATAAACCATAAAGAATGAATGATTTTACATGTCTTATCCTGCAATTCACATTTTATTGTTTGTTTGAATTCACTGCCAAAAGAATTAAAAAAGCTATTTTACCTCTTCACAATCTACTACTCAATTTTGTATTGCAGAAAGTAAAAATATCTTTCTAGTTTGGACATGGTAGTTGTCCTTAAAAAGTGACTGAAAGTAAACTCACCAAACCTTTTCTCTTCTTTTTTTTTTTAAGATTGACTGATTTTTTAAATTTTCTTCTTGGAATTTTTGAATACAATCCAAATATGGGCCATTGGAAAATCTGTTCCAAGGTATCTTCTATGCTTAATCTGCAGAGCTTGAAGCAGAGCTGTCAGAGGATTTTCAGCAGAATAATTTTCCATGAGATGCTGTTTTCTCAAAATGTGGATCAAGCCATATCACAGTTTGCCTCAGCTAAAATATATCTGTTTATATCAGCTTAAGACCCCTTGAGAAACAATATAGAAAATATAATTAGACAATTACAAGTGGTCTGGACTGTTACTTCCTAATCACAGGAAACTAATGGTTTTCAAAACTGAGACTCTTCAGACTCCCCCAGGCACTCTGTCTTCAGATCTGACTCTTGACAAGCACTTGAGCATTTTCTGTGGGCATGTTGCTTCAATCTCTTTCTGACAAGATAGATTTCTATTTTAAGGAAATATATTCTGAAAGACAACTCAGGTAATGGAGCTATTTCTGTAAAGACCAACTTCATGTAAGAATGTTTAGCAGAAAGGCAGGGCATGTATGGAAAGGGATTCAAACTAGAATTAAAATAAGGAAGATAATGCAAAGGGAAATATTTAGGGTAGAATGGGGTAGCTCTAAGTTGTCAGGACTATGAAAAATCCTTTTCTCATACCTTTCCTTAAGCAACTGTTTTGGACTGTCTTATATCCAGAACTTTTTCTCACAGCCTGGAAGTTTAGACTTTCAAGCTTGTTTTGGTATTTCTCTCAGAAATAAAAGCTCATGTTCTGAACCTCACATTTCTACTAATTTTCTTGAATTTCAAAGGTTTGTGTTTTGGATGACTTATGACTGCATGATTTTTTACTACCTGAGATGCCACTTATGTTTTTCATTTGTTTTCTTCTTAATATTACTTCTGATTGGGATAGCTTTCTTGTCCTTAGCTATTCTGGCTATGCCTTCACCCATGCTAGGAAACAATAATGCATTGAGTTCTCTTTAACCTTCCTCACATCACCTGCTTTTTTCGTCAAGCTCTTGCATTAAATATTTGCTTTTTCCAGACTTTCTCACTTTTCCTTGATGCTTCTTCTACAACTCTTTCTATTCCTTTAACAACACTTCCGAAAAACTCCTCAATTACTTTTTGTTCCTTTTTATTCCTCCTCAGTAAGAAATATGTATTTTTTTATATTCTCAGAAGAGATCCTTTATTTCCCTATGTGGGAGATTGTTTTTCTGATTTATCATCTATGCCAAATAACATTAAAATATTCAGCGGTTTCAGGTGTTGCTATGACAATGCAGACCTATTGGATTTAAATCTGTGGCATATACAGGGCAATTAGAACTCATATTTGAGGCCAGTGAATTTCTAGGTTAGTGAAAATTTTGGAAGTTGCAATAAGAGCATGCTGACACATGCCAAAGTCAGCGACATACAGAGCATGGATATAACATGAAATGCAGTACTGAATGCCATTCTACTATTTTGATTTAAGTCATGAAAATTTTATCTTTGTTTAATTTTATCATCCATGAGTTACACAATTGGAAACTGGGAGAAAAAAAAAAGGTTAATATTTATTGGTTCAGGCAAAACTAATTTCAAAAAACACTTATCTAACTCTGTTACTTAAGAATTGTGTGTGTTGTCAAAAAACGAGAGACAAATCATGCCCATGATTAGGTTTTCACGTACATAAAAATACATTTCCCATTAACATATGAGAATTTTGCTTCTTAACAAAGAAAAGATGATGATCAGTAAACAATATTAAGAATGTTTAGGCTTTCAAATCTACCCCTGCTTTTCAATAATAATAATAAAAATTTATCCTGAAAATATAAGCAGTTTGTTAAAAGCATCAAAATACAACAGGCTTCGAGAAATAGAAATATTTTGGCAATGATTCATATGCATCTTGAACAGGTTCATACTTTGATACACATAAATGTATCAAAATATTTTTAGTCACTTTTATATATATATGTATAACCTTGTAAATAGTATAAGCAATAAGGTTGGAATGATTGAATAATAATTTTACTTTCATATTATTCCCACTCTAATGTCAAATGTAGCTATTCAAGAATCCACTATTTGAATAGTTAAAAAGTAGTCCTAATAAAAAGCTTTAAGATTTTTTTGTTACCATGATCATAAAAGTCACTGGCTATTCTTTATGTTGCAACCTGACTTCCAAGAAATTAACTGAATGGAAAGCCTAATCTTATCTATCACCATAAGTGTTCATTGGACTCCTTTGAGGACCCTTGGTCTCACTGGAAGACTCTTTAAATAGTTTTCTTTAAAGATCAGGACAGCCAACTCTTCATAACAGAAATAGAAAAAAATGTCTATTTTAAATTGTTGGAGGTTTCTGGAAAACAACATTTTCAAAATTATTTTCAAAAAAATTCTTAATTTTAATTTGGTACAAAATCCTTTCACTCATGGGAGAGGAAGATCCTGCATTCTCTGGGGTTTTGGTGTTGAGGGTATTTGCTTACAATAAAACAGTAGGAGGAGGAATAGAGAGAGATTTGGCACATCCGTTTGCCTTCCTTCTCCTCTTTGTGTGTCTTACCGACCCACAGTCGCAGTCTGCCACAACTCTTGATCTACAGGTAGCACATCAATGGCACTATTATTGTTATCTATGGAAACCTACAAAGGCTTACCAAGTAAATGTGTAGACTTTCCATTGTTTTTATATTTGCAAAACTTTCTTTTTTCCTAGCGGGGTTCCTATGCTCACTGGAAAAAGGTACAATATGTGTTGGCAAGACCATAGTGTATAAAAGTTAAATACTGGGAAGTGTTGATTTCTTGACCCCCAAATATAAAGATGTCAGGAAAGGAGAAATGAGTACCTGTTTTATGTGTGAGATCCCAAGCTGACATAGTTTTAGTTCACTGTTTTGAATAGAAATTTTAAATTGGTAGAGGTTTATGTCAGTTGTTTTACTAAGTAGCATGGTTTGGATATAGGGTTTAAATAGAGAGAAAGCAAATAAATTATTTGCTTCTGCACAGGGGAATCTTCTATTTCTGTCTGTTTTAGAGAAATACTTTCCACGAGCCAACAGAAAAAAAAAAAATTAACATAGATAAATTATATCCCATGTGAGTATGAGGGATATGCAGGAGGTAAATATAAAATATTGCTTAAAACCCAGAAGGAAACCTTTTCTTTCGGTTCACATTTTAAATTATTTTTCTCTAATACAATCTAGGTCGGCTTGTAAATAGAAAATACAAAATGAAGAAAAAATGTTTCTGCATTTCTGATGAGAAATATTTTAATACCTTCAAAGGAACATATTCGAGATACTTTAAAAGTTTCCCTTTTTTAGCATTAGTTCTTTCGTTATTTCAGCTCAAATTCATATGGCTTTGATCTTATGAAATTTATCATCTTTCACAAATTAACCACTGATAATTAAAAAGAAAAAGCCCTTCTCTGCCATGGATAGATCATCTTGCTTCATCACATATAGCAAATTGACCAATTATATTTGTTAAAAACTCTTTTAAAAAGCCTTTTTGTCTTTCCTACAGTTCTGTAGTTTCTGTCTAATAATAGCAGTAGTTACCTTCTCCATCAGAGCAGTTTGTTGTTTGGGAAATAAAAATCAATTTTATTAATAGGATTCACTCATAGATGTAAATGCCACTGTGACAGGCCATCAGTAGATCTGAAAGGAAAGCAAATTTTCTATATGCTATTATAATAATACACTTTTTCTTGGAGGGATGAGCATTACAATGTGAGTGTTACAATGAGTTTATCTCAAAACATTGAGGAAATAATCTATGTGTATAGACTTTTTCATTTGCAGTAGCATACTGCAGGCTCTTTTCAGATGCAGATCAGCCAGAGAATAACAATAACAAAAAAAAGAACTGTAAAACAGATTTAGGCATTCAGTTTTACTAATAGATGGGTGTTGTTTTAAAATCTGCCTTGATGATCATTAGTCATTCCTTGACATTTCTACCACATTATTTGATTCCCAAAGGCTGCTAAGAATCTCTATTGTCTAAAAATTTTCTTCTCCGTGGTGTGGAGAAGTCTGATATTATCAACTTTTCAAGCTGAGAAATTAACTGCCAAATATATTCTTTTTAGACAAACATAAAGTTATTTACTCTAATGTACTTTGTGAAAAACTGTGATGAAACTAGACTAAACAACTCTAAGCTATACACTGTCAAAAGTTTATTCTTCAAAGAAAGCCATAGTTTCTTGATGCATGTTCCTAAACAGATTTTAATTGTCCACCTGCTGAAAAGTGTTAGTTAGGTCTGAGGGATTTGGGTGTTATGAAACCAGAAATATTTTTGGCTTGGCTAAGACACATTAATTCAATGCAATAAATGTAGCTAAGATCACTTTTGTCTTTATGATTTTGAAATGGCATCTGAAATCACAGAGAAATAAATGTTAATATTCCTGTAAAGTAGATTATAAATCACACTGATAAGCTGCTGAAAAATATGGAATGGAAGAATAAAATCATTTTACATTTATACCATTCAGTTTCCTTTTAAGTTCAAGGTAAAACCTCATTAAGGCAATGAAGTACTTTCAGAAACCTAATTTCTAAACTTTATAATTTACATAATTTATAAAATATTTTGAAAGTTCTTTTTCTGCTGTCCTGTAGCCATCAGAAGTTCACAAACCAGAAGCTGAAAAGCACTTGTGAATGTCATTAAATAATTCATGATATTTAGATTCTTCTCCAGTACAAAGAACTGCAGAACCTTCTATCAACTTCTCCCTAGAAAGCATAAAAAAAAAAAAAGAAAGAAAGAAAATACCCTAGCAGGCAGTAGCAGACATAGATATTTTTCTATGGCTCCTATCTATATGCATCCCATGTATTTTTTTTTTTAATCAGTATCTACAAATTGTGTTTTTATCTGTCTGGACACCTGCTTTTAATAGTTCCATTTTGTTTGCTGAATAAATGCTTTTCTTTTCTTCTTTTTTTTTTTTTTTTTCCTTTTTTTTCCTTTCCCTACTGAGTGTCAGTGACATGCAACAAACAGAAATGTTTCACAGACACCATCTCAGTGACTTTCTTTGCATGTAAATGTGGCACTTTGGTTTTAAAATGGTAATCCAGTGCTGTTCTCTGTACTTAAAAAACACAGCAGTTGAAATACTTTGAAATTCTCTTGTTCCATTGCTTGACAAACTTTATTTGGCTTTTCTGCACCAAATTCATTATGCATCTAATACCTCATTATATTTTTGGATAGCTATGACCACTTTGCTGAACAGGGGAATACAGTGTTTTCTTCAAGATACTCAGTCTAGAGATTTTTATCATTAACATATTTCATCTTACAAAAAGCCTTTGTTCAGGTAAAGTGGAACTGTGTCCTGCCATTATATTACTAAGTTATAAACAGATAAAAAATTTTGTCTCCCTCCCTTATGTGCTGTGCAATAAGTCTACAACTGAACACAATCAGAATCTGAATTTTTGTTTTCTAGTTCAGTACAGTTTTCATCCTGTCTTTTTCCCTACTGATCATGTGAGCTACAAAATCTTTGCATTGGTACTTCCCTTTCAAGAGAAATCTCTGCAATACTATGAGAAAGCACAGCTAAGAAAGTATCATAGCTCTGCCTTAAGGCTGATGGAGGATCTTGAGCATAGAGGAGTGGGAAGCAGAAAGACTGACAGTAGAACAAGAACTGCTTTGAGTAAAGATACCAAGAAGCAGGTACCAAGAAGCAGTGGTGTGTGTCTTAACCCTATTATAACAGGGTTATATGAACATAATGAGTATTTTGGAGAATAGAAAAACCATACAATGCCTCCCAAAAAAATAGCAACATTACAGATTTTCTTTCCCTCTCTTCATACATGAATCTGCTAAACATACCCAAAACATGAATGAGTCTGTCAAGGCAAAGTAATTTTAACCAGTTTCACATCATTTAAAATATTTAAATATTTTGTTTTCTCTTTATTTCATTAAACATTTGTCATCAGTCACTAAGAACATTTTCGTATTAAACTGTCATTACAAAAGCATTAACAGAGATGTGCAGATTCTCAAGCACCTATATTTCAGTATTAGTACAGTTGGATGCATTAAGTGCTAGTCCCAGAAAGCATCACTAAGCAGATAAGTTTATATCAGTATATTCTTAAATGCTTAACATTTTTCTTCCTCTGTGTCATAAAAGGCAGTCACAGAATCACACATATAATCTGGTTTTCCTTTATTACCTTTCAAAATATGTTAATATGTACCTGCATCATGGGTTTTGAGGCTGGGGAGTTTTTGGTGGTTAAATTCAGTGTATTTTTTTCTCAGTGATTGTTTTTGTCTTTCAGACTTGAATCTCCTACTAGATCTTTGGTGATGGAAGCACCCAGGGGAGTGCAAGTCAATGCAGCTGCAGGAGACTTAAAGGCTACTTGTAGGAAAGAACTGCACTTACAGTCCACAGAAGGGGAGGTAGGTTCAATCAGCAGAGAAATGCTCTACAGCTTTGCCCAGAATAACACAAACAATGTGAGGAGGGTTTATCCAGCAGCAAGGTAAACAGCATGAAAAGTGTTCTGCATTTGCCTTTGTTAAAGTAATTTTGGTTTAGCTTGTTCAACTATTAATACTTATTTCCTTTCTTAGAAATATTTGAAAATATTTTAGAATATTTGAAATATTGAGTTTCATTCACACTGAAAATAAGCCTAGCTAATACATATCAGAATTGCTTGTAAATTAAGAGTGAAAGAAAAAGCTTCCCTGGAACAGAATTTGTTAAGTGATACTGGTAAAGAAATAACTTGGATTAATCTGTCAAAATAAAACAGAGACGTTTGGATTAATTTAGATTAATGCACCATTAAACCATGATTAAGAGGTTTAACAAGTGTGCTCTACCTGTGGTTTAGCTCCTTAGTCTTTTACTACCTCTGTAAGAGACACAGAGTACTTCCATTATATGTTCTCTCCTATTTCATTAGTGTCTTGCTTCAGAGATCATTGATAAATAAGGTTGACATAAAAAGACTTTAGTAAAGATTCATTGTGTTTAAACCTGTGTGAACACAGGCAAATGATTCAAAATTGTGTCTCTTGTTGGGATAGCAATCTATGCATTGCAGAAATGCATGAAAGATTGCTGGTATGGGAGTCCTTTCATCTTTAGACCATAAAATGCTATAACTTAAAAAAAAAAAGCTAAGATCTCGTTGAAGGCTATCAAGAGCTCTCACATTTCTATTAGGCACTTTGGAGAAACTGATAAATTTTCAAACTGTTCTCAGAGGGGCTTGCTACAGTGCAGCATTTTTGGAAATCCATAATGTAAATATCTCATTGTGAATGCAGATCTTTAGAAATGTTTTCTTTTGTGTTTGTGTTTTGTATTCTCTACCAAATGTTTCTAGATGTTTTACACACTATCCAACATAAGCAAAACCAAACAAAACCAACATTCACATCTGTGGCAGATAGTCCCCTGGAATGCAAACTCTGCATTACAGCGCAGCCAGGAACAATTTGGCCAATATATTGCATCAAAAGCCTATTTTGATAACATTTTTTTATTGATGCAAATATTTGTCCAGCACTATGTTTCCCTAATTCAGAGTCTCAAATCTTTGTATACCACATGCCCCACCTTATTTTTGAGTTTCTCCAAAATCAGCTCTTCCCCCAGTCTCTCATCTTTACTTACCGCCTCTCTTGCTCTTTCCTAACATTGCTGAGATAGAAGTAAAAAATCTAATCCTCTTTTAATAGTAAATATTGTCCTACCTCATCATTGTCCTTTCTGTGGGTATTTTTGAGTCTAGAGTTTCCAGTAAGCTGTCTTGTTTTCCCATACATAAATCCCTACCTGGTAAAATCTATTGTGTTTCCCAAATTTATGAACATAAATTTTACAAATAGAATGTATTTCTTTGTTCTTTCCCTTCATATTGCTGGAAGGGAAAAGTAAAACTTGAATTAAAATTAAAGTTAAGATAAGCCAACAGAAATACTGTTACCATTCCTTACTCTCCCATTATTCTTTAACCAATGCTTGTTTCTATATTGTCTTTGTTTTGCATCATGCACCTCTTTACACAAATATTTTATCTGTGGATCCATTAGGTTTTTTTCTCTAGATCAACATTGCAATTTAATTGCATGGCTTCTCGTTTTTCCAAAATATTTACTATACCTTGTTGGAAAGGTAGTTTTGGAAACAATGTCCTATGGCCTCAGTTGTACTTTGACAATGGGAATCCGAGAAAAAGATATAATTCTTATATTATGTATTATTCAGAACTGGATTGCAATTCAGTATTAAGTGTTTTCTAGTAAAAAAAAATGCCAGTGAAAAGCTGACTTTTCTGACCTTCTCATTAAAAATCATTATTTTCTCTGTGTGATAGGACTTTGCACATCTACAATTTCCTATATAGATGTTAGATTGAAAATTATCAGAAAACAAATTACCAACCTTTTTCCACTCTTTCCCAATGAAGTGTTCAATAAATATACATCTGACAAAGTTCAAAGTCTTGAATGTTTGCAATTTCAACAAGATCTGAAATGGACTGTAGCCAAAATCCACAGAGAAATTCTACCCTGCGGTCTGACCAATGCTTCTACAGTCCACTGTTTAATCTCTTCCACTGGAGAGGGTTAGAGGAAAATGCAGAAACACTTAGGAAGGCATATGACAGGCACAAGAGCATTAGCTGCTGTGCAAAGTTACTATGGTCATGTTAAGGAATTGCTGGACTAATTACAGCCTGGTGTGAGGAACCAGGGTAAACATTCGATGGATTAAATATCTACACAACAAAATATTGATTGCTTTTCCTGCTTACAGCCCAACAGACAAACCAAATTAGCAGACAGTATAAAAAAATGCTTAAAGGTTTTATCATTATTCATTTTTTAAAAAACACATTCTAAAATGACAAAGTATCTGTATTAAAAAAGTCATTTTAGCCTAAGAATTTAATGCCTTATAAGTCATGTTTCCTCTACAAATAAATTAGTGTTGCCTTTGTGAATTGGATCTGTGAACCATTTTCAAGATAAGACAATTTGTATGAGAAGGACATGTAAGAGCTTTTGTATGATTTTTATTCTAGTTAGCAAAATTTAATTTTTTATTATTTGAAAACTTTTTCAAAAACTCATCAAAGATATGTGAATTTTCTTTCTCTGGCAAAGTTATTGCCCTCTTATGACAGAAAATGGCTATGTGGCACCTGGAATCAACCAGTTATAGCCATGTTACAGAGCATTATGCATTTACTGACTAAGAAAGATAGATTTTCCTTTTATTTAAGAATAACTTCAGAATATTTTTAAGAACATAAATGTGTTTATGAAATACTTTTCCTCTAGCTTTATTTCTATGCAGTATAATCTTTAGCCTCCCACATCACAAACTGAATGCCTTTGCAAGCATCCTGAATTCTGCTGTTTGATACATTTTCTTTTTATTTACTGCAGTATTATAATAATCCTTTTAGCCCTATTACGCATCATAGTGTGTGATCCCAGACTGAATACTGGGGGCTGTAATTTAGATTCAGATTCTGCTGCCCTTTCTAAAGCTGTTGAGCTGCACCCTTGTGAGCCGAGGCATCAGCAGAATTCTTTGATTCAATTATAACTTGGCATTTAATTGTGAACTATATATTATTCTATAAATAAACCATAACCAATGGTTTAAAGCAGCAATCATTTACAAGGAATGTGAAATGTGAAGCTTCAGGCTACAGCTGAATCCACTCATTCACATAAGAAGAAAAAGATGATTTCTTGTCTGGAAATTCAGCACAATGACTGCTTTTTCAAATAAAAGTGTAATGCAAAAGCACAAATCAATTTTGAATTCTGTAGATACTTGATTTTACTAGACATAAAAACATAAAAACATTCAGATTCAACCTGAAACTCTTAATTGTGTAAAGATAGCAAGCTGAAAGGTCTATTTGATGGTGTCCACTCACTGGCCTAACAACTAATTGTAATACTTTTGACCATCCAGAATCACAGAATGGGTCAAGTTGGAAGAGCACCACAATGGGTCATTCGGTCTCACTTCCCTGCTCAAGCTGGGTCATTCTAGAGCACATAGGATTGTGTCCAGATGGTTCCTGAATATCTCCAGTGAGGGAGAATCCACAGCTTTTCTGGGCAATCTGTGACAGTGTTCAGTCACCCACACAGTAAAGTTCCTTCTCATATTTAGATGGAACTTTCTGTGAAAGAGTTTCTGCCCATTGCCTCTTAACCTGTTGCTTGGCACCACAAAGAAGATCCTGGATCCATTCTCTGAGATCATCCCTTCATGCAGATACTCATAGATATTGATGAGGTCCCCACCTAGATATCTGTTCTTGAATTTGAACAGGCCCAGCTCCCTCAGCCTTTCCTCACAAGAGATGCTCCAATCCCTTACTCATCTTTGCTGCCCTCCACTGGACCTGCTCCAGGAGCTCTGTGTCTCTCTTGCCCTGAGGAGCCCAGAGCTGGGCACAGCACTCCTGATGTGGCCTCACCAGGGCTGAGCAGAGGGGCAGGATCACCTCCCTCAGCCTGCTGGCAATGCTCTTCCCAATGCACCCCAGGACACCACTGGCCTTCCCATCTGCACGGGCACACTGCTGGCTCCTGGACAGTTTGCTGGCCACCAGAACCCTCAGGTCCTTCCCTGGACAGCTGCTTTCCAGCAGGTCAGTCCCCAGCCTGTGTGCTGGTGTTTGGGGTCACTCCTCCCCAGATGCAGGACCCTGTACTTGTCTTCCCTGAATTTCCTCTCTGCCCATCTCTCCAGCCTGCTGAGGCCCTTCTGAAGGGCTGCACAGCACTCTGCGGTACTGGCTGCATCAGCCTCTGAAGCAGAAGGCTGCTAAGCAGCTCAGCTCTCAGGAGCCTTGAGCAGCTGCTATGTGTCTTTCCAAGGAGCTTCTATGCAAGCTATGCTCTGCACTTTCATTGCATCCGGTTGAGTGTCAAAGATGAAGTCAATAAAAGGAGAAAGATGTACAGAGGCTTCTCATTTTAATAAATGTATTCATATTAATCACCTTGTCTATGACCTTTTTCCTATTTACCTCTTTATGCCCTTGTATTTCCCTGTCAAATTACAGTCTATCATAGTATCATTTGTAGAGTATATTTTGTTGTTTCTGTCATAATGAAGCTGATCCCTCATCATGGTAAGGCTTATAGCTGTCACATTAAAAATGAGCAATATTCTTTAACAGACAAAGTTTACTCAAAATCAGTGTGGCAGACAAGAGGCCAAGTTTATATTTACTGTTTTAGCACAGCACATTTAATGAAACACACAGACAATACTATTTTGTAGAGCCTAATAAATGCATATAGTACTAACATTTGATCTATAATCCTATCCAATTCTAAATCCAGGAGATGCATTTTACACAGAGATTAATAATTAAGATTTATTAATATTTAATAAAACTGTAGTAATCTTCACTTGTGAGCTCAAGTAACTATACCATTTTAAAGCATTTGGTGGCATTTTTGTGGATGGTTTTTGTTTTCTGAAACAGAAAATAAAAAAGAAACAGGACTTTTTAAATTAAATAGATACACTGAAATTGTTGTACATGCTGCTTGCCATAACTATGGAGGAATGGTTGATCAAAGACAAAAACACTTCACAGATGAGTTCAATTCAACCAAGTTATGTTAGTCTGAGATTAAATGTATGCGAAAAAATTAAATTATTTTTTGCATGAATTGAGTTCAATAAATAAGCAATGGCAGGTTCTAGAGCACAGAGTCACTGTTTATTCACCAACAATTATCTAATACATGTGATGCATTTTGTTTTCAAAGCCTTTTTCATGGTATTAAGCAGTTGACTTCTTCCTGTTGTCTGTGAAGAAAGAGATTAGTGAAAATGAAGGGAATTTTTTTCTGTATTTTTTTAATTGTAGGTTTAAAAAAATTCTGTTAGGGTGTTTTGACAGATACTTAAAATCAAATGCATATTATTAAAAAAAAAAAAAACCCTTTCATTTTCAAACCAGTTATTCATGTTAATTTATTTATAGAAAAAAACCCACTGTTCTTGTATGTACCAGTTCACAATCAAAAATACAAAAGCAAAGAAATTTAACTGACAACACCCATATTTAAAATGCTTTTTCATGGCTAAATTTTCAAGATTCACTCCATAAGAAATTTTATTAGAAAGGTAAAAGTGACAATGAATAATTTATTATATATCTTTTAATACAATATACCTTTTAATCTAATTATTATTTAAATGGTAATTAAGTTTTTGTATTCTGTAAATTAAGCACAAATATTCCAAGTACATTTTCTTTTCTGGATTGTGTGCATAAATGACAAAGAAGTCACATCTGTCCAAGACTGAATGAATTTGCAAGGACTGAAAATTATTTCTGTAACAGAAAGAAGAAATACACCAGAAAGTGTCTTTCTTCAGTAGGCACCCACATATTGTATTGGGGTTATAACTCAGAAGTACCAATATATACTTTTGTCTACTAAATTTACAAAAATTTGTACTTAAAATGAAACCTTACCCTCACAAACATCTCTTTGGTACTGATGAGTCAAAACATAAATTCTTCCACTCAAGAATGAACTGTACAATTCACTAATGTACAGTGTTATTTTTAACTTATGGATATGTTCTTTTTTGAATCCCTTTCCATTGTCAGTAATTGTAGCCGTACCATGGAGATGGGAACGGGAGCAGTGCTGCCACAGTGGCTGTGCTCAGGTGTACCAGGTATAATCTTCAGAAAGAGAACTTTCACCACACCAGGCCACCCTTAGGCCTGAAGGTCTCATTTGTCAACTGATCCTAGCACTGTAGAGAATACATTTTCAGTACACAGTTTGTACTAGATAATTTGGTCTTCTCTGAATGTTTAGTATATTCAGTTTTATCTCAGTTATTACATTAATTTCACTGTTTAGCTGTTCCTCAAAACTATTAATCATTATGACCAATATGGTTCCAGATACTGTGCAGCCATGTGTTTAAATTTTCCAGTGTATGTGCTATCAACTTAATATTTTAATTTTTCATTATGATTTTTTGTTCCTTTTCTCAGAACTGTCATTTAGATTTAATGAAAGCCACAGATAAGTGTTAGAATAAATGGTCCATGCAAACTAAAGTACTTCAATTTAAGCTATAGTTCACCTTAACCTTGAATATTGAAACACATCAGTTTATGAAAATTATATGGTTCAATCTAGTGACCTGATCTGTATAATCTTTTTTGTAGTATGCTTCCAATAGCCTATGCAGAATAGCAAAGAGATTAAGACCAAACCTTGCATTCATGTAATTCAGAATAATTGAATATTTAAGGAAATCCAAAAAGTTTATTTAGTGAGGCATCACTACAGTGTCTTCTCATACTGGTTGATTAACACCAGTTAATCAGATTTCCTTCTTTTTTCCACGCTTCCTCCAGTTTCCTGCCATTTCTTATCTACTTTAGACCTGAAATATGCCTTTGCAGCCCTATAGAATTGCCTGTTTAATTGAAGAGTACATGGATACAGAAAATTCTTCATTGTCTATAAATCCTAAATTTTTAATCTGGCTGTATCAACTTAAACTGTCATTTGCTGTCTTGACTAAGACCCACTGGAGAATTTTATACATGACAGGTTCATATCTCTGTATTTAAGGCTTTTACAAGTATTTGGTTTTTTTTACCTCATGCCTACATATTTCCCACTGAAAGTTTGCTCCTTCAAGTTAGTTCTTTGTTTTGTAGATAATCTATGTTTTCTGGTTTGCCCTCCTCTCCCTTTCCCTCTCAATATTCAGATTAACAATATGGTCTGATGAGCACGTGAATGGCAGATCTTCATTAACAAAAAGTGTATATAAAAAGAGTACCATTTTTTCATTCTTATCACTAGGCTGATTCAGTTTGATTCCTTAATTAGTCAGAAATTGGATCTACTTTTAAACCATATAGAACTAGTGTATTTTTCCCTGTACTAAGATGCACATGACAAAGCAATGCTCTGGGATTTCTAAACCTTAAGTATTTAGAGAGCATGATGCTACTCAGCATTCTGCTCTCCATGAAATAACATTTCTCTGAGTAGCAGCTGCCTTTTCCATCTTGCAATCTGCCAGGCAGTCTCCCACAGTGTTTGAGGAATTAGTGAAGGCTTTGGGTTTTTTTGTGCCTATTTGTCTTCTGAGGAGTGAGACTCAGAAAGAGTATGACTGCCCTGCATTGCCTTGATGCATGTGAGGTATTAAATGGCTTATCTCATACCTCTCACAGCAAAACAGATTAGAGAAAGACCATGTACACATTAACTACTCTCATCTAGCAGCAGTGTTCCCTAGAAACATCATACTGTTTAATTTTTTGTCTTGACACTTCTTCCCTTCTCTTAAAACACCTGATAACATCAAGCATAAAGCAGTAAGTAGTTTAAGTTTTGCTGGTGTTGGAGGACTTTTCAGACATGAATTTCAGTTTTTAGCAGATCAGAGGACAGAAAACATAAATCCTCAAATATGTACACTGAAATTCCTAATATGTTGGGATACTTTGATAGTATATTTGGATTCCTGCTTAACTAATAGATAGCAATGTTGCATCTCTAAATTTCATCCTTCATTATAACCCTGACAGCATATGTACAAGGTAGATTTTAATACTGGCTTTAAACCATCTTTATTAATCCTCTTCAACACAGGCCTCACCAGGGTGTAGTTATAGGGATGGGTTTAAATTGGACTCACTGCAGCAGATATCACCCTCTCAAGAAGGCAGTCCAATTTTTCTCAGACACCATATCCTAGTACCCACATTGCTGACCAGATGCTCTGGGATGTATGCTGGGACAGGACTGGGTAGCTACCATGCAGGATTAGGATACCAGATAAACCTGGATTGTTGTACATTACAGTGTGAAGTTTATAAGTACCAGTGGAAAAGCCTGCACAGCTATGCTTATTAAAGATAATTTCATTTAATGAGAAAAATAACTGAGCTACATTGTTTTGTAATGCACACCAGAGTAACGTGCTCTGGATTAAAGTCTTGGAGCAGTACACTACAGAACACCTGCAATGAGAGATTGTAAAAGTGCAGCTGTCCTGATGTACACAAACAGAAAAATTATTGAGCTCACAGCAAATAATAGAATAAAGTTCAAAAGATTTAACTCCAGATCTCTGACACATAGGCTTTCTGATCTTTTGAGTTAATTTTTGTTTGAATCAAAACATGCCTTTTAGAACCCATTTAATTTTGTACTACAGATTTCTCATGAACCTTCCTCATCATGACTGCAGCTAAGCTGTTAAAATGGCCAGTCACATAATCTGCCAAAAGTATAAAGAGCTCATCCCATATTTTGGTGGACTGCCTTACATGCATATATTTAATTTTGAAATGCTTTTTATTATTGCATATATGATAGTCTAATGTCTCCAGCGTCCATAGAAATAGTCTTCTTCTTTTCTTCTTTGGTATTCCAAGTATATCAAGGTGTGCTGGTTTTGGCTGGGACAGTGCTTATTTTCTTCAGTGGCTGGTATGGGATGTGTTTTGGATTTGTGCTGAACACAAGGTTGATAATGTAGAGATGTTTTTGTTATTGCTGAGCAGGGCTTAAACAGACCCAAGGATTTTTCTGCTTTTCATACTGCCATTCTGGGGAGGAGACTGGGGGTGCATGGGAAGCTGGGAGGGGACACAGTCAGGGCAGGTGACCTCAACTGACCAAAGGGACATTCCATGCTCTCTGACATCAGGCTTTCTATATAAAGCTCCTGGGGGATGAGGAAATAAGGGGAAGGGCCTTTGGAGTGCTGATGTTTGTGTTTCCCAAGTCATCATTATACATGATGGGGCCCTTCTCTCCTGGAGATAGCTGAACATCTGCCTGCCCATGGGAAACAGTGAATTCATTCCTTATTTTGCTTTGGTTGTGTGCATAGCTTTCCCTGTTAAACTGTCTTTATCTCAATACATGAGTTTTCCAGCTTCTATCCTTCCAGCCTCTTCCTGATCTTTCTGGTGGGGGAGTGAATGAGGGAGTGGCTGTGTGGCACATGGCTGCTGGCTGAGGTTAAACCATGGCACAAGGCTTACTGAAACTCCATATTAAAAGTCCACAAGGCTTACTGAAAGTCAGTACTAAAAGTCCAAAAGGTCACTTTTTTTTTTTTAAGCTCTATTTGTTAAAAGTTATCAAAAACTGCTGATTAAAAGTATGTGACATTACTGGCTCCAGTTTAATATCCTGCTGAATTACTGTTGAAATTGAAAGTATTTTATCACAGTCATGTTCTGACATCAATTTTTGATCTTTCTCCAAGTACAGAACTATGCCGAGCATTATTTAGTACAAAAGATATACTTACATAGACCTTGCATTGTTAAATGCTACTGGATTTTTATGCAGTGCTATTGATAACTCTACTGTTACTACTTTAATAATGGATCTATTACCATTTGTTTTTTCTTGTTATGAGAAGTGAAAGAATACTTTTAATTACTTGTCACTCCATTCATTATAGTGTCCTTTGTTTCCTTCCCACATTTTACCAGTTCCTAGTTTCTAGTTTGTTATTAAACTCTTTTTCCCCATCTGTTATTTTGGTTTTGCATTATATTTGCTATAGTTACTTTCACATTTACTCTTAGCTGAGCAGAATGTTTTAACATGTGTAATCTTTTTTTTTTTTTCAGTTGTAATTCTAGCAGAACATTATTAAAGTGTTCCCAACACCATCCACATTTCTTACATAAAAACTATTTCTCCAGGGGTGGTGACTACTAATTGTCTCAGGTCTGTAATACTGGATTTTCCAAGCAACATTGTGTATATGTGTGTGTCTAAATAAATCATTCCTTTGTTGTATAAGTTACAGAACAAAATAATTTGCTACATTTTAGTTTTGTGATCTCTTCCTCTATCAGTCATGATGTGAATTAAGGCAGGCATTGTGACATGCAGATGTCACCTTTGCCTCTGAGATTCTCCCTTTCTGTCCCTTTTGGTGAGTATTTCCTCCCACGACAGTATGATTACTGTGGGAGCTGGAGAGCTTACAGTGATGGGGCGTTGTAGTGTTTGGGGCTACTTTCAGACTACATTACTTTCAATAATTCCAGTCATTTATAATGCTTCTGTTAAGGATGGAAACATGAATATGCATCAATTCCTGTATGGAATTTTATCCAGACACTATTTTTTTCCCAGCCTGCTATTCCTGACTTCTCTATAGCAGGAGCTCAGTAGTGCTTCTGCACTGCTTTGCTGCCATATACAACTTATTTTATCATAAAATAATACTTATCTCCTACAGAATTAAAAAAAGCAATACTTTCCATATTACTTTAGGTTCTTTACATGTACTATGAACATTGTGGTACAATGACGTCAAGTTGACTTCATTGATTTTAGATACCTATAAAAACCCTAGCATGTATTTAAGGAATTCACCTTTTCCTAATCTTCAAGTGTCACCTCCAGAGCTTAATGTAATTTTGATTTGTTACCTGTCTTCTAGAAGTTCTTAGTCTACTCCTGAGACAATGACTGATTTTACTTTAGCTCGTATTTATTCTTTCCATAAATAAAAAATAAATTCTGACCAGCTGGACACTCATCTGTTTGAATCAGTAGAAGACATGCAGTTTTCTGCAGATGTAAGTATAAGTACTGGAGAACTCAACAGAAATTAATTAATGTTACTGGTACCTATAGTTTCATACTGACTCCTGTTATTTCCAATGGTAGATTGAAAGAAAACACAATGTTTTTTAATAATACTCGATGTTCAAAAACAAATGGGAATATCTTGATGGCCTTTTTAATAAGACTTTAACCTGAAATCTTTCCTCCTCTTAATTTAGGTCAAAAGAGCTCTTTATTTTGTGCATATGTCTTTGTAACCTCATTTAGTTATTCTCTGGAAGTAGCTATTCTTAAGCCCCTACAATTTAGCACAGTTCAGCACATATTTTCAACTGCTTACAGGAACACACTGGGGAATGTGCTTTAATATCACTTCACACTTATTAATATACAAATTCTGCCAGAGCAAGTATATGCTGCTGCTATGAATGAATAAGTGTTAATCATAAATTGTACAAGTGAAAATTCCACCTGCTCAAGAATATTGTCTGGTTTTGTATAATAATATTTGTACCTGAATTAACATATTAAGTATATATATGTATGCATATGAAGTAATTGCATATATTGTCATAATGACTATTAATGCAGAAATGACTATACAGAGATGAAAAACAATAAATGCTGACAGCTTTTTTACTTCTAAAAAGAGTAATTACTAATATATATTTGTAATACTTCTAATAAAATATTTCTAAAATTTTAAATATTTTTCAAAAAATCACAGCTGCTTCAAAGCACTTCTTTAAAATATGTCTCACTGTTGATAGAAATTTATGTATTTCTTTTTTTCCTGTCTCTTTTTAGATATTTTTAAATGCAGATACAATCCGCCTGGGAAATCTACCAGTGGGGTCCTTTTCATCCTCCTCCTCCTCCTCCTTCTCCTCCTCCTCCTCCTCACCCAGCTCTTCAGCTCCTCGCCAGACTATCTATGAGCTCTGCGCCTGTCCCAGTGGTAAACTTTACCTGTCCCCAGCAGGAGCAGGCTCCACATGTCAATCCAGTAGCAACATCTGCTTGTGGAGCTAGAATGACTCCGTTTTATCCTCACACCAGAATAGCCTTTTGTTACTATCCCTCTGCTTCACAGTTCAGTTGGGTTTCCCTTGTGACAAGTCCGACGCTCCAAGCGGCCTGCAGAGCAACTTCTTCCACTGTAAGCAGGAGTACAGCGCTGCCTTCTCTTGTGGCTTGTGCTGCCACTCAACACAGAGATGGGAGAGAGATATCCAGAAAACAGTGTATTCTTCATCAGGAAACCTAGAACATAAGATCACCTTATTTTCCAAAAGGGACAATAACACAGGTGCCTTTGCTACTTGAAGTGAAGCACATAGTTTTAGATTTTTGCAGGACCTGGATATGAACTGCACATAAATATATATCTAGAGAGACAGAGAGAGAGTACATTAATTTATCCAGAATCTGATGGTGAGATGAATTGATTCCCCCTGTATGATAAGTAACTTTACTGTCTGAAAGCACAATTTTCCATTCATCTTTTTGGAAGTAAACTTTTATCCCTGAATTTTAAAATTTTAAAGCATTGTGTGATGCTTGCTTTACTAAACAAGTTCAGTAAATGGTTTTTAATACAAAAAGAGACAGAATTCCTCCCTGAGTTTGGTTTCTTTAAATATGTGTTGTCGCTATTTGTCTACTAAGTCTAGGGTTTTGTACACTAGGTAAATTTTGGAAATGCTCAGCAATATTCCTTTAAAAGTTAAAAAGAAATGCTCTTTGTCAGATCTGAATGACCTTATATTTTCGTGGCCATTGCATGTGAAGCGATTGCTTTGAGTAGAACATACAGTTTCTGGAAAAGAAGAACAGGGTAAAGAAGGAAATTCTGATGATATGTTTGTTGATCAGTGTATTGCTCTTCACAAGGGTCTTATAATTGGCAAATACAAAGCCAAGAGAGAAATCTTCAAAGGTACATCTTGCCAGTTTTCTGACTACATCTATCTGCTGCCACTTGAACGCAGTACAAACATTGGTAATAGTATAACGTGTGGTGCTGAGAAGCAGTGCACTAACAACTTGTATGACATTCACATTTATTATTCTCTTTTGTTTACCATCTGTTGCTGAGGTTTCAAAGTAATAGTAGTATATATAAAACCACATATTAAATGACATTCGGTATTAAAAAGGAGGTCAATATTACATTACCTTTACCAGGTCTCTGTTTAAATTATGTAGCCACATTTGCACTCAGATCTCATTACTGATTCTTTTTTGACAAATTTCATGTGGGATTTCTTTCTTCATGTATCAATGTTCATACCTATTTGGCTTCATTGTTAATTGAAATCTTATAAAAAAATGCTTTGGTATGCTGCTGATAAATTTGTCACAACATTGATTAACAAGAGTATCTTGAAACTTTCAGAACCCAGGAAAGTAAAACAATATAAAAATGCTTCCTATTGTGGAAGATGGCTTGATTGTGTGAGGTAAGTGTGTTTTTAAATTCTGTTCTTTAAATTAGATCACCTAGTTTGTATTTTTAGTGGCTTCTGAATCTAAGGTCACCAATGAAACGAGAGTTTTTGCAAAGTAATTCTAAAGCCGGGGGAGATGGTGCAAGGTGGGTACTTCTACACACTTTAAAAAAGAAACAAAACATATTTTTAGACCAAAAGAAATTAAAATGAGCAAACTAGTATGGTGATTGCCTTGGCATCTTATTACCACCTGATAAGATTGACTTTGTTTTCACTTCAGGTGAAATTCACTCCTATGCAGAAGACCAGCACAAGACGTGTCAACGGCTTGACTGGTGCTTCCCTTACCATTGACCCTCTTCAGAGGTGTGAATTTTACCCCATAGCAAGAATTCTGTATTTGCTGGTTTTAACAGTTAAAGGAAGATTTTGAATTGATTATTTTATGTCTTCAAAAGAAGGGTGTTAACAGCTGATTTGTTGTCTATTCGAGATTTTCTTCTTTGAAGGAAATTATACTAGAAAATATTGTAAGAAAATATATTAGAACATGAGGATTTTTCAGATAGAAAGAGGGGCAAAAAGAGTTGCAGATGAGAAAGAAGGTGACAATAAAACATGAAAAAGTGTAGCCATACAATACACTCTTATAACTCTAGGGATATAGATGTCTTTTTCTTATGCACACAAGTAATAGAATGCTGGAGAGACAGTCATGAATTTCAGGAGGAAAAGTATAAAAGTATGAGGAAAAGTATGTGTATGAGGACACATCTATGTGTATTCATTATCTGTGCACACCTGCATACACCTGTTGCTTAAAAGATGAACAAATATAGTGACTAATCTATTTGGTGAATTAAAATGGGGCTTCCTACAGATTGTATACAGGTAAGCTAAGGAGGTTTTTTTCTCCTCAAATAAACCTTCAGGATGACTTGCAGATACTTTGTCATGAATTTTCCACTGAAAAATTCCTATTTGTTTGTTATTCATCTTCTGAGATTATTTACCTGTTATTTAAAAAAGGTCTCTGTTCACTGGATGGAAGGACCCAACCTTAATAAATTTTAGACCAACTTGGTTGGGAATAGGCAGGTAGGAAGAAAACCCTTTTGTTGCTAGATTAATTTTAACAGCAAGACTGAAATAATTTGCCAGTTGTATGAAGAGAACTCAGAAGAGGTATGTGGATACGACATTGGACTCCAAAAAACCAGCCCAGTAAGTTCACATAGCTCTGCACTGTCAGGATATTCTTTATTGGAGTCCCATCAATATAAAGTAGAGTGTAATTAAGAGCTTCGACAACCTATGAGATAGAATAACAAGTTCTCATACAATCTTAATATTCTGGTAAATTTCATAGTATTGATGTCTTTCTTTAAATCCATTGAAAACTGTAAGAAGGGAAGAAAAAATTTTGTATTTTAAAAAGTATTTCTAGCCCACATGATTTCAAGGAGTATTCAAAAAGTGATTTCAATGCATTAACCATACTAAAAATTAAGATGCTATCCTTATGAAAGCAATGAAATATCTGCAAAGACCTCATTGACTACATGTGTTTAATATATACAATAGATTTATCTCCTGTAAAAAAAACATTTGTGTCGTATTATAGGATGCTGTCTCTTTCTTGTTAAAAAACAAAGAAAAAAGAAGGAAAAAGAAGAGAAAAGTAAAAGCATCAGCCAACCTCTCTGAGCACTGTCAGCTGTATGGTTTGTATTGCAGTTCATTCATTGGTTAAGTGTTAAGACCAAAGACAGACACTTCTATTATATCCAACACTATGACACTGCTGTTTCTACTAATTCTGTTGGAATGAAGAGATGAAAAGTTGTAATTACAACATGAAATGTAACATAGTTTAGATTTGTGCAGCGTTTTGAGCTGTAGATTTTTACTTTTTTCCAGGGTTTAAATTTTTTGTCAGTGTCTTGCAATTACATTACTGTTCATGCATATGGGGGGGGTCTTCTGGTGTTCCTAAGAAAACATACCAAGACATTGCTTCTTTGAAATGAAGTTATATTGGTTTGCTTGAAAAATTGCCTTGATTGGATAAAAGAATTCACTTTCAAGCATTTTAGATGCAGAGCGTTATTAAGTCTGGATGATAGAGCCATAAATGTCTAGAAGGATTTAATGAAGGATGTTTGAAATATTTGGTTGCTAACATAATGTATCTTTTAGGGGGTTTTGGTTTTATTTGTTTGTTTTGCTTTGTTTTTAGATTCCAAATAATTGCTAAATAAAAAACAAATTAAAAACCCACAAACTTTGGACTATGGAATTGTTATCAGCTGATTCACTGTAATGCACATGAAAGTTGGATCAAAATCTGAGTGCTGTATTGTTCCAAACACTACTCAGTAAAGGTCTGCTAACCATTTTTGGTTTGTAACCTTCATGTTAATGGTTTTCTTGTGTATAGAAGTATATATAAAAAGATGGGAACTATTTTCTTACAGATACTATGCAATATGTTTGTAGAACTGCAATATTACCAAAATTACAAAAGCTGTGCTTTTGTACCCTCTTGCTTTATGTAAAACAAATCTTTTTTCTATTTAATGGACTGTCTTAAAATTGTGGATAACATTATTCAAAAGCAGTACTCTGAAAATTTTAAGATTTTTATTTTATTTACTTTTGTTGTTTTTTTTTTAATGGAAATAATAGCAAGGTTTTGGAAGTTGGAAATTGTTTTTTCCTTGGAAAGCTAGAACTTTTTCAGCATGTAATTAACACTGTCTCCTGTACTTCTTTCATTTGGTCCTAGCATTTCCATCTGGTGCTACCATATAACTATAAATAAATCTGATACATTAAATAGGAAACATATCTGAACTAATTTCAAGAATAATCAAACAGGAATCCTGCTAAGGATGGGGAGAACATATAGAATGGCTGAAACTTGATTTTCTGGGGTTTTTTGATGGATTTTTTTTGTGTGTGTCTGTGCATTTCCTTTCCTCCGTCTACATTAGCACCATGGTAATAGCTTTAATTTGTTTTTCAATTGTTTTGTCCTCATACACAGACTATAGTACAGTTTTGTTTCAAACATTTTTTGAAAACAACAGACACTGCATTTAAATGCAGTACTTATGTTAATAAAACCCAATTTTAAAGAAGTGTAGGCTTTATTTCTACAGCAGCATTAGTAAAGTTTAAATTACGGTGCTGCTATATCATCTATCATAAAAGCATATTACACTTCTCAGGTTCCTTTGTATCTTGTCAGAATAAGCTTAAACTGCATATTCATGTTTAAACTGCACTTGTTTACTTGAGAATTACAGGGTCATGTAAAAGGTTTTGTGGTGGTGTCATCAATGCAGACGAATTCTCTCTGTGCTTACCCTGGGCAGTGTCAGTGCTGGTAACAGCACAGCCTTGCAAGGGCTCGGACAAAAAGCAAGGTGAGCATTTAGTGGGTCTCTTTACACTAAGCTCCTTCCTGCCATATTATGATTTCATCAATATCCAGACAGCAACTAGTTTCACAATGCCTAAAAAAATCAGCAATTTCTGTACAAGAGCAACAGTTGTATAGAACTATCAGTAATACACGAAAATATCAGTAATACAGAGTGATAAATCTCAAGTGACTAAAACACTTGATACAGCAAGAAGAAATATTCTAAGCCATTTTAGTCAGGGTTGGACTAGTCTAATCTGGGTAAACTACTGCCAGTAAAAGACAAATAGAAAATAAGTGAAAAAAAATCTGCCATACGCATCGTGCTGATTCAACACAGCCCACACTGAAACTAGAATTTATTACAAGCTCTCTATGTAAAATATAGCTATGTCTCCTCTGAAACTTTTAACTGAGCTTCAGATTGTATTGTTTGAATTTGAAAGTATTATTTGATCTTTCAGCAATATATTTCTTATACAGGCCAGGACAGTTTCAGAATAGTTTCAGAAGATCTGAAATAAAATCTTATCCTGTATATCCAGTCTGATCAGAGTCCATTAACCACAATAAAATCTAGCCTACTTAACTAAGAAAAAAAATTTAAAAATTGAAATTTGAAGGTTTTGCTGAGTTTTGGGAAAACTTTAAGTGGATTTAGCCTTTTTAAGGAGTGTCCAGGTCGAGAAGTGTCTTCAATTCTGTAATGTTTAAGCAGTGAGAGCAATTTATATTAAAAAATTTGGACTTGGGGCTAACCAGCTTCATTTAATGCAGGACTTGATCTGAGAAGTAAAAGTTTCTTTTAGTCACATGTATGCCTCCTTGTTTGAGAGACCCACAAGGGAGAAGTTCAGCTTTCAGCATCACCTAGAGCATAATGCAAAGTAGGACTTAAGCATAAGAGCTACATTACTGAAGGCAAGATGTATTATTTTCTGTGCTTTATGATATTTTGAGAGCTTGCATACAGTCATTCTTTAGCACTGAGGGATTTGAATTCTAGCATAGCAACTTATTTCTAAGTATATATTTCAGAACATAAATAGTTTTCTTTCCAGGGGATGTTTACTCAGTTTTCTTGTCCCAAACACTGCAACAGTTAGTAAGTCAAATCCTCCTTCTTAACTCCCACCCGCTCTTAACTCTTCAGCTGAGCTTCAGTTGTCTCCTTAAGCATCCTCCTTTCTTCACAAGGAAGAAAAATATAGGCAACAAAAAGAATTTTGCTGTCTCTTTATCAGGATGCTTCTTGTGTGACTTACTTAAACTGTGTCAAGGGGAAGGTTATTTGCTTTGTGACAGCAGAAGTTATATAAGAAGGAGAACACACATAGGTAAATGCAATTTTTAGTCTATCTTACTAGAATGGCACTTCTAGAGTGAAAGATTTTAGATTATAAGCTCCTTAGCAGCTTTTGATTTCTCAGATATTTTGTCATTCAATTAATGTATTTAAAATACCATAAAATTAAAATGCGAATTATCCAATCCTGTTACATTTTTTTTTAATGGGAAAGGAATCACTGCACTCATTATTTTTCCCTCTCTACCAATGAGTTTATTTACTTTTACAAATCTAAAAGGAAAAAACAGAGCTAAAATGTTAAATAGTATAAGGTAACTAATTAAAACCCCTATTAATAACAGAATATTGTTCTTTTTAGTTCATGACTGGCATTCTCATTCATCCTTGGTAAATTAATGCTCTGATTTGATTTCTTATACAGTGGCAAGCCTTTCTGTTGTTTTGTGTGATCTCTGGAAGGTAGGAAACCCTTGATGATAACGAAAATAGAATAACTACACAGTATTAAAAGAAACATCTGCAGTAATATTCCCCATGTTACCATGGAACCCAACAAGATATGGGGGCATTTACTCATGCTGGGGGAGAGGGTCATCTGAAGTATTTAAATATTGTGAAGAAAATAGTCAGGATGCTTTCCAGCTCCATGCTCCCCAGGATAACTGAGACACGGTGTTGCAATAGCCTTTGACGGACAGAAAGGAAGTGGTTTTCTTGATCTGCACTGGGATGTGGAGGAGAGTGATGCACAGGCAGTAAATCTAAATCATGTCACAGCAGTAAAAAGAGTCAGAAGACTTCTCCCTAAGCCTCAGAGAAATGGAAAGAAAGTCAGGTGAAGATGTATCATAGATTGCTAGAATTGTTTGGGGTTTTGTATCTTTATATCCTTGGAATTTTCTTTGTCCTTTATTTTCTTTGCTCTTTTAAAATCCAGCATCAGAAAGGAGAAAAGCAGTAACCTAGGTATAAATTTGGTGCTTCTCAGAGAGATGGTGACAATGAACTCTCTATTTGAATATGTATCTCTGTTTATGGCAGAAAGAGGTGAAAATGGGTCAGTACAGTAGGGTGGATTCAAACCCCAGTAAAGTCAATAGGAAATAATGACAAACTCTATGTCTCTGGATTAAGTTTTATGTGTTCATTAAAGATTTGTACCAAAAAAAAAAAAAATTGTCATAGTCCATTACTTTTTTTTAGTGCATTTGTAAAATGCACCATTAACATTACTGTAACTTTTCCTCTGCAAATTGTTCCAGCTTCTAACTGCAAGTACCACTTTGACTCCCCCACAAAGAGAACTCTAAATAATTGTTCAGTCTTCAGTCATTTGTCAAAACCAAATTTAAAAAATTACAAGATGTCCAAAATTATTCATAAAAAATGGTGAAAAAATCTACTAACCCTGGCTTTCCATATTTTGGCTCAGTGTTTTCCTTGCAGTGGAGGAGCTGCCCTGTTTCTTGAAGCAACAGATTTGATATTCCTGGCCTTCCCATTCATTCTGCAGACCATGCTGCTTCCTTTTGCACAGGAGAGGAAAATTAGGAAAATTAATTCTTTCCATTGGGTTTTGGCTTTTGATTTGTTTTGTGTAGTCTATCTTTACACTTCTCTTAATCCCTGTTTTTAAGTGTGAAGGGAAGAGAAGCATCTCCCTCTCCCCCCCCCCCCCCCCCCCCCCCACTACAGCATGGGGTGGGTTATTGCTCGAGATAATAATTACTGCTATGGTAGAGCAAAATGCAGGAGGAGAAAGGGAGCATATAAAGAGAAAGCATGGAAAGATAATAAAGGCATGGGAAAAGAGAAAAAGAGTGGTATTAGAACAGGTTTACTGTTTAAAGGGCAAGAAAGTCCTAAATAAAAGTTAAAATTTCTTTTTACCTCTCTGACCTTGTCAAATATATCATGCCAAAATGCAGAAAGCAGGGGAAAGCTCCAGGATAGCTTGATTCGGAAGTCCTTTTCAAGACCAGAAATGTACTATTCATAGGAACAAGACAGTAAAAACAACAGCAGAAAATTTCTGTTGCTTCTCTGGCCTCTCTGTGAAGATAGGCACAGGTGTGGAAGCTATAAGGTATGGAAACCGAATAGAAGACAGAAAGTTTTATGTACAAAGATGCAGTTCTGGAAGAAGAAATCACTGAGGCTTACATTAGGCTACAGCAGTGTAAATTGAAAATAGCTGGAACAAGAATTAGAAAATGGAGAATAGTCTATAGGTTAGTGAGGTTTTGTTTGTTTGTCTGTTTGTTTGATTTGAGGGTTTTTTTAGAGGAGGGAATCCGGACTGTAAGGTATTTTCTTATTTCCTTAGTCCTTTCATTTTGTTCTATTTTCTTTTCCAAACAGCATCTGAGAACAAAGAGACTTGTGCTGTGATTTCACAGCAGTCAAGAGATATGTGTGTGTGTATCTATAATAAATATGTATATATATGTATGAAAGAATAATTAAGAAAGCAGTGCTACTTACAAGCCTTTTGGAAACAGCAGTTTTCTTCTTGTTTCATGGAAGGTTGATCCGTCAGCTAAAGAATGGGACTGATGAAAGCATATATTTGTGTTCAGGTCCTTTAAGCACATTTATCTCTACTCACATCACATTACACAATTTTCAAGCCCAGATGAGTCCTTATATTACCATGTAAAGAAATATTTTATATCTCTACATATGAATTAGTTCACATGCCGTGCAAATTTTCCACGAAGGTATTTATTCTCTATGATAACTACTGCCACTTCAAGTTTCCTAGCATAAACTGCTGGACTCCAGAAGACCTGCTAAAATTCTGATCTTAAACTCTTGGTACTTCAATTTTTACTTTGGGAAGGTCTAGGACACCATACCTGTCCTTTTTGTGGTGCTGTGATAATAAACACCTCTTCTCATGCATGTTAGCATTTGTGAGCGAGTCACCACAGGCTTAACCAGATTCCTGGAGCTGCTTCTAAAATTATTTGTTTATCTACCTCCAGTTTCCAAAATCTTGCATGGCTTTTATATAATGTGAGTTTTTACCTTTTTCTTTAACTATAGTACATAATGTACTTTTATGAGATTTAAATTATATACCTAGACCACAAAACTTTATTAATGGCCATATGTTCCTGAGAACTGAAAGGGAAAAATACATTTAAATCATATTATCTCACATTTTATGGAACAGTGTAATTTCTGTTGTTTTAGGTGATTTTCCTATCTATTTTTAGGAAACCTAACAAGCAAACTTTTAATTAAATTTGACACTGTAGAGTTTGCCTAAGAAATATCAGCTCAGTTAGACTATTGTGTGACAAAATGTTAACATTCCAAAGAAACAATTCTAAATGGTGTATTATTCCCTTTTAGAAGTAAATAATGTATTATCATGTTGTGAAGTATCACAAGTTAAATTATACTATTTTTTAAATAAATGTAAATAAAGTTCTTTAGTAGAAACTTCTGCAAAATGTGCACCTTCAATTTATTGACCTTTTCTGCTAGCATAATTAACTGGGAAAATATGTTAAGCTACATGCTAATCCTTTTCATATTTTATGGCATTTTGCATTGTCTCATATATCTTTTGTGTAAGTGTGATATGTTTTTCTATGGGTTTTTTTGTGCAGAATTAATTTATTGTAGTTCTATTATTTAATTCATATCAATTTATCCTTTGGATTTATTTATTTTGAATGCAGTTTTGTCACTACACTTAACATTTAGGTCAAGTTCATCCAAAGCTCTGAATATGTATTTAGCTCTAAGTATGTGAGTCATTCCAGTAAATTTAATGGAACTTCTGAAATCTGAAGTTAGAAGCATGATAAAATACTTTCCTGGGTCAGTCTTCATAAATCAAGCAAAGTAAGGCAATACCTTTCCAGTCCAAAAATTATTTACTGTAAAATGATGAAGATGAAAGACTATTCTGACTATTCCACAGTGCTTCACTTTTGCTTATTTTAGTTGAGTAAAGCTGTTCTTGAGAAGATACATTAATCACTATTTTCCTTTTCAGATCTGTGTGTGACTTCTATGCACCACTAGCCCTCTGAATCACAACTATTTTTATTCCTGATTTGAATTTTATCAGCATCAGTTACGTTGAAGTGTTTTGTGCAAGCCCTAAAAAGCCCTGCTGACTTTAAAAGAATATACTGTGTCTTTGAGGATAAATGCCATCAATTAGCAAAGTGAATCAGTGGCATTACACAATATTTCACATATCATCTCTAGAAATTATCTAAATTTGAAGCACTGAAACATGGATAACACCTTTGCCCTGCTCATGTAGGGCGAAAGCAGCTTCATTCCGTATTTCATCTGCCACGGTACAGTTTGCCCATTCTGATGTTCTCTTACTAACAATGTCTTCCCAGATGTATTGGATCATGTGAGCATACATTATCAGTCATGAATTCTGCAGGATGAAGAAAATAAATTTAAATTGTCAATAAATGAAGGTGGTACAGATGGTCACTGTATATTGGCAGTTGTTCTGCAATTCTGGAGTCTTTGAGAAGGATTTAAAAAACAAACAAGAAATCAGTTTGTAAATTGTAAAAATCTTCTGAGCTTCATGACTGCCCTATTTGCTATGATGAGACACGGAGAAGCTTGAACAAAAGGAGAATGAAACTTTCTTCACACCTGCAATAATCATTGTATAGAGGAAGAGAGAAAAGGAAGAAAATTACAGTTTTTAGTTCTGCCCACATGAAAATAACAGCTCAGTAATAACAGATTTTGTATTGGGAGATTGGACTGTTAGCTGTATAAGAATTGACTGCTCTGTCATCTTTAGTCTTTGGAGAATAATTATTGGCAAAAATGTTTAGTTATGTATTTTCTTCAATCATGATTATTCTGCTTGTGCTGTCTCTTTTCCTTATCCGTTAACTTTATAACTCCTTAGGACTATTTCTGTAAGAATCTGTAGCAAATAGTATTGGGAAAGGTCTCTGGGTTAACAGCCTTACCTTCTCAATATTAAAAGAATAACACATGGAAGTAATGCTTCATTTTATAAGACAAGTTTAAAAATCTGGTAATAATTACAAATTAAATTATCCTAATATCCCTCTGAATAAAACACCTTAGATATCACTTTGCATAGTTTCCCTGTTACATTCCCCTTGGAATTCTGTGAACTCTGGAAGAAATACCCTGTCAATGCACTTAGCCCAACCAATGTCCAAGTCTAGGTCAGACTGGCAGTGGCAGCAGAGGATGGTATTTAAGGACAGCACGTGTATCTGGCTGTTTCACACAGTCCCTTCCCCAGAGATTCCAGTACCCACAGTTATATTCCCTGCCTGACACCTTTGGTATTGGATTATGAAGCTGTTGTGTGTAGGTTTTTCCCACGTAATCATTTTTTAAAACTGCTGATAGTTGCTTTCTGTGGCAGCAAGTTCACAAGAATATTCCTTTATTTAATTTAAACACATCTTCAAGTAATTTCACTGACTTCCCATAGTTATTTTATTGTGGGATTTAGAATACAACAGAATAGACTGTTTCAGTCGGAATGGACATACAAAGATTATCTAGTCCAACTTCTTGACCACTTCATTGCTGACCTAAAATTTGAAGCGTACTCTTAAATACTGACAGGCTTCAGGTATCAACCACGTCTCTAGGAAGTTTACTCCAGTGTTTGACCACCCTTTTCATGAAGAAATGTTTTCTAATGTCCAGTCTGAACCTCCCCTAACTGGATGAATAATAGCTCTGCAACCACTGTATCCACCTTCATACAAGTTAAGCACATTTCCTTCAGCCTTCAAGAGACCCTACCTTCTCTGCAGTTTATTCTTCCAATACTTCAGAACTCTCAGATAAATCCCACTCAGTCCTGGTCACTAACTAACAACTAATTTACTTGTTTTGGTAGTTCTGCATATATTCTCTAGTGTTTTAGTTCCTCTGGTCTGTCTGCTGTGCAGAATACATTGAGTGTGAGAATATCCTCAGTGCCATCAGCATCCTCTGCATTAGGCTTGTAGCTCTGGCACAGGAAATAAATCTTACCTTTGCTCTACTTTGATTCCAAAGAAAGGACGATTTTCTTCACAGAAAGAGTGATTAGATATTGGATTGGACTGCCAAAGGAGGTTGTGGAGTCACCATTCCTGGAGCCTTTTAAGGAACGACTGGGTATAGCACTTAGTGCCATGGTTTAGCTGCCTCGGTGGTGTTGGGTCATAGGCTGGACTTGAAGAACTCAGAGGTCTTTATTTCTGTCCTGATTATTTCTGTGTGATTCTTTGATTCTGCATTTGAAATTGCACATGCCAGTCAGACAGCCTGGCCAGTAGTCTGGTTCATCCACCCTATTTTTATATTTATTCCCTCCTGGCCTTTCAGAAACACATGGATATCAACCACATCCTCTCAGGGGATTCCTCATTCTGAACCAAGTGATCCTGTGCTCCTGTTGGCTTTCACCGAACCCCTAGCATCAATACTCCTCGACAACCCTTTTAATTTTCAGTGCCAGTAGAATGAAGGTTCCATTTCTATTAAAGTGCAGTCTGAAGAGGATGACTGAGGGTTTTAAATCAATGATTCTGAAAGTGTTGCTGCAGAGGGTACGTGTGTTCCTCTGGTGTTATTTGCATCTTTTGACAGGAGTCATGCACACCCCTGAATGTGAAACTCAGTGAAGTTATGGAGACTTGTAACCATCCTTCCCAAAGCACATAAATCAAGCTATGCTAGAAAGCAAGAAAAATCTGTTCTTAGGCCATTGCTTGGAGTTTAGTTCTCATTTCCCAAACCTGTATTAAAAGCATACCCACTGAAGCAGCATTTTTAGGTTTTTTGACTATTTTATTGTTCAGTGAAATAGCTATTGAATAACTTCTGGTTGTAGTTCCTCCTTTCCTAGTAATACTTTTCTTCCTGGTAATTTGCTTATTGTCATATTCACAAAATGTGTACTGCAATAAAATTCATCCCACATATTCATCTGGCATATAGATTACATTGGTCTCTGAGTATACAGCAAGACAAAATGAGTTTTTTTTGCTGAGGGAAAATGAGATTTTGAAAAAGTATCTAAGTAAGACTCCAGTTGGGCCTGCTGGGTGTTTGTTTGGTAATCAGTGTTTGGAGTTGTTGCAGCTGGTGTCTTCATCGTCCTGCAAGGCTTCAGTCTTCCCAAGTAGATTTGGCTCTAGCTCCTTATCAAATCCCAATTCCTGCTCTTGTGCTGTCTTTACTGCTGACTTCTGAGGTAGTTGTCACGTTCTTCATCCTGTAACCCTTCGTGCCCTCAGTCTGATGTGTGAAGCAGCATGGTAAGTACTGCTCGAGGAGAAGGAATTGTCTATCAGTGAGTGCACTGTGGCCGGTGCATTCTCAGACTTAGAGCTCTCCATACAGCTGAATAATCATCACAATATGTTGTTTAGTGTTTTCTGTATGGGGAAAAAACCCCCAAAACCTAAGCTATTTTCAAATGTTTGATTTTTCTCTATTATTGGAGAATATCATAAGTGCTTTGCCCTCTCTTAGCCTTTTGCTAAGCTTCCAGTCTTACAGACAAGTATGTAAGGCTTAGCTGCTGGTAGGCTCCAGTCTTCAGTGAGTTTTGTCAGGTTGCTCACAGGGTTAACAGCTAAGCTATCAGTATTTACATCAATAAAAGACTTTGTACCTCACACTCTATGGGCTTTACCCAAAATCAGAGAATAAAATAATGGGCAGTGATTAAAGACCAGATTCTTTTTAATGCCATAGACTTAGTTTGAGGACTATTCAGGGTTATATTAAAAAATAAATCAAGAAAACTAGATGAAGCTAAGAAATAAATCTTCAGCCATAGAACAAGGTTTAAAGGAAAAAATATTGTTTTTCTAGTGATGTTAACCTGATGCTTCCCACTGTGCTTTAAAAATAATTTTTGAAATGTGATAATAGATTTGTAGTTAGCAAATTAACAGCTCTTACAGTTATTAAAATAAGGCATTACATGTCTATAATGTATTGAGAGTCATATTTTTAATATTCTAGCCAATTAGATTTTATACAAAATCTCTTCTTACTCTTTCACTCTTTGTTTTTAAGGACATCTGCAGCAGTCCATATTTCTTGTGGATATATGTAACAATTTAATAAACCTCTGGATTATTTCCCCAATACAAGAAATATTTGTCATCCAGAGAAAGTCAGAAGGATAATCAAATTTATCACCTAATCTAGTGATGTGAAGAAAAATTCAGGTCTGGTAAAAAAGCAGCAAAATCCAATAAAAATTTCACGTCACTGCCTGTGTAAATATTTATGCCAAAGACAACGATTTATTCTCAGTATCATTGTAACCTACATACAGGGATTTTTTTTCTATGATTCTCCTGTTCACATAGTTAATTCTTCTGCAATATTACTTATTACTACTTCAGTAATTACATATAGAAAATTAGACGGCAGCATATACTAAATGACATGTCAATATATTTGGTACTTGGCATTTATGGCTTTGCTAAGAGGCTTATAATTTTAGTAAGCCTGACCATTTGTGAACTATTTAAAGAGCTTTTCCAAATGTCCAAAAATGCATGAAGTGCTGGTGTTATGCTCAGCGTTATTTATGAAATTTCTTGTCTTTAGATATCCTAAATTGTATTTTCAATAATTATCATGGATAGATGTCTAAACTGTAGGGATTACAGCTTAACAGGTGTCAGTTAATACCATGCTTGAGTGCTGCAGATAGCCCAAGGAGTATATTCATGTCTAATTGTCTCCACTCCAGAGCACAACAGCTGCCACTTGTAGCAGATGCATCATCTGACTGATGATATTCTGCAATGTGTCAACAGGGATTTCTGGTGCAGCTGATTATATATGATTGTATTTGGCATAGCTGCACACCCTTAATAGACACTGTTATCATTGTTCACTGAACACTGGAATACTTTAGTCAGCTTGTTTGTTATGCCAGCTTTAAGGAACTATCAGCCACAAATTTTCATTAAGTTGGCTGCTTGCTGGACTGTATAGAACGAATCGTTGACCTCAATGAACTAGTGTCCTCATGTCAAAAATACACTACAGTGGGCGGAAACAACAGCCTTGGCAAGAAGTCTTTATAATGGAGACTCTTCTAATTTCGAGGGGTAATTGCACTAGTATTGGACTAGCAAATAATTAGGTAATAGTTCTAGGAATCTGCACTGCTGCTGCTTGTGTGGGTTTTTATGTAAAGGTCTCATTCCTACAGTAATGTTTGCTGCATAACTGTGGTTGACAGGCTCTCATTTCCCAAGCCTTTTGCATGACATTATTCAGAGAGAGGGACAGAGATAGGAAAGAAGGAAAAAAAAAAAGAGAAAAGAAAAAATTATCTTTAGCATCAAGACTAACTTTGTTATGCACTTCATAATTTGTAATACTTTAAAATTATATACCCAAGGAAACAAAGACACCTTGAAGGTATATAAAGCATTGACTGACTTTTTAAAAAAAGAAAAAAAATAGGATGGTAGGTAGAATCCAATGTTTTCTAGAGTGTGAAGGAAGGTTAGGAAAAGCAGGGAAAAAAAAGTAAAATTATTAACAGCTTTCAGATTTGTAAGAGAATGAACTCATATTTTTCTCATATGTCTTCATCCAGATTCTTGATTCTTTCTTTTTTTTTTGAAAACTTAATCACCAATTATTTCAGGGAAGAATTATTAGAAAATGTATAATGACTGACCCAACATTAATCTGATTTTTCCCCCTCTCCTATTCCCCCTACTTTTTTTTTTTTTTTTTTTGAATCAGTGGTTTCACTTGGAACTAATGTAAACATTTCATAAACTCAGAGTAGGTTTTCTTGATTTCTTCTTTTTATGGCAGAACACCATCTTTAAAATAAATATACAAGAGACGGTCTACAATATTAACATTTACTAACTTAAAAAGGAAGCATTTCCATTCTTAGAAGCTTCATAAAACAAAATTCTGATAGTGGGCTGAAAAGTTAGATGAACCACTCAAACTATTCAGTACCTATCTTACAGTTTTCAGTATCTAGGAAGGAGCTTTCAGAAATTATTATTCTTCACCACATGTAAACTTTTTGGATTCATTTATTTCTATGAAGTTAATGAGTGGATGAAATAAAATAAATCTAGGATATTTTTTTTCCTGTAAAATTATTGCAGTAAAAGTTTTGGAAAAGAAAATGTCAAATCATTTTTAGCTGATGACGTTAAAACAGTCTGAATTGAGAAATAACTGAATTATCATATTTGGTACCCGAGTAATTTGGGGAAAATTGATTTTGAAAGCCATGGTAGATAAGGATAAGGGAATTGTTTGCAGCTTCTACTGATAGGTATCCTGGATAGATCTCATGCCATGCAGAGTCTGATTTTCTGATCCCTAGAGAGAGATTAAGACAATGTCTTAAAATAAATAAAAAAATATTCTTATGAAACTTGTAATGTCAGCTACTAGGGACGTAAAAATAGTGGTGATTTTTTAAAGCAAGATACTGAAGACTGATAGGGGACATTTCAAATGAAAGAGTGATTAATTCTAGGATTGTGGCCTGTACTGTGTGAATTCTCAGACGACCTAAGTTAATAAAGTTGAAGTCTGATTAAGTCATAGACCTCTACTTCTTGTTCTTCATAAAAGGCAGGAAGTCATCTGTAGAACAGATGTAACTCTAAGCCATCAAAATTATGTTGGCATCTGGAGCACATGATGTTGCATTACAACATGATGTTTTACTAGAATTAGTTAGGGAAAGCTACCTTATACACAAATAAGTTTGATAAGTCATAGCAAGTTATCATTAAAAATGGCACTCTTTGCATCTGTTGAAGTTAGTGATGCAAACCAAGCAAGTTTACTGCTTCAGATTTCAGTAATCCATTCTTGTGGAGGCAAAAAAACCTTACAAAATTATGCAAATGTCATTTTCTTACAAAGATGGTCAGTTTATAATAAGGCTAGAAACAAGGCCTTGGAGGAGTCATTGACAAAGAACATATCTATATGAATTTTGCCTAAATTCTGAAGAGAAGACAAGTTTACATGCACAAGATGAGTCTGTCATGAGGGAAGTACTGGCTGGTAATTTACAGGGAATTCCCTGATTTAGGTGGAACAAGGCAAACTAAAATTTTCTCTCTAAGGATGTGTTTAATTATGTTGGCTTTTCAAAAATTTCCTACATTTTAATAAGCACCGAAATACTAAAATAATCAAAAATGAGCCAAGCATACACACTTACATTAACATTCATAGACTTTGCACCAACACATATTCGTGTGTGTGCATGTGTGTATATATACACACATATAAATATTATAGATCTCAAAAATCTGTCCATGATATATCAGATTCCAAGTAGTCAAAAAGGTGGACTGTCAATTCCTTGTCTTGATCTTATCTTTAAGTAGAATTTTACAGATTGTTCTTTTATGCTTAATAAAAGTTTCCTCAGCACACAGAAATTCTTAAGTTGCATTGTTCTTAGACAGTTTTCTTTGCTCCCTTTGTGTTTTATCTTAACAATGACAAGCACGTGAAAAACTCAGAATCAGTGTTCTAATTATTATATGTCATAGAATCAACCCTTCAGTTTTAACTTAACTGAACTGAATAAAGTTAACTGCTGTGTACAGAGCTGGCTGCAGTTTGACATTCTTAGCTGTAATGGGACTTCAAGACATATCAATCAAATCAACCTGTCACTCAGGGCCTTAGACAAAAGAACGTGTGATATCTGACACAACTGGGTATCTTCAATTCCAATAGCTAGAAACTCTTACTGTCTTTTAATAGCCTTTTCAGCCTGAACTGGTAACTCTGGACAGGGTAGTCTATTGAAAAGAAGAGTTGGTTTTTTAAGGTCAGACGCAACTACTGTAAAAATATGCTGGATGCAGTGCCAGTCATGATCAAAGTTTGCCTGCCTTGTGCATCATTTGCTCTGCCAGGAAGGCATTACAGTAGTGCATCTAACACGCTGGATAAGAGAGAGTCTGAACATTGATTTTTCCCACTGTGACTCTGTATTTGACTTTTCTACCATAGTCAGTGTAAATACATTGTAAATACTCAGAGAAAATTCAAATTAGCTCTGCATCCAAATGTGTGGAGTACATAATCAGAATGTGAATGTGCACTTTTTGGTGATACAAATCTATCATGGGCATTGCTTAACAATGAGTAGCACTGAAACACTCTTTTTTTAGTGGGCCATTGTTCTTTTACGCTGTTTATATTATCTTCTGTGAAAGCTTGATGATAAACTATTTATTAGTGATTCCTCAGACGCCAGTTTTGCCTCAGGCATTTTCCATGTTTGTAGAGTTAAAGGATTTACCTATCCTTCTCTTTGCTAATGTAACTCAAATTTGAGGAAACAGAACTTCTTATCATGAGTATTCACTTTACTATTTGTCTTTTCCTGACATTATTTAGCATTAACTTCATAATTGTGAATACATTCCAGATGTATATTGTAGGAAAAAAAACAGAGCTGTCTAATTTTTCATTCTATTATCTAGCTTCCTGCTTAATCTTTTATGTCTCAAATGGAAAAAAACCTATCTGAAATATTTTATTTTCTTATGAGCGTCTTCCTCAAGAACCTTTCTCATTTCTTCACCAACACTACTTAATTTCTCAAAATCCTTTTTAGAGCTCTTTGCTTCTGAAGGTCTTGGGGTTTTTCCCCTCCATCTCATATCTTATTATGTCCCTGCTGTTGTAATGTTTGAGCATTCCCAAAGGCGGTAATGGCAGTCATCAGAGATTGGTCACCAACTTGTGTTATTGCTTCTCCCAAGAAAATCTCAGATGCAGCTCTGACATGCTGTGCAAGGATTGTATGCTGCTTGACTTCAGTCAGACTCTTCAGTAGTCACTGTTTTATCCCACACTACTCCCCAATTCTGAAGTAAAATTTTCAATGAAAAAGTTAAATTCTTAGTAAGGACATTAACAGGGAGAATGGAAATATGTGTAGATAGATAGATAGATAGATATTACAGTTCTCATTCTTCATGCAATGAATGGTTATTTCAGAGTCTTTTAGGAAGTATTTGTATGTTCTCTGAAGCTTAGAGCAAGACACAGTACCAAATGTTATAATGAGATAAAAATGACCTTTCGATTTTTCAATTGAAATTTCAATTTAACATTTGCAACGTACATAGGTGGAAGAAATAGCCTTTGTCTGCTGAAGAGTATCTGACTAGATTTTGCCCAAGTTGTTTCTTGTTCCAGTAGGCTATGATCTTTTGGGGGAAAAGCCACTCTGATTTCAGTTTCCATTGCCATCACCATACCTAGGAAATTTCACAAGTTCTTAATGAATGTTTCCATTCAGTGTGCCTTATTTATGTTCTGAATTTAAATGTAATACATTTTATTTAAGTCTTGACTGCTATTAATAATCATTATTCAATCAATTTTCATTTTCCATAAATATGATGTCACATTGCGCTTAGTAATTGTTTCACCTTCTTTTTTGAAGTAAGTTCATTGAGACTTTGCTTTTTTCACCACCAATCCTATATTTATACCTGTCTTCTCTGAAGGTCCCTATATCATTTTCATTTTGAAAACTTGATGTTCTCTCTCCAACAGGAAGGTGACATAAGATTCTTCTGGGTTTTCATGCAGGATGGTTAAGACGTTTCTCCAATTCCTAAGGTGTCTTTAGGTCTCACCTCAGGAGATGTGTATTTACCTGGATTCTTGATAAAACAGCACTACAGCTTTTTGGCACCTTTCTGGTTTTTACAGCTAAGGATATTCAGTGTTACTATTATAAAAGCTAATCTCCATATCCTGTTCAGATTTCCGCCTTTTTTGGCCTTAAAGGTATTACTTTGCATTACATGAATAAAACGTACGTAGTAGTTGCCTGGCTCTGCATTACCGAATGATTTGGGTAACACTGAAATTGACTCCTGAGGTCTGAGAGAAAGCTTCACATGGCAGAGCTCTGCTCTTATATGTTCAGAGACAAATTTGTTCTTCTGCCTTTAGGCATGTCCCCATAAGGGAGAAGTTTAGAATCATTTGCACGAATAAGCGTTGAAGGCAAATTATCCCATCCTCTCTCCCTTGTGCATATTTTTATTTTATTTTGCAAATACCTTAACTTTATTTACATGACAGTAGAAGGAAAGAATCAAGACTATACTATGGCAAAGAAGAGAAATCTTCTATACCCCATGGAAAAAATACTTTTTTGCCTCTCTTAGTGCATTTCTGTCTCTCAGTGTATGTATTGTTGCCTCTGCAAACCACACTCCACACCCATGCTTCTCACACAACTTTCTCTTGAACAAGTATTTTTTCAAACCTCTTTTGTAGAATTGCAATTGTTCTGGTTTCTGCTTTACAGAAATATATAATAAAGAGGCTGAGCCGTAATCCTCTCAGACAATTATTCTGAATTTCTCCTTTACTGTTTCTTAAATTATTGATTTTTACATCCCACCTGCTTCACAGACAGTGGTGGTATCTCAATGTATTCAGGCTGTAAATAACACAATGTATTTATAACTCAATTCAGAGTGGCTCAGATCTGTCACAGCATGCAGACAAACCTTTTCTCAGAGGGAGATGCTGTCACCAGCATGATTTCCTTTTGAGATAACCAGGTCAGGCAACAGGCATACTTGTGTAAAACCATCATTACTGAGTTATTTTTTAGTCATAGTCCATTTTATATGCTAACCTCTAGTCTTTGTACCCAGCCTTTATACTTGGTCTATTATAATTATAAAAATTAATGTCCTGTTTGAATGTACACTTTCAAAGAGAAGATTATATTTTAATTTATGTTTAAAGCCTAAGGCCTGCCTTTAATATTGTATAAATAATAAAGGGGTGTAAGTTTTACCTTAAATTATTAGTTCTTAGGGTAATATTTTTCTCTTTGCTTGAGATATGCCAAGTTGTAAGGGCAGATATAAAGGAAATTACAGGCTTTTCTGTGGCAGCCTGCAAACATCAATTTATGGAGGCTTTTTAGCTAAACTGCCAACCCCCTGTTACATAGAGGGGGAAACCAGCAAAATATCTTGAAAACTACCAGGGGGATTGTCTGGTGTATTCAAAATGTCCATTTGCTGTGACCTGGGACTTTTGGAGTAGAATAATCAGTCTATATTACACCACGTTCGCCTTTCATAGTGCATGGACAATGACAGAGAGAATGCCTGACGGACAAAGCAAGTGGCAGATACACTTGTTAAGGATCAGCAAAGATGGAAAACTTCTGGCTCTAGCAAATTTGTGTTTATACACTGATTAGACTTTTGAAAGAAACCAAAATAAATTAGAATGTTCAGAAAAGGAGTTGTGATGAGGCCAGATTGACTGAAATATGAAGAAGGCTGCATTCAGCTCTTCTGGGAATGATGAAGTCAGAAAACTGCCAGGTGAACTTGCAGAATATGCCAAGCAGGTCATTATAATAGTTTGGATATTTTTTAAGGGTTGGTACAGGAATGCAATACAACCTTTGGCATCTGTTGCAGTCATTTTTCTAGATGGAAGTCTTTGAGACTCTTGGCGTTCTACGCACAAAACAAAAATCCACAGCAAGCAGTACTTAGGGCATTTTGTATTCTACACTTCTGCACTTTAGCTTTTTGAACAACATAGTGTTGAAGGGGTTTTTGCATGTGATAATACTACTTTTAATATCAACACCACATGCAACCATCCCTGCAGTGCTTGTGGATACTTTGGTCACATTTCTACATGTGGGAGCTCAGGGATCACTAGAATTGGAAATCAATTTGGTTTAAAATTCTGTTTTCACCTCTACAAGTAAGCTCTATCAAGTTAAAGTAAGAACTCAAGCTGTGGTATTATTCAGGGAAAAAGTTCTAGCTTTCCTTGAAATAGTCTCTCACACGTAAAGAATGGAGAATTCTCTGAAGCGCATCACATACTTTCAAAGATGAGGAAAGATCTGATGTTGGCAAGACTAGTACCTCTGTGAAGCAGAAAGAAAGGGTTGCTTCAGGCTACCAGAAATAAAATAGAGCAAACTCTAGCCCCAGATCTCTCAGTAGGTTTAACTCCAAGCCACAGTTAATTAGGTTCCCATCACTGTCTTGAAGGAAACAGAGGATGTTTTTTAAAAACAAGGACTGGTGATAACCGAGAGTAAAGTTCCTCTTCATAGTGAACCATAAAAAAACTGACCTACCCAGCCAAAGAACACAAGAGAATTCCACAATTAAATGGATGGCATAAAATGAATTTCTGAAATACTGGTTTTGAGCAATTTTCTGTTACATACACAAAAAGAGGACAATTTGTGGGCTCTCACAGACACAATTGTCTGCAGAAGGGTATCTGACTAAATATCTGAAAGACATTGGTGATATGTTTATGCATTTAGAAAAGCATCTTTTAGTATTATAAAGAAAAATATTAGATTTATGTAGAATCATAGAATAGCCTGAGTTGGAAGGAATGTTAAAAATCATGTAGTTCCAACCCCTCTCCCAGGCACAGGGACACTTTCACTGAACCAGCTTTTTCACACCCCCATCTTGGTCTTGAACACTTCCAGGGCTGTTGCATCCACAACTTCTCTGGGCAATCTGTGCCAGTGCCTCATATCCCTCACAACAAAGAATTTAAAACTAAACCTACCATCTTTCAGTTTAAAGCCATTCCCCCTTGTCCTGTCAGTACACACTCTTGTAAAAAGTCTCTGCCCAAAATAAATTGATGTGAAATCTTGGGCATAAGATTTGAGATCCTAGAACAGAATAAATGACAGCATTTTACTGGAAGTCAGAAAAACTGTGTGTTTTGAGTATCTGAAATAATGAACAAGAAATTATTGACCGAAGCACCCACCACAGAAAGAACCATTGTTCTGCCTAAAAATACTCAATTCGCTTCTAAATAGGAAATAGTGTGGACTACTTCTATTTGCATCTATGACAACTATGGCAAAACAGCAGAGCAGATCCCCAGAGCAGTAGCACCTCTTTGTGGAAGTTATGAATTGATGATGGCTTGCTGCAGAATATTGACTTTTAAAATTTCCATTAGTGGTGTGCTGCCTGCACTAGCTTTATGCAGAACATTCAAAAACATCCCATCCATCTTACCAAGGAATGAACATCCATTTCAGCAGAGTTTTCATCGTACAATCCATTGCATGTAGTAGTATCCGCAAAAAAAATTTTCCCTGCTGAGAGCATGAGCATTCAATTCACACTGTTCAACCAACCAATTCTCTGCTGTCGGACCAGCTTACATCTCAGGGAATACCTGCTGAGTAGCTGGAGGGAGTTAGTCATGCAACTCCAGGAAAATGTGGGTTGTTTTTTAGGGGTTTTTTTTAAGATTCTGAAGAAATGGCTACATGTCACAGATTGACATTGCAGATCTGTGCTCATAGAGAGGCATTAAGCTACTGGTTCACTGTGACGAGTTTCTTGGAAATCATTTACAGGACAGTTGATCTTACACACACTCTCATCCTGCTGTTTGCTGTCCCCAAGCTATTTGTCTTGCTGTTAGAGTGGGCCTTCAAAATGCCAAGTATTTTGTGTGAGCATGCTGAGGAGCACTGAAGCCTTTTTTTCTCCAGAGTCCAGTGTTTTAAAACTTAGCTTAGGATATAAGAAAAAAAATCCTCAAAGAGATTGGAATGGAGAAAAAGGAATATAGGACCCCAATTCTGCAGAGATGTCCCACGTATGGAGAGACTACCACTCTTCACTGACCAGTGCAAATGGATCACTGGGCCTTCACTGAGCTGGTCACAGTACCTCACATTGCACTGAAATTTTAGGGAGCAGAGTTTAGACAAAAGTAGATGGATATGGATGCAGACTAGCTTGTTAAATCTCCTTCAGGGCAGTTTGCTGACATTGTATTTTCTCATAGAGCTTTGTGGCTCATCTAAGGTTTTAATCTTGTGATCTTCCAGTCTCATATCTCTTGCCTTGGTCTGTCCAAACTTAATGGATATTTTTAGCTGTGCAAAATTCCAATAATATTTGTAAGTCAAGGGCCTCCTTTCTGACCTTTTCAATTTGCAAAAGGATTCATTTTCTTCTCGTGATCAGTGATGTGAGTTGCTACCCATCTCCCTTCCAAAGCAAACACTGGTAGTATCATCAGATTGAATGAGTGGCTCTGGGATGCCTGGCTTCTCAGCTGCTAGAAGTACTGGTAACCATCTGATGGGATCACTGGCATGGGAACACTGCTCTCTGTGCAGCCCACATGATGAGCTCTGTAAAGTGGATCTGATGAGCCACAGGTCAGAATGCTTCCTTTGGAGTTCTTCTGAGCTCTCTCTGCTGTTGCCCATTGCCTCAGGCTCTGTACTGGCTGGCTCCCTCAGCTGTGGGAAGGCTGGGGCAGTTTCCCAGCTGCTGGGATCCCAGTCCCGATTGCCAGGGGTGGGTGATGGACTCTTTGCTGGCTCCATTGGTGGCAACTTCGCCGGGGCTACCCAGGAAGCCAGGCAGCACAGCTGGTGGCCACACAGCTGGTGGGCTTGATGCCCAAACTGCTGCTGTCAAAGACCTGGCTTAACGTCTTGAGCTTAAATAACAAATGCAGTGTCTGCTTAGTGCATGACATCTCTGGGCATGCTACTCTCTGGTTTCAAAGATATTTTTCTGGCCTTATTCTCTTGTACATCATGAGTAAAGATTCCAATTACTTCTGCAATCTGTTAATCTGATAAAATGGTAATTGTTTTGCTGAGCTATCTTATTAAGTTCTGTAACATTTATATTTCAAGAGTGGTACAAATAACTTTGGAAGTGATACTGAAGGCTGTGTGCTAGCTTTGCCCTTCAATGCCAGTTGCAGATGAAGGAAAGGACCACAGTGCTGGGGGGAAAAAGTTATGTTATTGCTCTGCTCATGGCAAGATTATGGAAGCCAACTAGGCTGATCCAGTTAAAAGGAGAATATTTTTTTTTTCTAGCAGCAAAAATGATGCAAAGGTTTCTTTTACTTGTTTCATCCTATTTCCTATTCTGATGCATTTTTGAGTGATATTTATTATTTCTCTGTGTTTATGAAAAGCAAAAAAAAAAAAAAGTGATTATAAAATTGTGCTTATTTGTTATGTGAATAATAAATCTTAAAGTATTTGAAGCAAACACACTTTCTATTAACTTCTAATTTCATCCATACCATTACTTTTCTCTAATGTCATATTCATGAAAATAAGCAATTAAATTAAGAAGTTGATGTAACTCTGATTTTCTAAATATCTGAACATAGATAATATAGAGACATGCAATGTAAATGTGCACAAATAATCAGATTTTCAGCTGCTATAAGTCATATAGCATATGATGTTTTAAAATTAAAAGCTGTCTTGTATACACAGATATCTATATTGACTAAATAGAGGTGAAAGCCTTGGGGGTTTTGTCTGCTATTTGATAATTTCTTCATTATTTCTCACCTGATGTTTTAATCTACAATATTTTGAGCAATTTAATTTTAGGGGAGAAATCAATCTACACATGGCTACCAAATATTCTTGGGTTATGACCAATAAGTTGTGGATGAAGTTGCTTTTTTTCTAATGATAATAATGTAATGGCTTATTTTTTTTTCTATTCTAACTGTACACAAAATTTCAAAGTAGAGAATATCAGGTTCTGAGTAGAAAACATGCTGCTGCATGCTAGACACACATATCCATATGTTCTGGATGCAAATGAAAACTGAAAGGTTGATGGCAAGTCTCATCAATATTTTTTAGCCACCTCTGTTCCAAGGCAGCAGGAATATGAAGGCTCACAAACCCTAAAAAGCAGATTTGTGCTGCACTGATGCAGAAGTGCTTGAGTACTTCAGTAATAGCAGACTTTTTAAAAAACTGTCTTTTAAACTGTTGCCTTGTACCTTCCTTTTCCTGATTTTACAGTTCGTTTAATAGGAGGGGAAGCGCTCAATGACTGCTTCTAGTTATGACCATTCCTTCTTAAATGAATAATACACCACAATATGACCTATTTTTCACTTACTTCTATTTGTAGGGTTAGTGAAGTATCCTGAGTGAGACTGGAACCTCTTTTCTCAAAATAGGAAACTAGTATGAGGGATTTGGGGCCACACTTGCAGAATTCCTAAATCATAAGGCTCTGGACTTGCTTATACAGAGAGATCTGATATTTCTTCAACTTCTATTATTAATTTAAAAGAAAAAGAATTTAAAAGGTAGAACAAAAATATAGCTAATTTAAAATTAGCAGTATTTCTTCAAATGACCTAATTTTCTGCTTTCAACATTTGCCAGCTAATTTTTCTGCCTGAATAAGGGAAATGCATCTAAACACCTGACTTTAAAAATGGTTAACTTTACATTTCGTCTGAGTGTCAAAAAATGCCTTACCCACCAAGTCATTCTTTTCCCACATTAACTCTGTGCTATTATCTTGTAAATTACTTTTGAATTGCTGACATTTTGATTTAATTTTATTAGAGCATGTAGGTTTTTTTTATTTTGCATATTGTTGAGAGATTTTTTTTTTAAGTTCTGCAGGTGATTCTTTATTGCAGGTAAATCAGTTATTAAAACACTCACTTTTGTCTTGGAATTTTTAATTGGATGTTCCTGTTTACCTTTTTCAAAGCATACAATATGATCAATTACATTCATACTAATCCATATCTGGGATAAATCCATTTTAGAACAATCCTTTGCTTGGACATATCTGAGTTTAGTATACAGCCTGTAATGCCTAGTCCTTAAACTGTATGTGTCACAAAGGAGAAACAAAAACATTGAACTATCAAATGCTATTATTCCATAATACAGAATTTGACAATATTGTATGATTATCAAATAGTTTAATTACATATTAAACCTATCCATGAGGTTGTCACCCTCAGAATCAATTAACTATACTGAGTGTCTGTAAATGGTGATTATTCAGGTCACAGGTGATTCAAACTAAATTATTTATTAAATATTTTAAATTAATTGCTCAGACTGTTTTTCAGTATTTTCTTGCCCCCGATTTGTTGGTTGGGCCATTTTTATATATATGTTCACTGACAAAGCATCAGTATGCAATATTTTGTATTCAAATTTGGGTGTTACATGTAAAGAAAAAATACTACTTGGAATGAATCAATAAGAGTGTAAGAAAATGAGCACAGAGTTACAATACAGACTTAGGAGGATATTATGGAATCTTTTTTGATGTGTAATCTACACAAGTTATGGAGTCTCTATAGTTGGTCATATTTCAAACAATTTCATGACCAGGGCTTAGACTGAGTAATTTCTTTTTGTTCCACTTCAGCTCAATGATCCTGTATTGGGTTTTAAAAATTAAAATGTCATTGGTTTCTTAGTTAGTGATAAAAAATATTAAAGTAGGCCTTTTTTTAAGTACTAGTAATAGTATTATTGGAAGATTTCTCAGAGACACAAGGGATTCTTTGGAAATGCTCCTCAACAAGATCTTATGTGTGAATTTTCCCTTATCCAGTTAGAACAGTTCAGCATCCTTTACTATTAGTCATCCAATTTGTAAGTATTTGTCTAGAGAGCTATTACCAGTGGTGGTTATTTGTTTCCTGGAGGAAAATGGCACTATACTATCTAATCAGCATTTGGAGGAGTGGTTTTTTTTGAGGCAGAAATGGAGAAAACTCAGAGGCATGAAGCCATTGAGCAACTCCTGTGAAGGGCTTACCTTCCTGCTGCTAGCCTAAGGAGCATAATACAAAGTGCTGTGACAGACAGGATGGAAGATGTGGCACTTCAAAAGCTCAGTCAGGAGATTGGGTGTTGAGATGCTGAGAGTGAAGGAAAAGAAAGGTAACATTCATACACCCACACACACACCCCCTTGAGTTGTCTCATTCTCTTCATCCACAGCTGAGGACCTAAGATTGCAGTTAAGCTACAACAAAAGAGAGTAAATGCTTTTGGCTCACTGCCTGCACTCCCCGGGGTTTGGGAAATAGAACCTGATCTTGGCCTCACAGGTATGCAAAAGAATATTGACTCCAAAGTTCCTAAGCAAAGAATATAACATGGAAGTATGTGCATTCACAACATATGGGACCTAGTTTCAGTGCATATCTTGCAGAATTTTTAGAGATCAGTAACAAACAAAAATCCCTGCAACCTTTCTTTATGGGTGTATTCAGATCAGTTTATGATTGTTGTGTTAATACATATGTAGACATGCTCTCTTCTTCACGGCTGTATCCATAGATCTTGTGGATTCTGGAAATATCCTCAGAGACAATCTTGAGAGCTAATCTCAGCATAGCTGAGCAATTATTTATTCCTGGCAAGCAATAAAAAAATTGTGTTGTTAACAGAATTCTGTATGCAGCCCAGAGAAACTAAAAGAGAAGAGGAAAAGTACAAAACACTGCAAAATTTCAAAACATTCAGGGAAAGTTAGCTATCCACAGGGAACTAGATTTTTCTGTGCAAGACTTGCTTTAGTAGGATTTTTCAAATTAGACAGCTTAGCTCAGTGCAGTGAACCTAAAACAGTAATATTTGACAGTTCATCTTTTCAGGTACATTAGCCCTTTAGAAGCCTACCATACTACTTCTGGTCCCTCTGGATTAATGAAAAAAATATTTAGAACAGGAGACATATCTTTTTTATTTGCACTGTTCTTTTGCAAACTAAAGTTGTTAAAACTTTGGGAAATAAAAAAGGTTAGGGCTGGTTCAGCGGTTCCAATTAATTCACTGTTTCATCAACTGCCTAAAGGTTAAAGGTGACACAGAAATAGCTTCAGTTGTTCTTGGGTATTTGTTTGCCTACTCCTACAGGGCCCTAAAGTCTATGCTTGAAATGGGTAAATCTTTATCTTGAATTTACGTGGCAAAGTTTTGGTAGCAGAGGGGCTAAAGGAGTGGTTTCCATGAGAAGCCACCCAAAGCTTCCCTCGTGTTTGACAGAGACAATGCCAGAGGGCTCCCAGAGTGTCCCTGTGGTGGCCAAGGCTGAGCCCAGCAGTGACACTGGTAGCACCTCTGGGGTAACGTACTTCAGGTGGGAAAAGAACCCCTGTGCAGCAGCAGCCAAAGATGGGTGAGCATAGGAGACAAAGAGCCCTGCAGACACCAAGGTCAGTGAAGCAGGACGGGAGGAAGTGCTCCAGGTGCTGGGGCACAGATTCCCCTGCAGACCATGGCGAGGGTCAGCAGAAGGAGCATCAGGGACAATCTGTGAAGACCAAAGCTCCCATGCCCCAGTCCCTGCACCTCCGGGCAGAGAATGTGGGAGTGAAATCTAGCCTGTGAAGACAGAAGGAGTGGGAGTAAGGTGTTCTAAGATTTGTTTTAATTTCTTATTTTCTTACTCTGAGTTTGATTAGTAATAAATTCATTTTTTTTCTCCAAGTTGATTCTATTTTGTCTGTGACAGTGACTGCTGAGTGACCTTTTCTTGCCTTTGTCTTAACTCATGAGCCTTTTGTTTTCTTTTCTTTCCCAAACCAGCTGAGGGGAGTGACAGAATAGCTTTGGTGGGCACATGGTATTCAGAAAAGGTGAATCCATCACAGTCTGAATTTGTTTCTTAGATCAAATAAAAATATCATGCATCTTGAATTTTCCTGCTAAATTTTAAAATATTGTTTCATTGATAATATAATAGTAATGACATCCTCATTAAATCTGTTTTAATCTGTTATACAGATTAAAACAGATGCTCATGCCCTTTGTATCTCATTGAAAAAAATTTCGTCATGGAGTCGCTTGCATCTATCCTGGGCATTTGTTAGATAACCATAAAAAGTGTCTATACTGTGGAGATCATTTTAAAAAAGGAAAAATTAAAAAAAAAAATAGCCCCAAAAAGCCAAACAATTTTTCTAACTGGAGTATTCTGTTACTGGTTGCTTACAAGAGCTGGGGTGCTTTTATATGGTTGTTCCCATCTTTTATTACTGCAAATATGGAAGAAAAATAATATATTATTTGTTTTAAATGGAGATTACTACTTAGTTTCACTATTTTTTAAGTAAAGCACAACTGTTACTGCTACCTACAAGTACCTTTTTGTTTGTTTGGTTTTTTTTCTTCAGCTACCTCCAGGCTCTCTGTTTCTTTGAAAACTAAAATGTTGGTGATACATGTCTTCTCTGAAAAAAGAGGCAACTTGAAAATTCTTATTTTAAACAAACTTTGTGGAAAATCTTTTTCAAGAAGAGCTGTTGATCTTAACTTTAACATCTATTTTTAATAGAGTGTGATGAAATCCAACCAAAATTATCATTTATTTAATTTAAATTACATTATATTTTTTAAATTATAATTTTGGGTAAATTTTTTAAAATGGCATTGTATTTATAAATCTTTTACCTGAAGGGCTAAGGGGACAAAAAGTTATCTGAGAAGGAACCCTGTGTCCTCTAATGTTCTAAAATGCCCTTCAGTTCAGTGAATTTCCAGAGATTACAAAGTGGAGCAGCAAAATCTGTGTTTAATCAGAGAATTTTCAACATTTCTCTTACATTCTTTGAATGTTCACAGACAAAAGAAAAGAGTGAAAACAATATGTTATTATCTTCACTTTTTAGCCTTTCATCACTGCATGTGTAAGTGATGAATACAATTAGTTTCTAAACTCCTGAGGCAAAGTCAAGAGGGACTTGAAAGAGCTTGAATTCTGTACAAAACTTAATTTTTTCTGTTTTAATATTGGTAAGGGAAACATTGTGTATTTATCCATGCTTACAAAATAAGCAGTTAAAAGACTACTTAACAGTAGAATTGATTTTTACTTCATACTCCATATTCTATTACAATTGCTAACAGCTGATCCTCACATGTGTGGTGTAGTTTTTTATTTTTCAGCATCCATAAGGAATATAGGCAGAATATTTTGGCTTAAATCCTGGATGAGGATAGAGTAGGCAATACCTGTAAAATGTTGGTTGAGGTTTCCTTGCTGCCACCTTCAGCCTGAAGCGGTATCTTTACCAGGGATTGTGTAGCCCTATCCTTGCAGACGCGCTAATCTACCTGTGTGGAGTCAGCTGTGCTGCCACTGCCCGGTCTCTTGGCCTTTCTCCAGCTTCTCCTCCTCAGCTGCTCAGCTGTCAGACCATGGGTGGGTAGTGCTGCCTGATAAACCAGTGCTCAGATTGGTTGGCAGTGCCAAACAAGAAACAAATGCGCAGAAGTCTTTGGCCTTTGAAACAAGTGAATAATTGTCTGCCAAGAGGATCAGGCTCCAGTTTTGCTGTCCTGTGCTCTGTCCATTTCCAGTTGGTTTTGCAGAAGTAACTAGGTCTGGATTAAGGCTCACAATTTTAGACAGCAATAGATCTTCTAACTGCATTTTTTGAGGCATTTCTAGAGAAACACAAGAGCTCCCAGTATGCGACAGCTTTTTGTCTCTATGTAGGTATATTTGTATGGCCTTGGCATCAATTAGAGCAGGGGTACTTTTACAGTAGACTGTTGTCAGATGGTAAATTTTATTTTAATGTGATACTGTATCCTGCCCTTTTGTTTTTATATTTCTGCATGTCTGCCACAGCTCATTGAAAGGAAGGGAGCATGTAGCATCTGGTAGGCTAAGGACCACTGAAACAAAATACTAAATAATAAATGCCTCTTCCTGGTTATGAAATATTACTAAATTGTCTGTCTTCAAAAAAGTTTGCCAAATGAATATGTTGAGTAACCTTATTCGCAAGGCTATAATCTTTGAGTGAATGTGGTACATAGAAATATATATTGATAGAAATTTCTTGGCTACATTTATTTTATTCTGGCAGAACTGCAACCCTTTAATATAAAAAAAAAAACAAAACAAAAACAAAGGAAGTAAATTTTATTAAGTTCTTTTTGCCAAAGGAGGGAAGAAAGCCAAACCTCTTTCCTTGTGACAGTAAAGAGAGAGACTGAAACAGAAGGCATCACTAGTCATTTCACACTCTCCTGTAGAATTATACCGAAGGGAAAATACTGAACAGCAGGGAAAGTATAGAATTCATCAGCAAAGGAATATTCATTATAATCTTTTCTTCCTAGTAAAATTCTCAAGGCAGAAATCATGAGTGCTGCATTATGACTGTGGAGACTTAAGAAAATATCTGAAGTGCATTAACTTTCTAGTCTCTGCCATTTCCATTCCTATGCAAGCATCAGTTCTTTTCTGACACTGCAGCAACTCATGGGAATGCAAAGGAAAGTCAAAATTGGTTGAAGGTAACCCTGCAGTTGGTCAGGGGTGTTTTCCTTGTATCTATTCAAGTAATATGGTTCTGAAAAACAGCTGCTTAAATAGAGTCAGTGTGGCTTGTCATTTGCTGCTAAATCACCTCATATATGGTAATATTGGCTCTGATCCAACAGGCAGTACTATGATTACAAAATAAATTAGTTCCCTGAAAATATTTTCTTCAAGATTTTCCTAGTCCATAGGCTTCCTCTTATTTTGCTGGTTAATGAAAATTCTGTCAGCATCTTTCTTATTTTGTTCAACAAGTAAAAACAGGGAGCATCTTGTGCCTCCTACTGCCCACAGTGCACTCACTTCCTGAGCAGCTTTGGCTCAGCTCTACCACAGTGAGTATGAATTGCACAAAAGGCTGTTGCTCTGGCTTTGATTTTACAAATTTTTCATTATTTTACAAACCTAAATGTTTGTGTTGTTCTCAACGTGAACACTGGTAAACTTTTTTAATGCTACTCTGTGTGGTGTGCTGGAACAGTACAGTACAACTGCAGTTTTTCCCACAGTACAAGTGATAAGTCCATGATTTTTGTTAACGATTGCCATTTGAAGGATAAATTGTGCTGTTCTTTTTCATTAACTAGCTATCTTTGACTTCTTCTCAAGCTATCTTTAACAACTCTTCTCTGCTGAGAAGAGGTGGTTTCATTCTGCCAGGTAAGAAGTTTTCTTCTTCTATGGCAGTGCACTGGATAACATGGCCTTTCCTACATTTAGTGGTTATCTCAAATGCCTTAACATTTGCTGGTATTTCCTAAAGTTTGGTTATATCTCTGCAGTTTTAAAATACCCATACACATATACACAGCTAATATACACCAGAGCTTTTTTTACTTGATGATGAATATTGGATTTCCACTTCTCTTCAACCACTAAACTTTTGAAGGTAAATATTAGCTAAGCAAGGAAAGAGGGAACAACCTTTACAAAAACTCATGCATCTGTCCTTATGATAAAGATCATGGAGTGACCTGAATTTCCCAGCCTACATGGCCTGAACTCTAAAATTGTACTGAATCTGAGAAGCCTATAGGACAGATATTTCTGTAATAAGAAAAGAAAAAACTGTTCTGTAAGGATTCGTTTTTATAGGAGAGAAAAAATAGGGCAAGCTGATCTGGCTCTTCTGTGCATTCATTTCACAGGAAATAGATTAAAAAAAAAATAAGAGCCACATTAGGGGAAGGAGTTAGGGTAATAATAACTGGCAGGAAATGGGACTCCAGTGGGAGATAAACAGCCACAACAAAAATGTATGCAAATTGGAAATAACAGTCTGTTGCCATTGATGTAGAGCAGATACCTTGATTCTGTACTGCCTATGTTTGATGCTGCCTATGAAGTGCACAGAGTATGCCAACCTACTCAGGCTGATACACAGCTCAGTATTGCTGATTTCAGAGATGGCATGTGGTCTGTCACTGTGCCAAATAGGGGTAAATACCTTTTTTTTTTTTTTTCCCTAATGTGTAAGTCAACATCCAGTATCTTTCAGTTAACATGTATCTAAATTATTGTGAAAATGCTTAGGGACAGGAACTGTCATTTAAAAATTTCCTTGTTTGTAATTAGAGTGCAGTAATCAATCATTCTTGGTAACACTGTATTTTAAACAAGTGTTATGTGACATGACCTTGAAGCATTATAGCAATCTCTGCTTAACTTTACTAATATGTCAGTTCTATGCAGCATAAGCATTTACTATGGCTGGACCTAATCTACAGAAGCTTGATCTGTTCTTATCAAGGAAAAAATATATAAAAGAAATCAGTTTAATTTTGTGATAATAGTAGTTTAAGCACCTGATAAATAAGCAGTCTTTTTGTACTACTTTTTATATTGTTTTATTTATGTAAGAATAATTGTGATTTGGAAATTACTGTAAATTATGCATTGTTTTTCTGCATATAGAGAAAACTGAATCTTCCAGTTGAGGTGTTTGAAGCAGCATATTCACTAAGTTTTTCTGGTTGCTGGAATTTCATCTTATTTTATCTCCCTTGCCACTCAACTAGGGAAACAGACAAACAGAATCTGACATATTAAAGAGGAATCTAAAAAGAGAAAGATAGTGTCAAGGTTGATCAATAAGAATATTGGACTAATGTGTTGTCAGCTGAGAAGAATAAGACAAAGAAGGTTATATCACTACTTCTAGTGTCATTATTAAAGGTACGTGTGACAAATTCATCTGAACCTGGTGAGATAAATATGATCAGCATGTGATATTAAGAAATACTATAATCTACTACTCATTTAATAAAAGTTGTCTTCATCCAGTATACTGGAAAATAGTATAAAATCCAGAGCATATAAGCATTCTAGCACTCCAGAGTATCACATTCCGTAACTGCTAAGATTATTCTGAAATATGACTGACATAAACTAAAAAGCTGCAAAGTAGGTAACTCTTAACAGAAAACCACTGCCATGGTTAAATTTGACATTCTTTAGGGAGAGAAAACTTTCTAGGGTGTTAGTCATGCTAGTATAAATCATAAGGCAAACACTTCCTTAATTAGACACATATCCTAAAACAGGGATACACAGAGATTTTATATAATTGAGCTATTGAGTAGCTCTGCCTTTCAATCTGAAACATATTATATTTTAGCTTGGGTCAGCAAATGTCTGTCAAACCTTTCAACACTTCTCTGCAGGAAAGGTCTGTATCTTTCTAATTCTGGGAAGATTCAATTTGGTTATTGGCAGAAGTTTTCAGTATTACTTGAAATTCATCCAATTAAATGAATTCCACATTTCTGGGTGTGAAAGCAGACAGCCAAGAGCACTGCCAACATTAATTTACCATTATATATGAGCATAATGTCACAGAAGGCCAATTTACTCAGTCTGTCTCCCAGACAGCACACAGTTGTTACTGTATTTCTGGCAGGATCTTTTCCTAGTCTAGTTTGAGATTATTTTCTACTTTATGCAAGTATGTAATAGGAAGGGGAAGGAATGGCAGGCACATATCTATGAGTTTCCTCAATTTGCTTTATTTTGAATCAGCAAACACATAGCAGGTCAATTGATGCTTTATTTGTATAGAACTTCTCTGTTACTACTGAAGCAACTGAATGTAAATCCCAGATTTGAAAGGAAACTTGGCGAAACTCTGCCCTACAAATAGTTCAGAAGAAAATGTCTGAACTAAAAATCCTCGTTTGCCATCTTTGCTCCTATGCTCTTGAGGTCTTATCAACACTCTCTCAGAGAGCAAAATAGAAGATTTGAGAGTTCTAAAGAGCAAGCCAAAACTACTCAGTATGTTCAGCCTGTAGCAGAATTAAATGGATTTATTTTTTCTCTTGCCTAATTTTTTATTCTTCTTTCAGTCAGGTCCACTAGGTTGTTTAGAGCATTCCAAAGTACACTGTTTGGATTTTTTTTTTTTCTAAATGGATGTGTTTTTTATATTTAGCCCATTTTTCCCTGCCTGTCTTATCTTAGGCAGACTACATATACCCTTTTTAAAAATATTGCAGACTACATATATCCTTTTTAAAATTATTTGCTGTGTACTAGAATAGGAAGTTACATGGTCTTAGAAATACAAATACCATATTAGTCACATGATTTTCATTATAAGTAGCCCTTAAAGAACTATCAGCAAAATCTTTAAATTACTATGAAATGTCACCTACTCCCAGTAAGTACCTCAATGAGAAATTATGTATTCAGTTAGTTATTTTTATTTAAGTGATAAAAGAGGGAGATATACCACATTAAATACATGAATAAATAAACAAATGTGATGTCAAGTGCCTATTAAAATTATCTTTTATTAAATAAAAGCTTGGTATTTTTATATGGAATCAAGTTGGAAATATTTTGTTGTTAAAATTAGATTTTAAAGATAATTATGTTGTTGTTAAGTAATAGTTTAATAATATGGTTTTAGCGCTGCATGTGTATGTTGCCATCTGGACTATTTTCCAATTGAGATTAGAAACATCCTGGTGAAGTTTCCAGTCATCAGTAATACAGGACAGCTTTCTTGTACTTTGTTCGTATTAAGAGTGCCGAGATAACATAACTGAACATTAGTTTATATCATATTAAGAAAGCTACCTAAGATGCCAAAAGCATCAAATCTGATAAAAATATATTAGATAAGCATAAAGCCTCATGTGTTCCCACTAAAAAGGGCAGGAAATTATACCGTGACAACGCAGTTGTTGTAAGTGCAGGCTGATATTGAAGATACTGTATGTCAGTACAGTCGCTGTGGGCCTTATGTTGGGCTTTCTGTTCCTCTCCTGCTCTCCGAGGGTCCTGCCTTTCTTCCCTTGCTGCTTACGTCTCCTCTCATTCCCTGCCCTCCTCCTGTGCTCACTTTGGTACAGTTAGAGTGGTGTTACTAGCATGGTTTCCCAGCTCAGGAGCAAAGACATGCTGAGCACCTCTTACTCTCTGTCCACATGTTGCTGTGCTCCCCTTGCTTTGCAAAGTGCAGAATAAGCTGCTCACATATTAAATCAGTAAGTGTGGGTTTCAGCTCCTAATTACTTGAACTATCATGTCTACTAATCAGGATCTGGGCTGCTCCCAATACCATCAGTAGCAATCTACAGCAATCTAGTCCATGGAGGTTGAAATGCTTGTGGCTAGGACTTCCCTAAAGGACATCCTTGCTTGCTGCTGAGAAAAATTGACCAATAGTGAATTCTGGACTCCATTGGTTACACTGTCTATATCACCACTGCCTGTACTGACACAGCGTCCTTGACAAGTACAAGAAATTAGATATGCTTAAATGCATAAATCTCTCTCTAACAGTCTTTGATCCCAGAACAGTGGTTAAGGAATAATAAGGAAGGAGGTGAAGTGCAAGAGTTTTGATATCAAAAGACTGAGAAACTGCCAGAACTGTCATGAGCTACTGCCTCTGCCATGCAATAAGTTTCTTAAGAGAGATCCCATCAAAGCAGCTGCATTAGATTGGGTGAGTATTTGGGAGATTCACAGGTACTCCCAGACACTTCTCCTGTCATGAAGGAAATCGTAATGATTTTTTCAAATAGTCTTAAGAATAGTAAAGCATGTAATAATATCTGTTGGGAGGAAAGGGTCAAAGCCAGAAGATTTGGCAAGGGCAGGCAATAGTTCTGCTCAAAGTGACCTTGTAACTGGGAATGCTAAGATTATCAGTGTGGATAACTCCATTTATTATGCCTAGTGTTATTTATCCTCTGCCTGTTTTGAGAAGTAGAATTCCTGTGTAGAGATAACACACTCTCACAGACATGCTTGAGCCTCCTGTTGGGAGAGAGAGAGAGATCATAAAGTCCCAGACTGCGCCTCTCTGTCCCCCAGAATTGTTAGCAAACTAACTAAATAAATCTACTCTTTGCATTTCAGCTGTGGTTTGGTGTTTGGCCTGGTTGTCAGGCCAATATGTGTCAATTCACACAGTCTCACAGCTTGTTCTCTGTGACATTGTGGGGTGCGGAGCATGGCGGATTCACAGAATGCATCTTGCAAACAGTTCAGCAATCCCATGAGTGAACCACATGGCTGGGGAGTATGACACAGGGGACTTGGTTTAAACCAGTGCTTCGTGGGATTGCTTGGTTACCATTCAGGTTGAAAAGGATCTCTGGAAGTACCTCCTTAATCAAAGCAAAACCGGATTCAAAGACAAAATTGATCTCTAAACTGTCAACAGCAAGCTCAGGTTTGCAGGGTCATATTTCCTGTATTTAGCCCAAGCTAACTCAAGTTGTACTGCTTGCAGACAGTTAAAAGCAAAGTCAGGAACTGTGTGTCTTCAACAACTTCTTGCTGAATTCCTTTGAGAATTTCTGCAAGGAAGCAGATCTCTGGCTGTTAGAAGAATTCCCAATTTGCTTTGCACTTGCATCCTGGGGCTATAAGTTTCTGTTATGAAACAAGTGTAAGACTCTTGCACTTTAAAAAAAAAAATAATTAACAGGATCTGATTTATATAACTTGTATTGTTTCCAGAGGAAAAATATAATTGCTCAAAACAATGATGATGAAAAACTAAGGTGTATGTGTATGTATATACATACCACATATATGTGGAATAAATCTAAGACCTGATTATCATATCTATTTCAATGTTTTTACAATTTTTTCACACAATTAATGTATAAATGCATTTTAAAGGAAAATAGTTCTTCAAAGTTCTAGATTAAAAAAATGGTAAACATTTTACCCCCTTTATTTTTGCCATTGTGTATTTTGGTGTGATAATACAGAAAATTTTATGTCCTGTTTCCTGTCTTTCCTCCAACTCTGTCATTTATTTACTATTCCGTGCCATTTAAAATAATAAATTTGGTAATAATCTCATAAAGAAATATATATAAGTCTAAAGCATGGATTCATTTTGTAATAAATATAGAGAAGCAATAGAAATTCTATGTATATTATTGTAAGACAGCCCACATTAAAAAGCTTTAATATTTTGGAAGAAATTTAGACTTCTTAATTTCTGTAACAAAAGAATCAAAATCTTTCTTATTAAATAACCAAAAACTACTCACATTTGCTGTTCCATTAGTCTAATTCACTGAAATTTGGCAATTATTACAAGCATTATTTGACATCATGAAATATCATTTGTGTTGCTTTGTTCCTAAAATTTCATGTCACTTTGCTATATAATCTTTGTTTTTTATAGTGTTGTCAGTTTTGATCAGTTTCAGCAGATACTTTTGAGTGCTTTTCTAAGAAGTAAACCTTGACTGCTTTATAAATCACCACTTACGTGTCATCTCTCAATTAAAACTCCATTGAGCCTTCTTTCACTGCACATAATGCTTTTATATCCTCTGTAATCTAGTATATACTGTTTTGCCAGGCTGGGAAATTGTTTAAAGTTGCATGTCATTTTCAGTCATTAATTTATTGACCTTTTTTAATTTGTTTAAAAATATGCTCAGTCTTTTGTTGCATTATTCTCTCAGTAGGTATGGAATAACTTAATTGCAGGCTCTTGACCTAAAGCAGTTAAGAGGAAACTAATATTACAGTCCTGTGTATAAATGTCTACAGCTGTCATTTTCATGTTTTAAGAACTCTCCTTTCTTTCTAATGAGCAATTCCAGCACATTACATACTGCCACATTATTAAGACATGCAGCTTGCCATTGTGATCTGGATAGCACATTGTAACTGGAATCTGTGATTTTGAATAGCTTTATTAATCTGTTCTCCCATAAAGAGTAGTAGTCAGAATTCCTAAAATATGCATAAATTCCATCCTGCCCAAAGTAAACAAAAGCAAAACATAAAAATAGACAGACAAAAACAAAACAAAAACCCCTTCCCCCCACCTCTAATCCACAAGAAAAAAAACAAACCAACCAAATAAAAACACCTCAGCATAACAACCAACTCCAAGGTTCAATTAATTCAGGCTTGAAACAAATTCTGATGCAGACAAGGGCATCCCAGTCAATTGATTATGTACAAGTTTCTGTTCTCTAAGATTTTCTTCCTTAGTAGATTTATATGGAGTTTTTTCAGCTGTCATGTGCACATATCTTAAGATCCTGGAAAACTTACTTCATTACTGATAGAAAAAATTTCATTTTCATTTGCGAAGAGGGAGGAAAGTTTGCAAAGCAGTTTCCAGTACTTTGATGGTGATGAAGGTGTTGCTAAGAAACAATGGTTGTTTTACTTTCATTAATGTATTTTTCATGTAGTCTGAGCAAGAAGCCTGATAACTTTGGATTTATCTAATGTTTTTGAAACTGAATTTAAAATGTTGTTCCTTCATAGTGGTGTTCTACTCTCTTCAGAACCATAGTGGATTAAAAAATAACTATGATTTCACTGAAATTATATTCCTACATTCCATAGGGATCAACTGGATACAATGAAAGCCTCAAATATTGATGGGGACAAAGAAAACCCAACAGGAGGTATATTTAAAGGATGCATATATCTTTTATTAAATGGTATTCTATTTTTTATTGCCATCATTCTCAATTAGAAACAAATTGATAAGTCCTTTCATTTATTCTTCTTCTATGGAAGACCTCTGACATAGCTAATTTCTCCTTTGTTTTGTTGCTCTTGAAAGTCTAATTTCCCTTGATAATAATCAGTTTTGTCAAGTTACAGAAAAATAATTAAAGATTCTCTTAGCTAACTCATCACTCTGCCAACAAACTAAATAGCTAAACTGTTTAGGAATGCAAACAAAAACTAGCCTTTCTGAATTATGGAAAACTGGTCTTATATTATTTATGCTGGTAGACATAATGGTGATAGGATTGATTTCCACACAATCAAAGTGCACTGATTCGAATTATAGCTATCATTCTATTGAATATTGATAAAAGAATAAATATAGCCATCAGTGTTGCAAGATCACACCATCTTCCTGAAACTGCTCTGAAAGTGAAGAATTTACTGGACTGAAAGTGAGGAATTAATTCAGGTAGTCATAAGGTATGCAGATGTTAGGAAAAACCTTATTTGTTGACCTTATTTGTTATCTTTAAAAAGTAAATGAATACCGATTTCTTCCTTGTGAAAAGAAGAGCTGGATGTTGTGACCCTCTAAAGGACACTGAGGTCTATACAGATTTCTTCATTCCACTAGATGGATGTACAAAGCTAAGATAACACATTTCTTGATCACAAAGCTTAATCATTAGTCCAGCCTCTCTTTTGAATATTACTGGGTTTCAGAGATGATACTTAGCAACAATTATTATGATTATTATTTTCTAATATCATTAGGGAATTCAATACAGTCTAAGTAAAATTAAAATCTTAGTCATTCTCAAGACTGAATGAGAACAAATATGTTAAAGAGAGAATGCTCCTTTACATTTTAAAGTACACACTGTTAGTAGAAATATTTTCAATTTGCAACCGCCTTAGCAAACAGAACTTTTGAGTATCTTAAATATTTCTATATTTATTACATATATTTATATATGTAATAAAAAAAAGAGATGTGTAGTTCTTAAAATCTTGACATATATCAATGTAGTTGTACTTATCATGTTAGTTGGAGTCTGCATGAATTACTTATCTCAAAACTCTCAAAATATTTGCTCAAAAATTCAATGAAATTTGGCAGACCTAATTTTTTTTCTACAATGCTATGAGAATCCCTATGTGTACAAAACAAAACAGCATATCTTCAATTTGTTTGTTTCCAAAAACTGTCCCAAATGTATCAGTGAACACTTATTATTCTCTCTCAAAATTGATTTACTTGTCCTTACCAAATGTTCATTTGATTTTTGTTTTGTCCTCAGCAAGTTTATTTTCCTAGGACTAATTTCTGCCTGAACTTCCTGGCATTATCTATATGTGCAATTACATATGCATATATTATACACACACACATACAGATGGGGTGTGGCCACTGGAGAGGAATAGATGTACTGTGAGCTGGTTATGCAAATCAAATAAAATGTTCTCTAACCTCAAAATCTGAAGGAAGAAGACATCACAGAGAAAAAAAAATGGAAGAAGAGGAGTGGGGAAAAGTAAGATATTTTCTTAGTAACTGTTATGCCTACTACAAGCTTTTTATACCTACTACAACCTACTAACCTAGCTTTTATTCTGCTGGAAGGTAGGGACTTGAGGACAGCTGAATAGTCACAAGAAGAAGTTGATTGCACTTTATGTCTTTCTAAAGTCATATATATTTTTGTAGAATCTTCTGTGCAATCAGTCTTGAAGTATGTTGCAAGACTATATAGTAATAAACAAAACAAATTAAATGAGAGAACCTCTGCCAGAGCACCATACCTTATAGGAGATTGGATGTGGGGCAAAGCTTAGTGCCCTGTGTGTGCAGAAAGATTGCATATTAGAATACAAGAAGAAACTGACAGGGAAATTTTGAAATAAAATTATGTAGTCAGAAAAAAGTTTTCTTTACTTTCCCCTTTCTTCTTACTCCCCTTTCTTCAATTTCAAACTTCAGCAAAGCAAATGTCAAAGTTCTGGAATACAACTGGGGGTAGATAATTTTTTAAAAATATTTCTTGAGTGCTCTATTGCTAAGACTATAGAAGGTTCATGCAAAAGAGAAGAAACACTGAAAAGGGTAAAACACAGAGTGTTACACTGAAGATCTGCCTTGACTGGAGAAGTTAATTTTACCATCCTCTTTAGAAAAAATTAAAAAATAAAAAAAAATTTAAAAACCAGAACAGACTTTCTGCGGGGTTTGCAGTTTTCCTAATTCTTCTAACTCTCAACTTGCTGCTTCAGTTTTCTTTCCAGACTTTACTTCCTCCTCCCTGGCTAGTCAGTGCTATGGTTGTCAGACCTCAGTGGCTCTGAAACTCTTCACACCTTCTACTGATGGTTTCTGACACTGGTTTAGAAACACCCAAATTGGATGAATGTCTCCCACGTGCTACCTACCTCAGGAAAGACTCCTTCATGCCAAGAATATTTTGGAAGACAGTGTTTTTCATTAAAATAATTGTGGTATATTTCACAACAAAGTAGCAGGTCACAGATGAAGCCTTTTGGTTCCAAAAAATTGTCTGACTGAATATCTTGTGTGGGTAAAGTAGATCTCACTGAGGGAATTCTCTAGACAAAAACCTCTTTGTTTTTGTTTGGTTTGGATTTGGGTTTGAAATTATGAATATGATATATCTGTTGGGACAGCTTTCAGAAGTCCTAATAATTTTTTTAAAAATAAAGAAAAATTTTAACAGGCAATGGAGAGTCTCAGGAAGGTGTCAAAAGGAGAACACATCAGACTCCTGTGTTTGCCACACTATTTATGGCCTCTCCACAGAATAAATCAGGGTTTTTAACAAGTACTGGATTTTTTAGAATGTTAAATAGTATGCAAGGGTGTAGTTTATCCCATATCATCTTTTCCATCTCCCTACTAATATATTCCAAGATATTTCATAGTCTCCTGTGTAATCTGAAGTCAAACTTAATAATATTTTACTGCAACAACACTGAAACAAAGAAGCTGTCTTTTCCTTCCTCTATTTTGAAAAAGTGAAGGTATTATTAATGTAATACAACAAATGTAGACATCAGTTTCTGCTAAAACTAAGAAGACCTAACTCCTTTTCTAGGCAGAGAATTCTGCTTTGGCAGATTTGTCAGACTGCTCCAGATTTCTTCTTGAAAGTCTTGTCTCATATTACTGTGCTGTGTAATATTTCTTCTGCAAGTTTGGTAGGATAAGTCAAGGATCAGCAAAGTTCTGGGATTCTGATGGATTAATGGCACAGAAAAAAAAAAAAAAGATAAAAGGACCTCTGATATTATTATTTTTCAGTATTTTTTGAAACAAAGTGAACATACAAGATGTATCAAGCAGGAGAGGGCTAAAAGCATAGAATGGAAGTAGAACTAAATAGAATTTTGAGTTATGAAAAAAATTAGTGCAATTAAGCAATGGGGAGTGCAATTCACATAGGATTATGGCAATTAAATTTCTAGTATGCAAAAGGCTTAAAGAAATAAGGTTATTCAGACTACAAGTTTTTGTTTAAGAATGAGGGGAGAGCAAATAATAGCCCAAATGAAAATCATCTAAAGATGAATGATGGATGGATGGATGGATGGATAGATAGATTAGCTAGATAGACAGACAGACATTTTCTCTGCCCTTTGTGGAAAAGTTCAGTAAGGACAGGTCAGCCACTTAGACAATCCACCTAGGAAGGTTGGTAAGTCTAGAAATAGATTGGGTGGGTATATTGTCAACTCAGTTGCTGGAACTGCTTAAAAAGAAGTTAAGCAAACCAAGTAGAAGATAAATTGGTATAGGTGCATGCAGTTGTTTATATTTGACAGATTTCTTCTAAAAGAGACATGGTGGGGTGGATAAATTTACTCTGTGGGCCAGGTTGTAACCAATTTTGTTTTCATGTTTGACCCTTCCTATTGTTGGTCTGAGTTTGCCTGCTGTTAATGCTGAGGTATTGCAATACACACAAGACAGATGCTCTGACCTTCCAGTGAGCTACAGAATGTTCAAACAAGATGTGGTTTTTACCACTATGTAAGTAGGAAAGAAACTGCACTACAGTCAGTAAAGCAGACTGAAAATCACTTTTGTGTAGTGCCCAAAGGGCTTAGCCTTTGACAGTATATCTTGGGGAAAAAAAAATGCTCTGGTTCTTTTCTTTTGTTTCATAACATAGGGGAAAACTATTTCTTTTTCAGTGGAACACAAGGAAAATAATATCAGCTGGCAATACCCACATTTTTCACCTTTCTTTCTCTACATAATGTTGAACTCTCAAAAAAAAGGCAAGCTCTTGAAATTTTATTCCTTTGGTCTATTGGAAGAGTATGTTATTCGCAGCAGCAGGTCAAATGATATAAGAGTTTGAATGCTGCAGCTAGAGAAGTTGTGCTGTACCCACTGTTGTGTTATTTATGAATAGTTTGTAATTTAAACATAGCTGGAGAAGTCCACTGGAACAAAATGTGCATAAAACCAGCAAATTTTTATAGAGTTCTTTCTTCCCTCTCTACTGTCAGCCCAACTGGTCCTTAACTGACAGTTTTATTAGGAGAGGGACAGGAACTTTCCTGAAGGAAGTATCTGTATCAAAATAATTAGACCTTCATGCTATTAAATAAACTAATGTACAACGTTTCAGGAATTAACCTCTAAATAATTTTTCTCTCCCTTTGCTCTCCACCCCAACTGCCATTACACCATTAACCTGCCTTGGCACAGCACTGGTCTCTGTTGGTTCCCTGAAGTCCACTTGATCTTTGAATGCAACAATTTATTTTATTGACCTGTAGAAAAGATTTTTATGATCTAAGGGAATAAATTATTCAGCATGATGCACAAAAATGTGTAAAAAAGTTCTTTTCTGGTTTTTTTTAAGCAGAATTATTGAGACTTCATAGAGGTCACCATAGAAATTTTCAATTTCATATGGATTATGAATAATTTATGATCAAACAGTGAAATAGTTGACTCCATATTAAGGCAAACCCCAATCACTAAGTTTTATTTTAGGTTTGTCTGATGTGTCTTTCAGAAAATGGAACTTAAATTCCAAGCACTTCAGTATACAATGAAAACTACAGCTTTTTTCGTTCTGTTTTTATAAGACATGCATTATTTATTTTTCCAGTGGACTCTTCATCATTATGTAGAAAGGTAAATTTTGCATTATCTAACATTTGCTTTTAAAGTCAATCCATATGTGATCTCTAACTGTGACAGATTCAGTCAATTCATCAGTTATGCTGGACTAGCTTTTCAAGACTAGAAAATTAGCCAGTCTACCATTCACCAGATATCGCTATGAACAGAAAGTAAATTTCTCTCAGTAAGTACTGATATAAGGCTTAGTGAAATCTGCTTTGAGAACCCAATTATATATCCTGGCTTTCTTGGATCTGCACTATACAAGATTGATCAGATTAATGAGTGGTATGAATCACAAAATGTGCTATGTACATTATAGGATAATGATTTTTTTCAATCCCTTTATCTTAGCTAATCCTTGTTCTACTGTGCTCCTTGTGGGAACAGCTTCCACTGCTTCCTATATTACAGGGAACTTCTGTGGACAGCAGGGGAGAGGTTTTTACAATTCCTACCAAGAACTAAGATGTGCAGCACAGAGGGCCCTGAGGCTTGTGTAGGAAATCTTTGTGTTTCAGCTTGATTCATGATTTTGAGATACATACTTGTTTAAAACCTCCTGGAGACTGACAACATATGTCTTTAATTAAGAGGTATTGAGAAGATTCAGAAATTTTAATAGATATTAAAATTTCCTATTAAGATATCACATTATTTTATGCTAGAAAGAGTATCTTCCAAAATAAGAAACTTCTTGATTTTTTTTCTTTGTCCTGTGAGTCAAATGTTCAAGGCCAGAGGAGACGGAATAGCATTTTTTGAAGTTAAAATCACAGCCTTTTTCTCAGGTTAAATTATATATATACACAGGTTTATTTGTTTTGTTTGGTAGGTTGTCATAAACACAGGTATGCAAAATTCAAGTATCTGCATTTTTTGTTTTTTCAGCCTTGTCAAAATGTAGGTTGCTGCTTTGGTTCAGTTCAACTCAAATAATTTCAGTTGCAACTTCCTTTAAATCAAAGGAACATTTTTAGGAACTGAGAGGGAAGGGGCATAAAGTATATTAATTATTTAAACTATTTGTGGGTGTGTTGATCCAGTCTCTTTATTTATTTATTTATTATTTATTTATGAAAAGGAGTCAGCTTTTTCTTCTTCATGAGACAACCTTGCTGTTTGGTTTCTGTTTCATTGTTGGGGGTGGGTGGGTTATTGTTAGTCTGCACTAACGTGCAATAACTTTTTCATGGTGATCAGTGCTTATTCATGAGGGAAAGGGCTGAGAGACAGCACTCTCAAAATATTTTTCATCAGCTCTTTCCAGGAGATTATTTTGGCTGAGGTCATCAGGCATATCTAGCAGGGCCTGGGTAGCAAGGCTGCAGGTGGCACAGCCTGCTCTGAAATGAAGCCTTGAAGGTGACAAGCCAAGACAGAGACACCCTGGGACACTGCAAGTGACCTCAGGCAGGGCAAGAACACAAGGAATCATGGAGCAGTGGATAAAATACAGCAAGAAGGATGATGGACAACCAGAAAGAAACAAATCCACACAGAGCTCTGACCTCCTGCACTACCCCTCGCCTCCTTGGAGGGACTGAGACAGCTTGAATGTGACCACAGCAAAAACAGCGCTTGTGAGAGTAAGGAAGAGCTAGATGATTCTTTTGTAGGATGCAGGACATCATGTGGTTTTGCCTGTGACAATGGGTAAAGAACTTTTTATTTCACATCAGTGTACATTGCTGAGACATCTATGTGACATCCATCTCATTTTTTACCTCATCTTGTCTCCTTATATAAATCCTTATTTGAATCCATGCATCTGTAAGTTTTCCCTAGGTGTGTTTTTACAAAAGGTTTTTCTTTCTTCAAGTGATGTACGTAAAATACTCAGCGTGCACTTTGGTTTGCTGCTTCTTATGTGACAATGAACCATCAAACCAGCATTTTTATGATTAAAATTATAATACGAAAAATACATTTAATTGCGGTGACTTATAAATTTGAGAATATTTTGCCTGAAGGTGTTGTTTATATAGAAAAAGACATGTAGGTTAAAGGTTTTAAATGTACTTAAAGTAGCAAATCTGACAGTAGATATCTAAACTTAGTTGAATTTTCTGCTCAGCCAGTTCTAATAACTTAATGGATTATGCTACTAAAATGCAAATATTCCAGTTAAACTAGAAATCTCACAAGCATTTTGACAATTCTGTGTTATAATGCTATACTGTAGCAGATAAAGAAAGATTTAACTATTTGGAGTATTGAGAAATTCCATATTTTTAATCTATAATTCCCCTCATTTTGGAAACTTGAAGGGAAAAAATTTTGCTCTTGTTATTGTCATTAGTAATAGTATTCTTATAATTTCTGTTTGCTCATCTTTGTTTGGTTCTCAACTCCTTTTCTATTTCAATAAAAGGAGCACATACTCACAATATGATTTTACAGGACCCTATATTGAGGATTTGATTTTAATTATTATTGTAGCAGATTCTGTTCTTGAAAATATGTTTCAACTTTCTAGCTGCACACTGCTTTTCAGAAATTCCTTTGCCATTCATTTCAAATTACTTTTCTTTTCTAGCTGGTAAGCTTTGTTTGTGGTTGACTTTTAACACTTGATTATACCCTGAGCAAAGTCTGAACACTGCTTACTAATTAAGGAGTCAGGCAGACATATTTTGTGAGGAGTATAAGTGCCTCTGACTTACATAAAATAGCTAATTGTTTCTGCCCTAAAATTTAATACTCAGGTGCTATTCATATAAACTACAAGTGGAAAGCCATGCTGTTTTGATGTTAGTGCCAATGCTATATAGAACAGCTAGAAGTACCTTTTTGCTACAGCTGCTTATTTTAAAAGAAACCATTACAGATTCAGTAGAGCTGGCAGGAAAAGATAGACACAGGGAAAACTGAGAGGGGAGGATGTAACTTTATTGGTTCCATGGTAGAAAAACAGCTGTGAGGAAAGCTCTATGTTGATATATATTTAGCCTACCACTATATAACCAGCGCCTTGGGCAAGCTTCCTTTCAGTCTAAACTTCAGTGCATTTTATGGGGAAGTTCTTGTGAGTTTGTTCCCCTGCCCCACTGTCAGGAGGGAGCATTGCTGCCAGTAGGCAAGACAAGCTGGGAGAGTGCTACCAGCCACATCATGAAGACAATTAATTCAGGGATGACATGTCTCCACTGTGCTTCAGCCAACAGCTGCCAAGAGTTTGCAATTTCTTGCTAGCAGAGAAGTTCCTGATTTTACTTCTTTTATCTACATCTCAGCAGTAAAGTCAGGAAAATTAACATCCATCCTTACTCAAATATTCAAATATCTGAAATCATTGGAGAGTGAGAGCTATTTCTGGAGCAGATCATTATCTTTGGATATTTACCATATGAGTCTTTTAGACATCCTTTTAATTACTATACCAGCAGGATGAATTGGTTTAAAAATTGAATGCATTAGAGCAAGTAGTGAAACCTAAGCACAAGAGAGACATGGCATAATCTCTTAGATTACAGCACAGACATATGGGTTGGAATGTGCCTGAGGGCTGCTAAACTAACCATGCTTGTCAAAGCACCTAATTCTGATTGAGGACACGAGTAGCTTGAGTAGGAATATTTACCTTAATATTAGTGCAGGACATACAAAAGTGTGCCTTGGTGCTGATACAGTCAGTGGTGGAACAGATGACATCCCCTTAGGAAGAATACTAAGTGTTCTTCTTCCTTAAGTAAGACATGTCAGCAAAATCTAGGCTAAAATAAATATGTACAAAACTATTTTCTTTTAAATACACACTCTGTAGCTTTCATGAACAAATTCCCTCTTTTCCATTTATTTCTCTGGTTCCTGATGTTCAAATGATCTGGCAAGCGTGATTTCATTAGCAGTGCCTATCATCCTCAAACACAGCCATGCATCCCAGCTCATTTGACAGTAACTTTCTTTTCCAGGAGTTTAATTCCAATCCACAATCAACAAACTGTAAATTGTATTCTCATTGTTGTTCATAATGCTCCCATTTTTCCTCATAATCTTTGCTTTATCAGTTAAAACTGAGTACTGTAGGATTATTCTTCACAGACTATTATTTCTGGTACCAGAGTCCTTCCACTAGTTACTACATATTGTACAGACCAATTTTTCTAGACCTGAGGAAGAAATTACTGCTGTATGTTGCCTTGCTTGAGAAGGCAATCATCACCATAAAGCAGGTATGTGATAAACTTTCTTAAAGTATAAAAATAGCATAATTTAAAGTCTGCTCATAAGGAAATAGGAACTTCTCAGGGCACACAACCTGCTCCTGTGCCTTCTCTGACTTTTGACAGAGTGTCTGTAGTCTTCAGGTGGTAATCTGCAGCAAGGAACCTTTCGTTCACAGATACTAAAATCCAGTTCATTTTAATTACAGGAGCTTTCTGTCCATCTTCAACGTTTTCTTTTAATTTTATGGGGTTTTTTAAGGATCATCTCCTTGACCTGTTATTGATCACCAGCTGGGTACTTTTTCTTGTTGTGCAAATTTTTTATGTAGACAACTGTGAAACTCACTGTTGTGATGAACATACCTAAGCCTGACAAAAACTAAGATGGTAAAATGTTAAAGGGGCATAAAATATACTTTTTCCCCAATAAAACCCCTCAAATTTTATTCTTCCCCTGGAGAAGTAAGCTTGCACCAACACTCATAATCAAGTCCAGATTCATTAGACATTTTCAATAAATGTTTTCTGTGGGATCCTTTGCATACCAATGGTTGCTGTGACAACCATAGTTTGCCCATTCAGGTTATTTTCCCAAAGCACATAAAAAAAAATTATCTTTTGCCTCCAAAATTCCACAATATGTTCAGCTCTGAAAGCTGGTATATCTCCTTAATCTTAGACCATTTTTTTTCTCTTTGCTCTGTTTTGCCTCTAATATCCTACCAACCTGCCAGACATGCCAGGTCTAACACATATTTAATGCAGCTCTCTGTGATAGTCAATTCACCACAGGTACCCTTGCTAAAAAATTTTCCTTTCCTAATTTTGGATGTCATTAAATGTGCCAGTTCCAGTAGAGCAGAAACACCCTAACTACCTGGAAAACATGCTTCCTTCATTGTTCCATTATTTTTTTACAAAGAAGTGGAATTCAATTTGCTTATTTCTCCCTCTGAAATTCATACAAAATTTCAGTATCAGTTGAATTGTCTCCTAATAGGTCTGGTATTTGATGCTTAAATTGATTTGATAGTTTTCATTCAAACATGAGAATAGAGCCACTGTATCATAATAGACAGCTTTCCAGAAAAGTGTAAGTTTTCGCATATTTCTCCGAATTGTTTTTCACATTTCAAATATGCTTAAATAGACATGTCAGCATAATCTAGGCTAAAATAAATGTGTGCAAAATTATTTTATTTTAAATATAGGGTATGTAGCTTTCATGAGCAAAGCTTCTAATAAAATATGAAACGTCAATACCCAGTTTTCCACTCTGCTGAACCTAAAAATATTGACAGTTTGGGTTATTCAAGTTTATGACCTTCTGAATTTCCCTTCCCTCACTCCACCCCCAAATGAACACCAACATTTCAAAAGCTCAGGGTTTTATAGGTTTCCTGATCAGATGAACTTATTATAAATCACCTATACCCACTTGTCTTTCACTAGCAGGGAATATAACCTGAATTATGCAGCGCTATCAGTGTCTGAGGGGGTCAAGTACATCCTTTGCCTTTCACCATGCGATGAATGTACTTGCTATTTCAAGTTTTATCAAATAAATCTCTTCTAATCTGTCTTGCCATTAAATGAGTCTATTCTCTTAAAAGCCTCTAGTGGTGCCAGTTAACCTTCCTACCCTCCAAGGGGTATGGACCTTTCCCTGTCCAAGATTCCCCACAACTCTTTGAACAGAGCTGGTGCAAGATGACAGCTCTCTATGTGCTTGCCTCTTCCAGTGGCACACCACTGCTCACTGCCTGTCCCTCAGCACCTCCTGCTTGCTGTCCCTGCAGCTGCCCTTGCCTTGGACTTACACGTGCAACGTGCCCGTGGCAGCTCTTTGCTTTAATCTGCACTGGCACAGGTTTAACACAGCAGTATCCCATAAGTCTACTGCAAAAGTGGCATTTTTACCAGGGGGCTGGAGGAGTCAGATGAGATAAACTAACAGATGTTACTGGAAGCAGAACCTTTTCATACAAAGTGCCCATCCTTACGCAGCTGTACAGAGAAAGCCTTGCGTAAAACACTTCCACTCCCCACACTGTTTTTATTCTTGCCTTGGAGCAATTCAGAGGCATGTCATGCAGAAGCTTTTTTTTCAAAATGTTGCATGATAAATAACATAACTTGGATGCTTCCAGATGATATGAATTATTTTGAAATGCTTGCTTTACAAAGTAACATCAAATGATTATGAACCTTCTGATCATGCCCTGTGTTTAGTTTGCAACAGGAAAAAGATTCTAAATATTTCACCACCTTTGTGTGTATGTAATCAACGCTTTCTGTTGGCAATAAAATACATTGTTTTTGCTATGAATGTAACTCAGAGCTTTTGCTATGAAACATCTCTTCTATTCATCTCTATATTTATGTGTTCTAGAAATGCAGTGTCCTTATTTGGGGTTGGACTAGATGGTCTTTAAAAGTCCCTTTTAACCCCAGCCCTTCAATGATAATTATTACTTTATTTCTTTTCACATTAGCTAAGCTGCTAAGAGTTTCTTTTCACTTTTAACGTCATCTTTCTATCCTGGAACATCTTTATCATAATTAGAAAGTTATTTTGCATTCTTCCCCTACCTAGTACCTCATAATAGCATAATTCTTCATTTTTGTTCTGGTTAGTAAAAATCTTCTATTAACTAGGGCAGCATGCCTCTGACTTCTCTGCTCTAATACATAGAAAACCTTTCATGTGAAATGTAACTTTTTCTTGTCTGTATTTATTCTAACAAGGTTCATTTTTTATCTTTATAAATTATGACATATTAACCCATATTTTCTCACTGAATTAGAGTTACTACACTGCAGAGCTCCCAGTCTAAAAACCATTATATATTCTACATCAAATCCTGCCAACTACTATGGCTGTAATACTACCACTGTGTATTTCTTGCTGTTACCAGGTATTTTGGGAAAAGCTCTACAAGTTTTTTTAGTGGTTGTTAATAAATTAATCAAACATAATCTTCAAATGCACCATTACATGCAGATACCTGTGTTTTATGTATTATAGCTCACTTGTGTTCTTCACTGTCTAATCTAAATCCATGTTTTATATTGCAAACTGTACTCATGGGGAGCTGCAGTTTGTTATGCTGTACCACACAGCAACAAAAGACTGAAAAAGTCAGCTGAAAAACAGCTATTCACTAATTGCTGTATGGTTAAACTCAAAGAGCTGGAGCCCCTCATTAAAATTATTTTTAAAGTGATCATTCTTCTAGTTTAAAACCTCTAATGATCAACCACATGCAGATGAGTTCTTCCCAACTGGATTCCCAGATAATAAGACATAATTGTGTTTTCCTGACCCAGAATTTTACTTTCTATTTCTTTTTTCTCACTGCTATTTTCAAATAAGTTGGAAGAACTCCAAGAATGTGTTGATCTTTCAGATTTTCTGGTTAGTCATGTTTGCCATTTATTTTTAAATGATAACGTATCATTTATTTTTTGCTTACTTTTTTCTGGCATGCTTCTTACAAATGAGGAACTGTCCAAAGAAAACATATGAAACAACTTTCTTCAAAAAGCTGGGGTCTTAAAACACAAGATATTAACAAATATGTATGTAAATTCTAAATGGAAGATTTAATATAGGACGTAGTTACTCACCTAGATGCATTGTCTACATTCTCATGCAAAAGTGTGTCTAATGTTTATTGATTGCAGGTTATCTCTCCACTTCAAAATCCAAGACAAAATGTAGAGATTAATAGATAACTTAAGGGTACATATATGTAGTACAAGAAGTCTCTGGAATCTCAAATTTCAGTCCTACTAAAAAAGAAGTGGCTGAACCTGTGACTTCTGAAACCCACTGGTTTCAAAACTCTCTGAAGTGAGAATGGGTAAGTGAATTTAGCATTATTAGTGCTGCAATGTGTTTGACTGGACTATCTTAAGGCTACACTCCTTCAAATTCCCTGCCTAGCATATTATTTTATCCTAATATTCTGATACTGTACATTTCCATTAAGATGACTGATTAGTCTGCTTAGTACTCAACTATCAGTTTACAAATTATCATCATTACAAAAATGGTTCTCCACAGAATTTTTGTATAGCTATCAAATATTTTAAATTAACCTACTAGTACCAGTGCAAATACCACAATTTCTTGTTATATAGATTTGCAACATTATATGGCAAAATGTCTGGAGTAATAATTAAAAAAAATAAATATAGTGCATTTTTAAGCTATCATTAGTATTCTTTGAGTACGGAAAGCCTGAGTTTTAGCTCCATTTCCAATCAAATTACCAAACCCAGAAGATATATGGTAGCACAAACAACTTCACAGAATCACGACTGAACCATAAGAGGAATTTCTCCACTCTTTCCAGGAGTCATGGGATCAAGAGTGGCAAGTGTATTTTTCTAATGAAAGTTTGCTAAACTTACTCATAAATTCTCACCTCCTTTCCACTGAGCAATTTTTACAACTACTATTGAATTATTTTGCTTATTGCCTAAACAGTCTGACTGAACATGATCACATTATCTTCACATTTTTAACTCCTTTTTATAGTTTTGAAATATTAAATTGTTTAAAACATTTTGAATTACAGGAGGTACTCCACTGTAGCTATGATATTATGGAAAATCCTTGCTGGGATTTTTCCTCTCCTGAGAAGCTGAGGAGCCTCAGGAGAGAAAGGTAAACAATTCCTATCTGCTGCTGTGGAATGCTACATGTGCATCTGTGATTGGTGCATGTGGATTGTTTTCCATTGATGACCAATCACAGCCACCTGTGCCAAGGCTGTGAGCAGTCACAGGATTTTTGTTATTCTGTTCTGTTCGTTCTTGTTGAGCCTTCTGATCTCTCTGTTCTTTTAGTATAGTCTTAATGTAGCATTTTAATATAATATCTAACATAATAAATCAGCCTTCTGAAATGGAGTCAAGCCTCGTGTCTCCACACATGGAGAGGAATCATCAACACTCCACTGACTAGATCTATCAGGAACTAAAAGTCTAGGATGAGATAGTACACTTTGCTGGCTCCTGTTGAATTTGCAATGTAATTTGACAGGAAAGACAAGTGAAGGATCTCCTCTGAGATTTGTACCACTACATAAGACAGCCTTGCTGAAATGTGCAAAGAAAAAAACCAAACAAACTTGCTTTAAGTCTATTAAATCTGTCACAAATTTGGTGGGTTGGTTTGAAAGTGACTAAATTGTAACATTTTTTTTTCCGTTTGTATCATCTCACTCTATTCCTCTTCATTTTCCTTGTCAGTTTTAATGCAGATGAAAATAAATTCAGCCAAAATGAGTGTTTTCAATGTTCTCAGAGCGAGATCCTGAATCTATGAATAGAACTAGAGGTTAAAAGTCACCATCATGATTTTTTTTGTGCCTTCTGTTAATAATTTCAATTCCTTAATTATATTTATTCTTTATTTAAAGATTTCTAAAGGTATAAAGAGACTAAAGGCCTAGGTATTTTTCTTTACATAGTACCACACCTTTAAAAATATTTATTCATTTAAACTAGTTTGGCTTTGGCTTGCAATGTGCACTTTTGTAGTTATAAGCTGAAATTCCAATTAATCTCTTTTATAGTGTCCATAAAATCCCTGAAAGAAAGAAGTAAATTACTTTTAGCTTTCCTCTCAGTAAACTGATTTTATTGTTTCAGTCCTTCATTTTTTTCCTTGACTTTTCCTATTATTTTAGATTGTGGTAGAGAACAGAGGTCAGGAAAAGTCATTAAAACTACTCAGAAAGAAAGTGATTATGAAAACCTGACTTAGTTGCTGGATTTTCTTCACTAACATGGGCTTCTAATGAGTGTATTTAATATGCTTAAAGCTGATGCTGTCACTGTTTCCAGCATCTTTCCACCTGCTATGCAGTCTGAAACAAAATCAAACATCGTAGACAAGACCTCTTGGAATTTCTTGGAGTGTTATCAAAATGGAAAGAATCCTGGAAGCCTTCAAGGCTGCAAAAAACAATGATGCTGGATAAGCCTCTTACTAAGTTTTGTGGAAAGCACATATTTAAAGGACCAATGCAGTCTTAATGGGATCTCTTGGTTTATTAAAAAAAAAAACAAAAAACAAAGCAAATGAAAAGCTGCAACCTCTGGAGACACACAAGTGTGGGCAAAATGATCGTATTAAGACTTTTTAGCTAGTGTATAGCAAAGAAATTAGAGAAGCCAGACATCCTGAAGGAGAATGGAGAGTTTCCATTCTCCCTTGAGGATTTTGCAGCCGTGAAGTTGCTGTAAATAATGATCTGTGTTTTATGGAGGCCTGATCTTTGTGGGATGTTGCTTGGGGAATTAATTAAATATTTTATTTCTATTCTGCTGCTCAGATTCCCTTTCCTTTATTGCCAAATAAGTTAACCTTTGCTACAGTGTTGCACCTCTCATGAGGACGTTGCTAGGGGAAGAACTTTAGCTGATTTTTCTTGCCAATTTAGTTGACAGGTATGAGCAGACATAGAACATGGCAAAGGTCCAGGACCAAATTTAATCTACTGATTTAACTTCATTTACCAGCTAAAAAATTAAATAAAGTTTGCCATCTTGAAAGTTGGGAAGAATATCTCTTGATGATAGGTTACTGAATTCTTTTCCCATTTTATTTTGACAGACAGCTAGCCTTGTTGAACTTCATGAGGTCCCTCTGGATGCCATATTTTCCCTCCAAAGTATCAATTGCACCACTTAGTTTGGTGTCACTGGTGAATTTGCTGAGAGTGAAGTCAGTCCCACTGTCCATGTGCCCACACAGATATTTAACACTGCTGGTCCCAGTGCCAGCCCCTGAAGAGCACCACGTGTCACTGATCTCCACTTGGACATTGAGCCATTGGCCACAACTGCTTGAGTGTGGCCATCCAACCAATTCTTTATCTAGGGAGTGGTCTGCCCATCACATTCCTGTCTCTCCAGTTTAGAGACAAGGAAGTCAATGGGATTTCAAACAGCTCTTGCATTTGAAAGCACAATGACTCTTGTCCTAGACTCTGCTTGCTTCAGAGTTGAGTTTTTTCTCAGAAGAAAAAAAAATTAAGGTATGGTACAATATGCAGTACATGAGCTATAACCATCTCACAGAATTCCTCAGAGCAAAGTTACCTACACAATACAGGTAAGGGGCTAGGATTTTTACCTGCTAATTCTTAGAACTTTTCAATTTAACAGAGGGAGGGGGAAAAAAACTCTGCTACTCAACTGTATATGTGCCACCTGGGAATAACTTCAATACATAGCTATATTACCTTCTCCCTCAAACTAAAATCCATTTTGACTTCATTTATACTTTTATTTAAACTGAGACAAAAAAAATCCCAGGCTTGTCTCTACTAATGTGTATTTCTTTTAAAAAATTGCAGTTCTTATCTAGGAATAGAAAAATACTTGTATGTGTAACCAGTATAAAACTCTGAGTAGCACAAAGTTTTCCTGTCCAGAAAATCTTGCTCTTTCTCTTTTTTTCTCTCTCTCAAGTATGATCTGACAATTTCATTTCCATAGAATATGTATTCACCCGCAGATTTACAGGCAAAATTTTCATGTCCCATGTATTGTTAGAGCAGAATTTATTTTTCTTCAAAAAAGAAAAAAAATGCAAAAACCAAGAGGTATGGTAATAGGAGATAACGAAGAGATAAATGGTACCACAGGGGGGGAAAAGCACAAAATAGGTCTATAGCAATAGTTTCTGTCTGTTATCAGACTGCACTTGAACAGTCTGCTAACAAGCTGGAAAATGAAGAAAGGGCCTGGAGGTCACATCCAACTTCAGCTTTTTTCTCATCCGTGAATGGTCCTGTGGGAACCCATTGGATCTTAAAAGACAGCTGATGGCTCAAAGTGTCAGGTTAAAAATGAGTACAAATATGAAGGCTGGACAAAAGCTCTGAGATTCTGCAAGAGTTGTTTACAGTTGCACAGACATGACACAGAAAAAAAAGATAAGTCTTCAAGGCTCCAAACAAAAAGGAAATCTTAGACCACACACAACTGCAGAAATTCAAGGTAGACACTAATTTTACCTGTAACATTGATGTTTTGCTTCCAGAAGCAATATTTTTTAAACAATGAAACTGCACTTTGTACAGTAACTTCTCCAGTGCAAGGCTGCATATCAACGGGGTAAATTATTTAAATATGTAGTTTTTTTTTTTTTTTTATGAGTTACTCAAGCTAGACATTTCTAGGACTGCCCTGTGGCTGGAATGCTGGTGAAGGCAAGCAAAGCTGTATGAAATTAATTCACTGATCTCTAATTAAAATGGGTAGATAAGGTAACAAAAAATACTGCTGAATGCTTTTTTCTGTACAGAGATGGTCTCTAAGCGTCTATGCAGGGGCATTTAGATTTTCAAGCTTTTTTTCTGCTTTTTGTTGCTTTGGGATTTTTAAGTTATTTTTAATTCCCACTTGCCAGGTGACTGACATTGCTTCCAAATACATTCTCCAGTGAATCAAAATTTTGTGCTGGTTTTACATATCATAGAAAGTTATGCGCATGACATAATCAACAGACCCCAGTCAAATAATTATGATCCTTTCTTTTGGTGTATGCAAGCAGTTTTCAAAAATTTTGCTTAAAAAATGAAAATACAGTTCCAATTATTTTGAAAAGAGTTCCTCTAAATACCTTACTTAGTCTAAGCAATAAAAATCTAATTTTGGTGGATTTTTTTTAATGGTTGTTGGAAGGCCTGTATCCTCACAGAGTATACTTTAATCAGATTGAGACAAGATAGTTGTGGTGGGCAGACTTATTTATTTAATGTCAGGAGAGCATAGTGATCTCTGTTCAGCCCCTCAGGTGGCATTAGAAAGCAAACACACACTGTAAAGCCAGGGCAGGCAGAACAGCATGGCAATCCCAATAGCCGCTTACTTTCTTAAAATGTTACATTTTTTGAAAGTTGAGAATTAATCTCAAGCTACAGTAACTGAACAGAAACTGAAGACAACTCCTTTCTTTATGAAGTTTAGCTGATTACAAAGCTAATGGTTTCTTGATATCTGTCAAACAGGAGAAACTTATGCCAAAGTCATTTAGGGCACACCTAAAAAACCCAGACTGAAGATACTGATACTGTTCAAATGAACATTTTAATTAACATTCTTTCTAGACCAGCTAACTCAGTTGTCACTAGAGAAGCTAATTCAGTTTTAGACACCGGTTTGCTTCTAATCTTTTTGTCTATATAACAAGCCCTTGTATTGGTCAGAGTTTTGAGGAGGCTGCACCGTCTTCTTTAAAAGTGAGCACATCAAAGCCTTACCAGTTTATCACAACAGGCTTTGAAGGAAAACAAACAAAAACCAAGTAGCACTGAAAGCAGAAATTAAAGACCAGGTCTACTAAAAGACAGTGGTATTCTAGACAGTTTGTAAATAAGTTTTTCCTCTGCCCAGTGTACCCTGAAGGTTTCAGTGCATTCTTGGATTTGTTTCACTTCCTCTGAGTGCCCAGGAAAATTTCCTCAGGGCTGTTGCTGGGTTAGGCATCCATTCTTGCCATAGGCAAGCTCAGTCACCCTCACTTTGCATTCATTCTTCCTCCTCTGACCAGCTTTTAGAAAAGAGGCTTTCTCCAATCCAAGGCCTAAACTCTCCTTTGCTGCCTTGTCTCAGTCAAGCCAACAAACAGGAAACTTTCTTTTCAATTTCTGAGAAATATTCTTTTTAAACATAGCATGCACTTTCAGCAATACATGAAAATTATTATCAAACCAACCAGTTGCAGCCTGGAAAGAGTAATGTAGGATCTCAGCTTACTGAACATTGTCACAGTTGTTTGTGGATGCCTTTTTGCATTTTTCTTTTGGAAACCAGGAAAATCACAGGGGAAAAGGCATTTTTGGGTAAGTCCCACATTTGTGTCAATATAAATAGTGTTCTGTATCTCTGCTTCATATAAGTGTCACATTCCCAGAGTTAAGCTTCATTAAAGTTATTTTATAGGGTTGACAGAGTTACAAGTTTGTATTTTAGTACAGTAAAATAGGTTTTTTGTCACAAGTAAGAACTACAATGTATATTTTTTATTATGTAAGCATTGCATGATAAAGTATCTGCAAAAGTGTTCCTTTATGACTGATACTTCTAACTGATTACAGCATAGTATTGTGTAGAACCTTTCTTTTTTCCCCATTCTAAAAGTAAAATCAACTAAAGCCTTCCCTGTCTTTCTTACTAAGCTGTAAAATTTCCCTGGTAATGATTAGGGGATCAGATAAATGTAGGTCCTTTCTCTTGAGATTTAACTATAAAGGAATGGGAGGGAGAATATTACATTATTTCAGTATAAAAGTCTTGTGCTGGAAATATTTGGTCCTAGAATGTGGATTATGTGCACATTGATATTGAAATCAATTAGATTTATAAGACCAAAAATTGCTACCATTATATTACCATGACCTCTGTGCCCATGAGCTCACAGGAATGAAATAACAGTCAATCACTTCTGTTTTTTAAGTGAGAGAAATCCATGGAAGATTTCTGTTAAGTTGTTAGAGCACCTCTCAGCAGAATGCTGAGTCATATGAGTTTATTGGGATGAAGCTGGCAGTAGGTAAATTTAGACCACACCGTCATGAATGTTGCTTCCTGTGGAAGAACTTCAATTTTGTTAAAATAACTATCAAAGCCTTTGAACAATTCTAAGTGACGAGCACAAAGCAGCCCCTAGCCCCACTTTCACCATGAGAAGTCTACTTTTCATTTGCTACAGAGCTGAGAGCAGGGCTCAGTTGAAATCACATGGTTATGATATATACTAACCCTGAGGCTGCAGACAAGAGCCCAGCCAATTTCAACTAGCTTTTGCAACTCCTATAAATAGATGCAGTCTCTGAACCCCTCATCTTATCAGCTATGCTTGGGGTTATATTTACAGCCCAGACCCTAACATGCATGTAGAAGACAGTTTGGAGAGCCATATGTTCCAGAGCATTTGTGCCATGTATTTCCATTTACATAAATGGAAAAGGTTGACAAGAAAATCAATTAACTGCAATGGGTTATTTGATTGCATTCTGTTCTGCTGTAGAAATAAATTAAAATATGGATAATATTATTCATAAGTTATAAGCCAACAAAAACATGTAGTTTTCTTTTACATGACTGCTCAAACTTTTTTTCTGAAATTTGTTGAGTGTTTTTTCTCCAGACATGCGATTTGAGAATTGCATGAAACAAAAATGTAAATTAAATTAGCATGTGTTCACCTACCAGTGCACTCTAGTAATTACATGAAGGATTATTTTATTGAATCATGTTTTTTAGTCAAGCTTCCAAGAGCAGAACATTGATAATAATGTCATTTTTACTCAGAACTACCATTGCGGGTAGTGCTGGTGATATGCATTTTTGAGTAGCTAATAATTCCTCCCTGTCCTTTCATGACTTAAATTCAGAATAGTATCTGACCTTCTGCTTTATGACTTAGTGTCACTGCAGACACACTACATTTATTTGGCCAGCACATGGTTGTGTGCATTTAGCACCTTGTCAGTGGAAACCATGAAAGAATTAAATGTCAGACTTCTGAGGACTACAAGAAAGGTTTTCTTCCTGCAGGTAAGAGACTAGAATAAGGTGTCAATCTGACTTAAAGCTTCTTACAAGATTTAAAAAAAAAAAAACCAAAAACAAAAAACAAAACAAAAACAAAAAAAAAAACAAAAACAAAAAAAAAAACAAAAACAAAAAAAAAAACAAAAACAAAAAAAAAAAAAAAACAACCTACAGAAAATCTATTTTAATACTGAGGGTTGTAAGGAAAGAAAGATTTCATATAATTTAAAATATGGTTTTCAATGAGTATGAATAAACTTTACAAAAGTATATTTATCAGGAACTCTTTTTTAATAAATCAGAGGTTATTTAAAAACTGTAGAAGCTGAATAATTTGGGGTGATATCAGCCCGATCAATGAAAGGTAAAAAAAGAAAAAGGTAGTCTCATATTTTCAAAGAAAACACTTTATATATTTGACTTGGAAAAACTGACGAGAAAAAAAATCTCCTTCCACTCTGCTATGTTCTGGTAAGATTTGATATTGAAGGCTGAATTGCTCATGTAACATAAGCTGCAGTTGAGTTGGAAAGCTGATCTATTGTGCAATGAGGCTGTTGGGAAATTTTCTTGCTCATAATGTGTCACCAGCCAACTGAGGTAGGTATGCAAAACCATGAGTCAGGATTAAGGAGATAGGAGGTGTAAACAGCAATTTATCAACATGGGCAGAAAATAAACATGGTTTGTGGTTTCCCAAACCTCAGATGCACTGAGGCAGTCTGGGACAAATTCATCACTGGAAAAAGCAAAAACAGTTCTGAGATCACTGAAGGTGCATTTATTTCTTCAGAAATTTCAGTACCTGTTAGTGTTTTCTTAAGCTTCAAGTATTCCCATGTCAAAATGAGCTCAGTTTCTAAAACATCATTAAACATCTCAGTTAAAGAGACATTCCATGAATTGCTCATAAAATGTTTTACTTATTTAATACAGATTATGACATTAAATCTTTATCTACAATATCATGATGATTTTCACTCCTGATAAAGATATATAAGCTCAGTAGTATGATCTTAAAAGCTCAGTAGTTGTTTCATAAAATAAAAAATTTAACAAGACCATATCTATAAAACCGCTAAAGTAATTGCTGTTTCTAAACTATGCATTAAAATCTACACTGGTGAGTACCAGTAATTTTCAGAGTAATACAAATCAAGTTATATTGTAGGACTTGGTTATGATTTATAGGCAGTTTTTATTGCTCTTGCAGAACATACCAGTATCTTGCTGACCAGGTTAGAGTACAAAATTCTCCCTTAATGTTATACGTTCTGCAGGAAAATATGCACATGTATGCCAGATATTATTGTATTATTTTTACTTAGAAAGGTGATCAATTTTAAAATGAGAGGAATATTTGGAAAGGTGTTTCAATCAGTACTTCTTCATGAATTATTGTATCCTTGTTTTCCCTTCTCTTTTAATGAAAATCTAGCCCTCTTGATAATAGCCTGGTCATCATTTCGGGTGCAGCTAGTCATCATTAACTGCATCTGAACGAATACTCTAAAATGAGTTATAGCCCTATAAAGTCCTATATCCTATAGCATATTCAACAAAATTGTGCTGAAGACTGTAACTTAACTCCCTACCATCATTGCCAATATTTCCAATAGAAGATGTTCAAAAGAAGTGTCCATAAACTGGGCTCCTTAATGTAAAGTGGAAGTTATTTTAAGGAGTTATAAATTCTACTCTGAAATTATATCTCTCTTGATTGTTTGACGTCTCAAAGCTACTGCAGAATGCTTGTTCACATACTGCACTTACCTGGAATCTGTAAAATGTCAGTTCCAACACCAAGACACATTATGTGTAAACATGTAACACTGATTAATTTTTCCTCACTTCCCGGCATTCATTCTCAATAAAGACAAAGATGGCAGGTGATTATAAGTCTCCATTTGCCTTAGCAGGGCAGCAGACATGTTTGGCATGACTCAGCAGGGTTGCCCAAAACATAAAACTTACTCAATAACTGGTGATATGGCAGTTTACCTACCTAAAGAAAAACACTGCAACCTATTTATTTTCAAAAGCAGACTCTCTGCAACTTAGTCAGTTCATAAGTTGAAATTATTCCAAAGAAAAAATTTCCAGTCAAGTGTGTTTGATAAGTACTTTCACACCAACATTTAAAAGTAAAGGATTCAACAAATTAAATATGTGTTTGTGAAGCCAATAAAATACACAGGCGTGCTGCTTGCTCTAGTGCTGCCAGTATAGTTCAGTTAGAATTTGCTCTTTAATTCCTCGATACAGTCCCTTGCTGTGCTACAGTGGTAACTGTCTCTTGCTGTCATGCATTAATAATATAATATTGGTTAGGAGAAAAACCCCAAAATTTTACAAAATCTCTTGTTTTGAGGTTTTTTTTTTTGTTTGCTTGGCTTTGGTTTTTTCTTCTGTGTCAAGACTGTGAAAGCTCAAGCATACCTCTGACTGCCCTATTAATGTCTGAATATTCCTAATTATCCCAAGGCAACAAAACAAAATTTTTCTCTCCGGAAATCCTTGTGATGTAAGCTCACAAACCAGGAATGCATAGCTTCTGCAGAAATTGCTGGAAATCCTGGGCACTTGAACAGGGTTCACAGATCTGCCTTAGCTTTAGACATGGGAAATCCAGCTGCCAGGCACTGTCAATATGTGCTTAGGTCAAGTCAGGTTAAAAATACTTATCGCCTTCAACTTCAGCAACAGCAGAATGAGACAGCCCAGTGACAAATCTTCAGATTTAAGAGACAAAGGAAAGAGTGCTTACCTACTTTTCCCCAAGATCAGATCCAAAAAATGTCTTACTCTGTATTCATCTGACTTGTTGTGGATATGTGGATCATTCATTCATCAGAAGTTCTGATGTCTGAATATATCTCACCTCAGGTTGTATTCCTGAGGTAAATTCCACTCCTGCCAAAATACACTAGCATTTGTGGAGAAACCATTTCTTGGAGTCCTGCGGGGTTTCAGTTTAAATTGTTTTGGGGGTTTGTTTTTTTGGTTTTTTTTGTTTTTTTTTTCATATTGTCCCATATTAACAACTTAGTAAATGACTCTAACAATTCTCCTGTCAGAAATTTCTGTCTTGGAGAAGTGCAGGTTCTATCAGGCACTAACTTCTGGTAGCAGACAATACTTGCCTAATAATCGACTTTCCTAGAAACAGCTCCCCTATTCAAGCAAAACAAGTCCTTCATTGTATTGTCTGTGCCTTGATGAGTTTGAAGTTCAGTCTCATCTTTCATATCATGCCTTATTTTGACAAAAGTATTTGATATAATAATCTAAATGTAATTAAACTAAATAGATTTTAGAAATTACTGCACTTATCTCTTTATCCAGGCAAAACTTATTAGAAATCACACATAATATTTGAACAGATAACAAAATAAGTAGGAAAAGAAACACTTGGTATCCTTTTCTCCTATAGTGTTTCTGTACCCTTGCTGTTTTCCTGGGTCCAGTGAGCAGATTGATCCCTGTAAGATAGTTATGGTTACTGATATTCTGCTTGAAATGTTTACCCCTAATTCTGGGGGATATCCCAGATGTATCACCCAGCCTAAGTCGTATTCCCACTCGTAAACAGCTCCAGTTTCCATAGCTAGAACTTCAGATGGATAATAACCTTCCCTTGTGAATCCCCTTTCTATGTCCTTCAGGAATAAGCCAAAATGCACATTAGTGTTCAATTACAGCTTTATAAAAGAGAGGTTGAGCCTGAGATAAATTTTAATTAAATGTAAGGCAGGGTTGTTTTTTGTTTTGGTTTTGCTTTGGGGTTTTTTTTTTGTGTTGTTGGGTGAGGGTTTTCTTAATTTGAATTTACTAAAAAAAAATTAATTTTTGAACATAGCATAGTTTCCTTTCCTGCATAGGTATCTAAGGCTGTAAAAAAAGACTTTGCTTTTAAAAAATTAAATCAAATAATGCTGGATTCTGAAGTGGTTTTCTCCTATGTTCTCTAGAATTATGAGGACTGTTTATTGCATAAATTTTGAAGTACAATTAATCTAGAATTTTAGAAACCATTTCATAACATATATGCTTATTGCCATAAAATTTAAAACAAACAAACAACAACAAAAATCAAAACAAAATAAACCAAACACCAAAACCTCCACAATATGCAGGCGTTTCCAGTGGATTTTCAATTGTCTTGTCTGAAAATCTTAATAATGTTATAAAATTGTACTCCAAGCAAAGAATTAGATCTCGGCACAACAAACACCACTGTGGTTATTACCAATACAAGTAGAAATTCATGAACTTTAACAAGGCTGTATCTGCTTGCAGCAGGACTGAACTTAGAAAATTAAACTAGATCACCTATGCAGAAACTTGACTTTTTTACTTCTCAGTTTAGCAGTGAGGGAGTGAGAAAGTGCTGAAAGTTGAAAAAGTTTAATGTAGCTTTCAGAGAGTGGACTTCCACTTAAATCTAAATCCTCGGAGCTCATTTTGGGAGCTACTTTGGATAACTTCCTTGATGAGAACATGCTACAAAAGCCAGTGTGATTTTTATCATAAAGCTCTACATCACATGCAGTGAAAAATTTTAGAATAAATTCTACCTTCATGAAGGGAAGCACTATAAAAATATTTTTTTTTTTTTGTAATGAACATCAGGAAAAGCCACATTAGAGGAACTGATGTATAATTATCATGAACAGCAAATTTTATATGTGACCATTGATTTTTATGTGTGGAAATGGAAAGGATATTTTAGTTTCAAATGGAATAATGTAGTGACAAAATTTAATTTTATATAAGAAGCTAAATTCATACTTTGAAATAAAGACAGATGGGAGGAAAGCAAGTGTTAGAAGCTGTGAAACCAAGAACATCTGTGCTATGTGAATGCATAAGGTGGAAAAATAGTAGGAATTCTTGATTTATTGGCGTTGTTCATAAGCAGATTTTTTTTCTGACAGACTCTCTCTGGGGATCACTGGAAAAAAATTCAGTTATAAATATTTCATATCATCTAACATTTATGTAAACCTGCATAAATTACTAAAGTTAGTTCTTTAATACATTAACTTTTCTGTCTGACTGTTTTGTGTTGAAATGGCAGTGAAATACATAGGTAAGCAACATGAAAAACTCATCATAGGTGTCCCAAAGCTGATCTTTGTTTTTCTATAAATGGAAAGTTCATAATGGACACTTATAGGAAAAGTCACAGTAGAAGAAAAGTAAAATGGTATTCTACAAAGAACTGTTTGAAGTTAGATAGATGACAGTCTGACAAAGGCTTGTTGTGAGAAGGATAGCTCCGTAAATTGTTTTATTTCTTTTATCAGCATGATGCTCTAGCTGGTGACAGTTTTGATTTATTTGTAGTTGTGACCTTTCAAACTGAGGAATGGTGGTCTGTGGGGCTCTGAGAAATAGATCTAAAATATGATAAATATTATTTTCAGATTTTTTTTAATAGTACTTCAGTGTTTGGTAAATATTGCAGCAAAATTGAAAATTTTTTTATTCTGAAAATTGAATAATTATTTTAATTTTTACATATCATCTCTGTATTTAAACCTTTGTAAAGAAATTAGATAATACAAGTACGTACACTATGACCTTAATGAAGACATTACAAAAATATTTTTGGTATGTAAGTGGGTCTCATCACAGTAAAACAAGCACTAGAAATGTACAACATCCTTTCAAATCATGTGATTTATTTAGGCCTTTTCATTAATTGTTTTATAATGTTGCATTTCTTTGTTTTCAGCATGGCTAGTTTAGACAGTGATGTAGCATTAAATCATTTAATTCTGACATTACCTGACCAAAATCCTTAATTGCTGCTATTTTGATGACAAGAATGTCTCTTTCTTTCTTTGTCAGTAAGAATATGGCTTTAGTCTGGGTTTTGGTAGGGTTTGGGGACTGGCTTTTGTGGGGGGAGTCTTGTGTTTTGGATTTTGGTGTTTTGACAGCTGATAAATCTGTCTGTTAAGCCATTTAACAGGCAATGCTTGGATAATAGTAACTCAGAGGGCAAGACTGAGGCAATGACAAGGTCAGGGACCAGCAAAGCATTTTTTCCTGCTGGAAGCAGGCATTCAAGGCACATTTTGCCCACATTTGAATTTAACTCCAAAATGTGATGGGGTTTAAAAAAAAAATAAAGAAAGTAGCCATGTTGATGGTATTAACTGTTTTTTGACATACCAACAAGGTCATCATTGTACAATGCAGTAATTTCCATATGAGTAGAATGTCCTTCTACCGTCTTTTTTTTATTTATTTATTATTTTAGTACTTAAGGCACCTTCCTTTATCGAAACATAAACTTTCATAATTTAATTTTCATTATATCCTTGCTGTTGGATTGCTTCTTCTTCTAGCATATTGTGTCCTGGACACTGCTCTACCAATGCAAAAATGAACCACCTGGAGAAGGTTTAAAAGAAGGTGAGAATAATCAAAGTTCTTGAGTTTTAGACTGTCTGAGAAAAGACTGGAATGTAAATTCTAAAAATCTACATGAAATAATAATAGAGGGGAAGAATGTGAGTCTCAAACAAAAGTATGTTAGCTCTTCTGAGCTTGGTCTCTATGCTCTGTACATGTGTTTTGTGTCAATATGCTTTAGAAAAAAGATACAAAGGAAGAAAAGAAATATGCTCTCATGTTATAGAAACTATGTTTAAATCTATGAAAAAGCAGATAAATGTTAGCCTGTTAAGATAGCAGGGGAAGAAAGGAACAGGTTATTTTGTAGTGATGTGGATTTATTGTGAGCAATATCTGTAGTGTATATATTTTTCTGATATGCCAGACATGTGCTATACACATTTTGAAGAAACTTCATCTGCACTGTGCAAAGCCCTGTTGATTTCTAATTTTCTGCCACTTAATTTTCTGTCTAATAGCACCATATATGCTTTTAGGGCTTGTGTCCATAAACACTTTCATAACTGGATCTCTTTAGAATAACATTACTTTTCCCCTCTTATTTATTATGATCAGCTCCCTTTAACTATCTTGCATCTCAGCCTTGATTCTATGTGTGACATACAGTCATATTCAAAAATAGTTTCATCTAGAATTGGACCACTAAAAATTGTATTGTTGACCAATATAAAATTTGTGAATTAGAATATTTAGCTAGTCTAGCAGTATAATAAAGTTTTTTCTTGTACATATGACAGCTCAGGCTCTCTGGGGAGGTAGGCACATAGTTTATACTTCAAGTATAAACTTCAATTCCTGTTTTCAGCAAGGCATGCAAAAACCTATTAACTTCAAAGTTTGCTTCATCATTCCCCCCATCCAATTTAAATTAATGCTGTGTTCAGAACATCAGTCCTTCATCAAGCTCATAAACAGGAGAGAGTAGACATTTTAAAAGATTAGGAGTCAGACTGTTTATGGTTTTAACATCTTTTAAAACCTCTTGAATAAATATGTGGGAAGTATGCACACCTAGGAGAAGCCAGATCACCTCATGACACAGGCTCCTCATTGCCTGTTGGTGGTTGGAAACCCTTTGTCTACAAATTTGATTCACATCACTGATGTGAAATAGATGCTTAACATCTATTTCAGTAAATGAATTTTAAAATACTAAGATGCATAATATAGTATATTAAAAAACATTTTGTCTGTCAGAATATTTGAATTTAATACTATCAAAATCCCATCTTCCAGAGACCTTCTGTGAGTCTTGTGATGAAAAATTGAAAGAACTCTCACCTGTGTCCTCTTTTTCTGCAAAGAAGACACTTTCAAATTTAATTCATTGCAGAAATTCAGAAATGTAACTGATTGGCATCATTAATATTAATTCCAGATTATTACAATGGGTTTATAGTATTTGCTAAAGTACATGCTCTCAGGATAAATACTTGAACAGTGATTGGTTGGTAAAGATAAATGGGATGATAACAGGAAAAATTTATTGGGCCAATGTGAATAAAATAATGTGTTTGCCAGCAAATTGTTGTATTGCAATTTAAACAACATTAAAATTAGAAAGTAATAAAAAATATACTATAGAACTGTATGTATAACTATAAAATAGTTATAGAACTGTGATTTGCCCCAGATAAATATCTTCAAAGTGGTCTCAACAAGAACATTGGTACTCCACATAAGAGTTTGACTCAGTTCTACTCACATCTGTATCAGTTTACTAATATTTCCAAAAGAGCCATGAATAACACTTGAATATGTGTGTTGTCCATGTGGCAGCCTTACCAGCATTTCAGGTCCACTAGCAGCCAAGCCTTTGGCCACCTTCCGACATGCTATTTATTCTAATGCAGCTGCTCAATCAAGTCACTGTCATTCACTGCCATACTTACAGGCAGGGAGCAAAGCAAAAGGAGAAGTCATTTATTTCTCCCTTGAGGATGAAGCTATTCCTCTGTCTCTTTGTGCATATCAACAGAACTGCCTCAGATGAGGGACTTTGTGAAGGGGAAATCATGTATTATCAACGTGATAGCCTTTTATGTTGAGAAGACTGGTCTGGTGAATGCTGTGGAATCTTTTTTGAAAACCAATGAATGCTCTGATTCAAGATTAAATATTGAAATGGAAAAGACTTTGCTGATTAGGAATTTATGAAATTGAAACAAAGTCAATAAGAATTTTCTGTATGACTATTCAATAATGTGCCATGTCTGATGGGGCTGTGTTATGTCTGGGGTTATCAGCCCCAAAGAAGAGTGGGATTGCAGACATTGAATCTTATCTTTCCCAGAATATGTCAAATTCTTTTACATAGTTTTTGCTGTTGAATTTACCTTAAAAAGACAAAGGAATAAAATATTTTAATTAAATTTAATTAAGTTAAAATAATTCCAATCTGATTGCTATGAAGTATAGTTATATTTTCCTGAGAGTAGATTTATAAATTACTGCAAAATTGTCAAGTCCCTCTGAAATTTCCAGCCACAGCAAATTCATTGGAGAGGAAAATACTTGAGAAGACACTTCGCACACAATAAAAAATTACATAAACCTATAATGTGTTCAACTCTTGATGAATTCTTCTGAATAGAGATTTCAAAGAATAAAGATAAGATATTGGAAAAAAAAAGATAACCATTTAAAAAAAGAATAAAAGGTTACTATGATCTAGTTAGTACCATGAAAAATGGTCCAACTCATGAATTTTGGGTAGATTTCTGCTAAAATATAAACTAAAAAAAAAAAAAAAAAAATAGTATCCAGTGCTTATCTGCAAAACCAAAAAGGTCTGCTGATTGTCATTTTTGTGTGTTCTAGCTATCATTTTATTGTTAATTTCTCTATTGTGAGGAATAAATATTTCCCATAATCCTTGTTGTGAGACATGAATATTCCAGTTGTGAATGTCATGTAAGTTGACGTTGTTACCAAGCCTTGGCTCTTCTGTACCAAATTTATTCTGCTTTGTCTCTTTTTTTTGTTATAGAAATATTACAATAGGCCACCTATCATCAAATGAAAATTACTGTTTGGGTACATAAACTTCTTTTCCCACAGGTATGGAAATTCCTGTGTAAAGTTAGAGGTAGCATAGAAAATTCATGGACCAAACTGTAGCTGTCAGGTAGAAACATATATCATTGCTGCTGTGTCAGCAGACAAAATTATTCCCAGAAGAAAAATGAAATTACTGTGCCTGTTAGAATTTATAGAGCTTTTAAAGAAAGCTAAGGAGACTTAAGTATTTTTATCCTTTCATGTGAGATGAAAGACGAAGAATTTTGCATTGATTCTGTGGAAAACAGAAAAAGAAATATCCATTGACTGTAAATATTATCAACAAATTATGGTATTCATGTGGAATATAGCAAACCTCAAATGAAGTTTTTCTCTACCTAGTTTAGACAAGAGTCTGTAATTTATGCCTTCACTTTCCAATGGAGATTTGTGTTCCCAGGTTAGCAGCTGAAGGACTACAGATAATTCTTTTGAAGTTCCAACTTCAACTGTATTTAAATAAATTACTCATCTCAGTCACACTGTTGAAAAGAAACTTTGTACCAGCTCAAAATTCTCAGTCTGAAAAAAGAATTTCATGGAAATCAATGTGTAAAGCTTTGGTGCAAAGATATTTCTTGAAGAAGCATGGTACAAAAAAATATTATAATGGACTCTAATGCGTAACCGATACCCTAAAAGTAGAAAATTGGAGCAAAATTTCAAAGAAGCTACAAAAAGTATGGAAGGAAAGGAGAGGATTTGAATATTTTATTCCTGAAGGTTATCAAAAGACATTGCTAGAATTTCTTTGTTAGCTAATACTGAACTTCCTTTAAAGTTTGGTCAATTATTAATGGCAAAAAAAACCCCAAGAAACCCCCTAACAAAACACAAATTCGACATATAAAAAAAAAGTAGAAAAAAACTCCAAAGCAACAAACTAGATGGAAAATTGAATGTAATTTTTATTTTTTATATATATATATATATATATATACACGTATATCAAGGTAAATAGTGTGGTGTACAAACACATTGGGAGGGGAAAGGAAAAGTGTGTAATTAAAAATGAACCAGCTCTGAAGAAATAAATAAGGCTCATTTCTATGCATTTTACCTTCTCTAATTATTAGCTCCTTACTTTCCCTATATCTATGATAGACTCTTTTTATTCATACTGATTTTTTTATTCATGTGATTTATTACTGAACATTTTATAGAGTTATTTTCCTTTACAAGTACATATAGTGTGTGGAGTAGGTGAAAGACTGAAAGTCCTAATTTTAAAACTGTAAATGACTCTGTCTGGAAGGAAGGTAGCACATCCTTATTCTTGGGGCTGATTAGTGGTGTCACTGGAGTGTTATGCTATTTGAAATTGAGCATCTTTGATAATAAGAAACTGAATTGTGTGATAATGCCATCCATGAGAATTAAAATTAATATCAAAGGGAAAAAGGAAAATGTAACAGGAACTAGGATTGCTGAGGGATTATCTAAAGTCTCTGTCTATATAACAGCTTCCACTTGTTCTCCTGAGTTACAGGAGACAAAAGTTTTCCATTAACTGTGGGAAAGTTCAAACACAGCCTCTACAAAAAGCATCTATGTGTTTACATCTTCCTTCTATCAGATGTACAAATGGCATTAGAAAGTCTTGTTCCTTCATATTATTGCCTTCTTGAATGCTTTTCTCAGTTGGAAAGAAGGTTATGTCTCTACTGAAGGCAATTTAAAAAAAAAAAAGTTGATGTGACGTAAGTGTACCTTGTGATCCTATACTGGGGGTGGTTTTGTTCTAGTGCTCTTGTTCCCCAAGTTTAAACCCTGTGTTGGTGTGTGGAAAAACAAAAACATACAATGTAGATTTGCTATCCTAAAGTGAAGCACAGCAATTCACGGCAAGAAGACTTCAACTTTGAATAAAAGCATATGGAAGCACAGGCTTAATCATTTATAGTGAAATGCTTCCCTTTCTTACATGAACAAATATGTGGTATTGTTTGCAATATTTTATTCAATGTATTACCAAACTCTTTTCCAAACATCAGGTGTACAATTACTACAGAATACACACAAAAAAATTAAATCTAACAACAGAGTAAATCACTTTGTGATTGCTTCCATAGTGGTAATGAAGCAATTTGTACAACAGCTTGAGGCAGATGCTTAATAAAATACAAATTTTAGAGTTTATAACTGTTAACTGGAGTTAACTGACACTGGAGAGAAAAATTGACTGTAGTGGTGTTTTATGCTTTTGCAAGAGGAAAATATATTCTAAACCTAGTAGCAAGAGAATTCACACAGTGTCTTGTTTAATGCGAGGATTTTAAACCAAACTAGCACATTTAGAAAGAATTGCCTGAGAAGGTTTTGTGCTAATTGAGATATTGTTTTTCAAGTGTGGCACTTGGTCTGTTTCAAGTCCAGGACAGTATAAAACTTGGAATAGCAATAAAAATCAAACATGGGTAGCACAGGTTATGTCTGCAGGCTGGGAGTGCAAGAATTGTGACTTTTCATTCTCTATTACTTGTCTAAGGAAAGTATTAATATGTGGGATTATTCTTCCCCAGGTGCAAGACCCTCATTTGCCTTTGTTACATTTCAGACAGTTCTCTGCCCATCTCCCCAGCCTGTTAAGGCCATTCTCAAGGGCTCAGCACTCTGGGACATCGATTGCTTCTTCCAGCTTTGTGTCATCAGCCAACTTGCTGGGGAGGCATCTGCCCCTCCATCCAAGTCACTGAGAAATAAGCTAAACAATGCTGGGCCCAGTATTGAACCTAGGGGGATACCACTAGTGACAGGCCTTTAAAAACATACTGGAATAGGCTCTGCCTATATTTAATTTCCAGCACTGTATAACTAATCTTTCTTCATAGAGCTCTAGTGTGAAATCATGTTTTTTGCAGATGGCTGTCAGGTATTACACAATTATACATATACATGGTTTTTTCCACCCTGCCTTAACATGCTTATTCTCTAGTAGCCCTTCTGAGCTAAACTTCATGTGTCAACTGCTGCAGAAGCATCCAGACATAATCATAGTTGAATCTACTGTAGGGTTTGGAGTTTTTCCTCAAGGAAAGCAAATTAAAGTCCAAAGCTCTCAAGATTTTGTTAATAAAGACTATTTTCTTAGAGTTGTGTTATTGTAGCAATAGCAATATTTTATCACTTACCTCCAAACACTGAGTTCTACTAAAGATGACACCATGGTGTATAAAGCACCAAGGAACTGCAGATTCTAAAATGTAGCACTTATTCTGACTGGAAATAATAGAATGTGGTGATGGCCATTTCTCTTTTTGTAGTAGGAATTGCAGAGTGTTGTTCTGTGTTATTCTTTCAGCAGTGAGAGAGCCAATTTATTTTATTACTTATAGCACAGTAATTGCATGTCATGATTATAATGCTTCACATGTAGATTACCTTGAGATTCAAGTGGTAATAGCATGAAAAAATACCAAACACCAGGATAGTGAAAATGAAGATGTATTTTCATTTTTAGACCAAACAAGGCTGAATTAAATTCTTGCATACAGTACTCAATGGAACAATAAGTGCCATATATGAGAATTTTCTACTCCTGAGCACCAGGCTGTATACCCTTGCTTAATTGGTTGTGTACTGGATAACCTGCCACAGGTGCCAGAATTTCTTTGCAGTGAAGTAGATAAGTAATGTTTGTTTTTGAGATTACTGAAGCATTGTGGTATCTACAGGGGCATAGATAAATGGAAAACAGCTTGATTACAGTAGTTTACAGTACTTGTATTGTTTTTCTTATCTCAAAAAACAACTGTACATTTTATATATTTCAAATATGTATGATATCTGAAAGCATTATGTACTAATACTGATTTTAAAGCACCCATGCTCTTTTCAGAAAACCATTGTAAATCCCACAAATAACCAAACCACTCTCATTTACTGATGGCTGGTGTTGACAATTGCCCAACAGATAGATCAACAATATACTTTTGCTGCTACTTCCTAGCATGGGGTATGACCAATAGCTTCTGTACCCAGGGTGGGAAAAGCCTCCTTGCCACCCACTTCAGGCGCTCTCTTGGAAAGAAGAATTCCTGGACCTGGTAGGTTCAGTGTTTTCCCAGTGAATAAGTTGACATTTCACTTGTTCACTTCTGCCCCAGGCTGACATTCTGGCCAACATTCCTTTATGCCAGGTGGGGAGACTGCTCACCTAAGAAACCTCTTTTCCAGAGGGCAGATGTTGAAGTACCTTTACTTTATATCTCACTCTCTGAGGGGTCTTCTTCCTGCTTTTTCTGTCTTTCTCCTGACTTCTTTACCCAGCATGGTGTTGCTGCTTTCTTGGAAATAAGCTTAATTACTTTTTTTATGCCATAAAAAAATAATATACAATGTGCAAAGTCAACATATCTATCATTAAGTTGAATGTTCTACTTTTTCTTTTTTTTTTTCCCAATCTTCTAAAGTGATGCTTTCTTCAATTAAACAAGAGGAAGGTTAAAGTAGAAAAAAAAACCCCAACATAATTTGTTTTTCCTGCATGCAACATAGAATTTCTTTTTAAGGGACAAATAAACATTTGATGTCTAGCAGCCTTAGATTGTTTTGCTACATGTTTAAACAGACTTTGATTATAGATTATTTAAATGATCAGTGCTGAGATGTAAATAATTATGGAATGATTATTTAGGAATGCAGTAAATTACAGGGAGGCATTCTTTTTAAAGGAAATGGGTGGAAAGAATTTTGCTTATTTATTTTCTTCCTTTGCTTCCACTAGCATTTTCACTTTATTTTTTTTTTGCCACTTGACTGCATCCAAGGTCAGAGTGAATGAGAGACAGATAAGAGATGACAGAGAAAGCATTCAAAACCAAATAATGCAATAATCTGATAGTGTCAGTAAAGGAGATGTTACCAAAGCAGAAAATATGCTGTAAGTAATCATTTTTCTCTGTAATTTCAACATATACTAAATAACTAATAAATATTAAAAGGATATGAGATGGGAGAAAATATGAGAAAATAAGAATAGTTCTATGGTTCAACAAATTGTTCAAATTGAAATGATGCCCCATTTCATCAGTTAGGTCATGATTTAATTCACTGACTAAAATGCTCCATTATAAGATTTATCACTAAATGGACTATTACTGTCATGGGCACCTGTGCTTACTTTTAATTAAATTCCTGTACAGACCAGCATGTAAGCCTAAGCAAAACAATATTTTTTTTCTGAAATTTTGATTGGAAAAGTACAGAACTTTGATACAACTCACATTTCCCCAATAAAACATTAAAAATCAATTTTTAAAAACCCAAGCAAAAAAAAAAAAAAAAAACCAACAAAAAGAAAACCCTGTAATGTTGCTCCATAAGAGTTTGATTGACTGTGATGGGTTGTTAAAAAATTGTGAGTTAGTACTATCTCAACATGGTTTCCTTTACCTCATCATTTTATTCCAGTGCAAGAGACACATAAAAAATCAGAACTGCCGTGGATATGGGTATAATAATACTGTTGTTTTCTAATTTAGAAATGTTTGCTTTCAATGCCTTATGTTCCTTTTTATTTTGACTAATTAACCAATACTGTAGAGGAAAGCAAGGCATAAAGGCAGACTAAGCATAACATCTCTCTGATGGTGAAAACTCTCCTTAAAACTGCAGATAGGTGGGACAAGGTCACCCATTAGATGTTCCTTCCCAGAAGGTCCACACAACATATTTATTTTAGATGTAAAATAGGATCTAATTAGCCTTAGTGGAATAACTTTGGAAATGAGAGCTCGGTAAAGCATAGAGCTAACATTTGTTTGTTCAAGATTTGCAGGCTACCTGCATAGCCAGCTTGGCACTAGTGGCCTGTACTATGCAGTCATTGTGCTAAACAGCTGTGATAGTAGGTCCTGTGGAGCCATTTGTTTTTTTATTTTAAATTCTCAGCTATAAATGTCATACAATACACTCACCTATTCATACCCTCAGGGATCCTGACCTTACCAGCAATAATACCCAAGGTTTTTTTTTTTTTTTTTTAACAGGCAGAGGTTTAATTTAAAGATCTTTAAATTAACAAAAGGAAGGATAGAACAAACATGCCCTGTTATTTTTTTTTAATCAGTTACATTTTTTTAACTATTGCAGATTCCTATAATTAATAAATATATTATTAGTTTCCCGTTCAAGCACAAACATATGTAAGAATCACACAATTTTTTGTAATTGAAAGTAAAAGAATGAGCAAATCATTTTAACAGATAACCATTACATCCACTCAGATTTTATATTCCAGCAAATGTGCTGCATTGCAAAGTGCATTTTCTAACCTTCTGGGAAGGAAACACTATGTATTCACTATTATTTATTTTAGTTATTCAGTAATAACTGACAACAGAATATGCCAGTCAATGTATTGAGTGAAGGTTAAGGTCTCTTCTGTGTGAGTGCTGTGAGCCAGGTTTCACTTCTGTCTTTCTTGGTCTAATAAATATAGCAAGTGAAAATAAAAGCAGTGGGGTTGTGTGGGCATAATAAAAGTATAAGATAGCAAAAATAGTCTTGAAAGCATTAGATATTCCCATAAAGCTTTTTAACAGATGTCCTAGTGTTGTTTTTGAAATGATTCTTGATTAAATCTACTAAACACCATTATTTATAATATTAAAGTACATTTGGATAGTGCCCTCAGGGATGCATTTTGACTACTGAAGTGCAACAATATAGGTTGCAGGCCTGACAGCTTGACAATAAAACAAGTACAATATTTAAGTGTTTCATATTCCAGAGGGACAGGTTGAGCTGCTTTCAAAACTCAGTATTCGTGTTCCATTGCAAAATATGGACATGCATCCATGCATAAGCAAAGGCAGAAAATAAGTGCTCAGTCTCAACTGAGCACTGTTATCCTCAGAATTCTTCTCTTTCAAATTCCTCTCTCTTCCAGACTGAGTAAAGCCCTTTGCAGAGGCTTAGATCCCCTTGCAGCTTGTGTTATATCTGCAAGGTCTTTGAAGAATGACCCGCACTTGCTGCTTGGACTTTACAGTAAGTAGCTGAATGTCAGCTCTGATGCGAGGGCACCATGACCCAGGTAAGTACTGTAATCTCTGCTGGGACCACAGTAGGTGTGACTTGGAGCTGGTGCACACCTAGCCAGAGGGAAAGGTGGAGCAGGAGCAGGTCTGTCTGCCAAATGCAGTAGTGGAAAACCTGGGCGCTAAAAATGTCTGAGTGTATTCAGACCCCAAAATTAGGGCTTTGGCCCCCAGTCAGGCAATATTTAAGTGCAAGTTTTTGATCTGCCACCAGCCAGGAACACATACATTTTACAGGCTGATTTTAGGTAAGACTCAATAATTCAATCAGTTTTATTTGGGAAAGATTACATTTTCAAATCTAAGTTGTTCTGATTTTTTTACATATCCCAAGGAAGAGAAGACAGCTCTACTATGCCTTTTCTATTGTGCAGATTCATAGAATCCTGCAATGGTTTGGGTGGAAATGGACTTCAAACATTCCATTGCAACCCCCTTGCTACTGGCAGCAATGCCACCCACTAGATCAGATTTCCCAGAGCCACATCCAACCAAAGTGTATTGAACACTTTCTCATCACCCTCACAGGGAAGAATTTCTTCCCAATATCTAACCCTAATCTACCTAATTTAATCCTAACCTATGTCTAAAGCAATTCTCTCTTGTCCTGTCACCAAACGTCATTGTATAAAGTCCCTCTCTGGTTGTCTTTTCTTCCCCCTTTATGTACTGTAAGGTGCTTTAAGGGCTCTCTGGAACCTTTTTTCCTCAGGATGGGCAACCCCAATATAACTAATTAATTGCGATGTGTACTGGTGTAGTTTTGCAATAGAAAGAAATATTCCATAGAAGTGAATAACCTGTGCACCCAACGCTAGATGTATATACAGACGAAATGAAAAGCATAGTAAAATTTGTCACATAAAAGGTTCAAATGATTTTTAAAAACTCAGAATGTGATTACAATAAGCTTTCAAAGAACTCAGGACAGGGATAAATGCTGATCAAACATCTTGATAAAACATCTTGAAATATGCTTATGTTTTTCTATATTGGTTGCATCTTTAATGTCTCTGTTACTAAGATCTTGCCTTTAAAGGGAAAGGGATAAATGAAAAAAGAAAAATGTAATGAAATATTCAACTAGGGATAGGAAAACTGTTTTCTTACAATCAAAAATAGATCAAGAATATATTTTTTAATTGAGGTCATCTCAACTATTAGTATTGAGATTATATAATAAAATACAATATTATCATTTTGCAGTATAATGTCAGTGGCATATCTCATTGTAAATTTAAATTACATACTAGTCTAAGGCTTAAGAGCATGAATTTGAGTAATTTGATTATAAATCATAAAAGCATGTTAAAGTTATCATAATTTTATTTACAGAATACCAGACTGCATATTCTATATGAAAAGGATTTCCTAATTCCATTTCTCATTTCAAATACATATAAAATGAAAGCTTTAGATATTTTCCTGCTTTGTTCTAAAACAAGACACAGAGCAGAAAGCAACATTCTGATTTCCATTTTATAGGAGTAATTATATCAAGAAATAAGCTTCGAATAAGGACGTGCGAGCTTGTGATAGGACATAAAAGGTGATCTGGGTAGAAAGCACTCCTGGGCAAGATGTCTTGGGGGAGAACAGTCCTGTTCTGAGAGGTTCCACACAGATACAGCACACAGTTTTGGCCTTATCATATTAAAAATGCTGACATACATTTAAAACAGCAGTTCATACAGGGATAAAATAGAAGTTCTATCAAGAAAAATCTGCAGATCTGAATATTCCCTAGTCATCCGGGCAACTTTTACCACTTCTGTGAGTATTGTACTTACAGAGTTGGAGTCCCAAAGGTAATGTAACAGAAGTTTAGCAGCAGATATGACAGGCTGCAACTGCAAGAATAAATACAGTGATTTAAAATTATATTGCACAATGGTGGTATCTACATATTTAAAGGAAAGAACATGCTGGGTGACTCTGTGAGATTTTGGAAATGATGAGTCCAGTCTTCTGAAGAGATGAGAAATTGCTTCACACTGCCTGAGTGTGGAAGCTCTTATTAGTCAGTCCAAAATTAAAACAGATATCCAAAAATTTTATGGAAATTAAATCAATTCAAATTAAAATTTAATTAATATAATGTTAAATAAAATTTTAATTCTTAAAATAAAACTGAGATGTCTCTTATATCTGTAAAGACTAATAACAGGGAACAAGAGTAAGCATTGATCATCTGTCTTTCTGAAGAATTGTATCAGCCAATGGTTTATTACTGATGGTACTTCATCTGATACTCTAAGCCAGACTCAGGTGTAGTGCCATATTACCACTGATAACAAATAAGACAGCTAAGAGTGTTCCATTTTCTTTCAAGTTATGCTAATTATTCAAATAGCTGACATATTAGTTGACAATTAAAACCAGATGTCTTGAATCAAGAGAACACCTAATGACCAAGATAACTACACTTTAACAGCCACAGAAAATTACAGGACTTGAGTATAAGTATCCATAACCCATCTGCAAACCAAAAATTTGCAAGCAGTCTATGTTTTCACATAGAGCAATTAAGTCCATTTAATGATTTATTCTTTACAGTGGATTTTCTGTATGGCAGAGATACTTTAGTGTGTAGAATTATTTCCCCTTTATAAAGATTGGAATATGCAGAATATTAAAAATACACTTACGTATTGCTGTGTATCAAGGAGTGAACACTTGCGAGGTTGCATGAATAATCACATCAGAACAGACTTTTGTATTTCTGCAGAACATCTGTGACACATTCTGCACTACATCTGGGAGTGCCTACCAAGAAGTTTTACATATATTTCAATGGAGGCTTTTCATCCTTCTTCTGTTCTGCACTATGAGACAGGTCTCGTCTGTGCTGAGATGGAATTTTTTGGAACACACAAGAGGATAAAGGTCAGTGCAGTCTCATTGTGTGATATCTTCCTCTTATTCTTTTATTTCCATTCTGCTATACCGTATGTATAAGACAATCTGGTTTTCATTGAAGGACAAATTCTTCAGAAAACATGTAGCATGCTAAGCATAGTCCAAGATAAAACAATACCTGATATTTTATAATGTTGTATTTCTATTGAGAAATACAGCATTATAAAAATTGTAGATAACAAGGAGTTACAGACTGTCTAACCTCAGGTACAGTCAGCAAAAAATTTGCTATGGGGATTAAATGATCAATATGAAAATAGATTTTATGGTATGTAGAAAGGTTCAAAGAATTTCTTTGAAATTCTCTTATGCAGAGAGAGTTGAAAAAGTATACATACAGAGGAAAAAAATAATTATGAAAATTATGCTACAGTAAATATTTGGTCAAACCAGTATATGAACAAAATAAATGTATTTTAAACTGAAAACTATTGTGATTCACCTATTTATGTGAAAAACAAATCTCATGTATAAAATCATAATAGGGGGACCACAATATTTATGCATGCTAAAAATCTTCTGAAATTTCTGGCAATGTTACGACAAAAAGTCTTTCTATATGAAACAGAATATAGCCAAATTAAAAATCAATTCAAAAGGTTTTCAGTAATAGCAAGAGTGAGTAAACATGATTAAACAGTATAGAAATAAGGAGTCATGACTCAAATTTTGAGTTGGTGCTATCAGAGAACCTAGTATCACATATCAGAAAACTGAACTCAGGATGTAATATTTCTCTTTTTTCTTCAAGTTCTCCAAGAATGAGAAGCTGTTACCCTAGTGTGTATTGGAGAACTTACATTAGATTTTGTAGAATACAGTTAGATTAATTCACCTTTCAATTTCTGCTGTGAATGGAGTAGCTCTTGAGAGTTCCTTTTTTGCTAATAGTAAATTGAATGTATATGGGAATTGAAGTAAATTGAATGTAATGGGAATAAGTTCCCATTTTAAGTTTTATTTTGTAAGGTACTAGTACCTTATATCCCACATAATTCCTGGGCAACTTAAACTACTTCTTCCTACTGCAACCACATGTATCCGGGTGGTTGCAGTTTTCACTTGTTCTGCATCAAATGTCACAAAGCTCTGTGCCAAGAGATTTAATCCCACACAGAAGACAAGAAGGAATGAAAAGGGAGAGAATGATCTGCTGGGAAGGACAGGAAGGAAAGCTTTTTTTATGTCATTTGACTTGTCAAGTAGGGCTGACTTGGCAAAGGGAGGGCAGAGCAGTACAAGGTCCTTAGATAAGGAACCCTTGGTCGAAGTGTAAGCATGTCTAAAATTCATCAGAAAAATAAAGCAGAAAATCAGTGCACAAGCATCCATTACCTAGAGGTGGGAAATGAGATCAGGTGCTGTGTAACTGAGAGGGTAAAAGTGGGCAAGACTTTCCATAACCTTCTCTGTGCCAATCCTCTGCTTTCCATGGTGTGCCGTGACTGCATGGCCATGCCCTGACTGCATTCTTACAGGAGCCAGCTGGATTTTCCCCGCAACTGAGCTTCAAGACCACCTAAGCAGGAAAGCAGGCTGGTTTATGTTTTCTGTCTTTTCTGCTATTTTCCAGTTCCAATATTAATATCACAGGTGCGGAGAGATTAAGACTCAAAGTAGTCATTAGGTCAACCAGTCTGGATTTGTGTGTCTAAGATTTTTTTAAATTTCACAAGATATTTTAAAGGCCAAGAATTTTTTTGTACTTGACTGAAATGATCTTTCAGAAGATGAGCCAAGCTGAAAAGATGGAGAAACCAAATTACTTGAAGATTATTCTAATAGAAACATTCCTACTTTTCCTTAAAAAGAACTCCCCAAGTTTCTCTAGTTTCAGATTTCAGCAATTTTTTTTTATTTTGTTCCTTACAGAACAGAAGCCAGACAATAATTTAGGCTGTGCTTTCTTCCTCTTGAAGTGATACACTGAAAGTAGGTTTCCTTTCAGTCCTGTCTTCAATACTTAAACACATTCCTCTCCTTAAATATTTGCCTCTATGTCATGGACTCCATTGGAGAGACTTCTCTGTACTTGATAACTTCTAAATTCTGTATCTTGCTGCCTATTAAAACTCTTTCCTTAGTTTTTCTAAATTCTGATATATATAAATGATACATATCTTTCTCTACTCTAGGTCTAGAGGCCATTTATTTAATACAAAAACTTTGGTTTGGGCAGGTAAAACCACTCTTTAAATATTGATCACTTTCTATTCTGTCCAGTCCTTTCACATGAGTGATTGCAAATAGAAAGGTAAAAACTACAAAGCAGAATCCTCACCTTGCAAATAAAAAGGAACAGTCAATGTACAATTAAATCAAAGAACCATGCAAATAAATGTAGCATTAAACAAAGAAAAAAGCACATCTATTGATTATGGACTGTAAATTTTCTCCCAGCACGTTTGCATAGATTCCTTGTCTTCCACAGAAAAGCTAATTATGTTCTAGGATTTAAGCCAGGTTAAATTATGGATAAAAATAAAAAATTGATAACAATTAAAAATTGATTACAAAATGGTTATGATACAAGAAAAATAATTCTGATGGAGAAAAAAAGTAAAAGTTAATGTATTAAGTTTGATCATACTCCAAGAAGTGCTGATATTTTAACTTAATTTTCAAGTCATTAATACAAGCCTCAGTCCCAGCATGTTCCACAATCTTTTCTTGCTCCTATCTAAATTACCACCTAATAGTTCTCCCAGGTGTGGTAAAAAACCTCTTGTCATGAGACCCAAAGTGGTTGCAGGGGTGGAGCCTCCATCAGAGGCAGGTGTGAGCGGGAGGCCCTAGAGATGCCAACAGCTGTCAGCATTCAAGGGCAGGAGGGGACTGTGAGCACAGGTCTAGCACAAAATGGGAGATTTTCCTAAACAGAAATATTTAGGCTCAAAGATTTTCAAGATTCACAAATCGTGAAGAAAGGGATGACCGTATCGTGACCTCATCAAAAAGGGAGCTATTGTCTTTCCAGCTGGAAAAGTGGGAAGGGAAGAATAAGACACTAAATCAAAAAGAAGACAGAATGGACAGAGCAGAGCTGCAAGACATTCTATATGACTTTGAAAGAAATGACACGTCCTTAGAAACATGCTAGGTTTTGTTCTTTAAAAGAATTGAAAACAGAGCTGGAGAGAGGAAATTTATAGTACCTGTGTTCTGAGAGTGTTTGAAATACATCAGCATTAAAGATGAATCCACAGGGTCAGCAGTAAGGTGCAATCCCAGGGATTCCAACCAAAGACAAACAGCACTGTTGGAAATGATTTTGAGATGGAGACAGAGGACAATCAGAATGCAACAAACCTCAGTGTTATGATCAGTTTGTTCACTGAAGTAGAGACATAGAGTAAGATAAAGGCAAATGCATGTTGTTATCAAACATGCATATGAAGTTGAAGTAAGATGGAAAAGGAAGTAGAAAATAAATTATGATAGTAAAATATCTGACGAAAGAGCTGAAATTTACTTTCTGATTGAAATTCTCAAGAAATACTTTTTCATTCCAGACTTTAAAAAGTACATTCTTGGAAGCGGTTCAATTACATTGCCCTCAGGGGCCAGGGACCACTGAACCTTGGATTATGCTGAGGACTTTTACTTTACATTGAGATGAGCATAGCTTCACTTGATCTGCATTTTCATGTGATAACTATGTAGTGACCTTCTCAAATGGAACTAAATTATCTTATAACATCCCATGTGACTGTTTGAGTTTCTCTTATGCTCTAAAATCACAATTTATTTAGAGTAGCAAAAGCTAGGAAAATTCCAATTCTGAAACCTCTTGGGTTTTTTGTTAGTTTGTTTGGGGTTTGTTTGTTTGCTTTTGTTTGGGTTTTTTATGCGGGTGTTGTTGAAAGATTTATTGAAAATCCAAGTGTCTGTAGAACAAATTATGTTACCTATTGACACAAAAAACAATTAGAAATCATCAGGACTATACAGAATTCATACATTAAATGAACTAAGGGTTGAAATAGCATAGTTACTCTAAGCAGCTTGTAACATCTCATGCCAAAGTCTTTTTAGCAACATAAAATTGAAAGACACAAATACAGAAATTTTAGGGGAGACCTGCAGACCTCCAAATCTTAAGGTGTTACTAACCATGCCAGGCTAAAATTTTAAAAGAGACTTTTGAGATGGTCTCTTCCCTGGTGACTTATAAGAAATTAAGCAGCTATAGCATAAAAGGGAAGTGTGTTCACTTTTATTCTAGTTCTATTTTTATTCATTTTTATCTACTTACAACTAGCCACTGCTGGTGGCATGATTTTGAGCTACATCTAGAAATGGTTGTGCTCTTATTTTCATGTCTTTTTCTGCCATTACTTGTTTTGTTGACTTCCTCATGTCATAACCTCCCTGTACCTGCCCTGCTAAGTTGCACAGCACATATAAATGAGTTACTTATTGTTTCTATTGATCTGAAAGGAAAAGCAAGGATTTAAGTGAGGTGAACACATACTATCTGGCCATATAAAGATTTCCTCACACACTATCCCACCTTAAATTTACAAATCTGAAAATGGATGCCTGAAGACTAATACTTTTTTCTGTTTCAGAAATCTAAATGATTTTTTACTGACTCTGGAGATGTTACAGGGGGGCTTAAAAATGTTGGACTTTCACAAGGAAGTTCTTTTGAAAAGTTTTGCACTGACTGATTTTCAAGGTAGTGGCAAACTTCTAAATTATCTTTATGATTTGTAGATGAGACAGGTTCAGCAAAGGTGAGGTTTGCCCTTCAGCAGCTCATTCATATTCGTTCAATGTGTGTAATAGTGAAATAACTCTTGAAGATTAAGAAAAAAATTCTCAGTTTCACATGGTAATTGAGAATCAGTTTTTGGTTTAGTATGTGTAAATTAAATTGCATGGGATTTTTTTCTGTGGTAGGTACTTTTATATACATTAATGAATGTGCTTTTCCTATTCACCACAGCTCCTTATGTGCCTTCTAGAAGATTTTCCTATCCATATCAGACGTCTTAAGAATTATTTGCTTTCTATCATACACCTTTTTAGCTTCTTTTCTTTCCTTTCTTTCCCATCCCTTCATTCTTCCAGAGGCACCCTAGTTCAGCTGCACTTTCAGTGGAGTCTTTGTGTGGGAAAAGCAGGCATGGGTTTCCAGGAAAGTTCAGAGGTCCTGGTGCCAGCTTGAGGACCTGAAAGCCATTTACAGGAGTAACTATTGGCTGTTTGGATGGGCCTTCATTGTCATCCCACAAATTTGAGTGTTTCAGCATCTCGGTACATGCAGAAGAACAAATGTCAAAGTATCTTTCTTCCCTCAACGCCAGAAAAAAATTTCTGTTTGCGGCTTGTTGTTGTGATGGACAAATCTGCTCTTGCAGCAGCTCGAGGTATGCATGACTACTGCTCTTGACTGGGAAATAGAGCCCAAGGGCCTGGGGGCTCTGGTATATGTGGAGAATGTGGGTTCTCTATAAATGATGCCATGAACATGGAAACATGGAAACTCCTCACAGACAGGAATATCCAGAGCTGCCCACTGCCAGGTTTCTGTAAGTAAACAGTTAAAAGGTGTTAAATTGCTCTACTGACAGGAAACTTTTCATGATCTTTAAATGAATAATTTAGCACTGATAGTAGATGTACTGTAAGCATTATAGAAACAGAAATTGAAATAAGATTACAATGTTCCTAAGGTTCCTTTTTCTGAAAATGCAAAAGAAATGTGGAAACAAATGTTTAAATTAGAGTAAATCCAGATTCACCATACTTATATACATATTTGTTTACATATTTATTATTTGTATATATTTATACTTAAAAATTCGTATATTCTAGGCAAATTCATATTTTCCCATTAGAATATGTTTATATTAGACATTTTAATATATTGATTATACATATGAGATATACTTTAATATTTAATTTATAGACTTAATCTGCTATTGAACATCAATGTCAAGTCAAATAATTTTCCAACTGCTTTGATTTCCAGAAGAATATCAACATTCAGCTATTAATTGTCAACATTGCTCCCTTTATATTTGAGCTTCACTCTTTATTTCTTGTGTTCACCACAAAAAGTTTACTGTCTCACATGGGCAAAAATTCCCAAGAGTTTTCCTCCTTTTTTTTGCTTGCTTTTCCCCTCTCACCATTTTTGCAGTGTTCTCATTTTCAAAAATCTTTTGTTCAGTGCAGTCTCTCAAAATTTGCTGCAGTGCTCTCTCCTATCATAAATGTAAACTTAATCTTTTCCATACCACAGCCAGGTGATTCATTAAGTTCATCATGATGGAATACAGAAGTATCTCTTTCTTTCAAACTGCTTCTTTATCACTTTCTTTCTTTTAAATGATATTTTTTGCAATGACTTCAATTTTTTTGTGTGTTGTGGTTTAACCCCAGCCATCAACCAAACCCCAGGCACCTTCTCACTCACTTCCTTGCCAGCAGGATCAGGGAGAGTATTGGAAGGGTAAGACCCAGAAAACTCGTGGGCTGGGATAAAAGCAGATTAATATGGAAAACAAAAGTCACACACACTAACAAAGCAAAACAAGAAATTCACTGCTTCCCATGGGCAGGCTGGTGTTCAGCCATCTCTATCAGAGCAGGGCCCCATCACACATAACCATGACTTGGGAACACAAAGTCCATTGTTCCAAACATTCACCCCTTTCCACCTTCTTCCCTCTGCTTTACAAACTGAGCTTGATGCCATATGGCCTGGAATATCCCTTTCAGTTGGTCAGTTGGGGGCCCTGCTCAGCAATAACAAAAATATCTCTATATTACCATCACTGTGTTCAGCACAAATCCAAAGCACAGCCTCATGTTAGCCATCATGAATAAAATTAATACACCCCAGCCAAAACCAGCACAAAGTGTTTTAATATTTTCCTTTCTGTTACACTTTGTTTTCCATTCTCAAAACTTTGGTTTAACCTCCCTTTCATTTTCCATTAAATTTTTATCTCTGTTTTTGTTTTCTTTATTTTCAATCTGAAAATCTTCAAAAATCAAGGCATTTGTGTTTCAGTGACTGAGCTTGGACACCTCAGGACAAAATCCAGGCTGTAGTGTTTGCAAAAGCAGAGTTGTAAGATGTTATCACTTTATTGTTTCTTAACTTGAATTAGTAAGGGCAGTACTTAATTCATTACAAACATCATTCTGTTTCCCCGATCCTTTTTAGATATTGCAGAACAGACCTATGATATTTAACCTTAGACTATAGAGACTGTTATGGCAAAACTAAATCTTTTGCTTCATACTGCTGCACTGGAGCTTTTTCTGGAGGTGCTTTTTCAGAAAATTGCAAAGCCATTAATGATGTCGCACAGCTAACCTTTGTTAGAGAGACAGCCACCAAGGAGAGCACATGAAAAATGTGAAGAATCAGGGAAAACCCCACAACAAACTGACTGAGCAGGAGCCCATGAGACCCACACCTCTTGGTTGTCAACACCAGATGTAGAAATAGAAGGATGAGAAGTATAAATTGTCCATCTATGATTTAACAAATGAGTAATTGTGGCCTACCTCAGAATACATTGCATGTCAAAGTCATACACCACTCTGACAAAGTGGACAGGAGAGTTTTTAAGTAACTATTCTCTCAAGGCATTATAAAATGTCTATTCCAGTATGGATAACAACTTTCACAGAGGAAAACTCTGGGGGTGTTTATTACAACCACACAGCTGTAAATTGGCAGATAGATAAAGGTCACTCAGAAAAGGTAAATAATCCCCCTGCTCCAGTGTAAAACTAAATCACATGATGTTTCCTGATATAAAAACATGGATTTTATTAGGTGTAGTACCATGAGTGCTCTTCAAAAATCCTCACTGGAAGTCAAAAGTAAAACACATGCACATACTTCATTCATTGTTGTTCTTTTCTGTTTTTTTTTCCTGCTCCTCCACATTTCTTAATCTTCCTCAAACTGATAATAAAATAAAGAAATAACTATTTGGTGCAAGGAATAATGGATTTTTCAAAGCAGGATGTTTCAAAACAGAGGTGTGGATCAAAAAAAAAAAAAAACCAAACAGGAGGTTGGAGAATATTTACAAAACTAGAGAGTCTAAAGTTTAGAAGGTCTGATGGATTAATTTGATAATCCCAAGGAAACTAGTTAAAAATGTTTAGCTGCTCTTAAGATATTTTGCTCTTAGAAGAACAAGAAGAATGGGAAGGGGCAGGTAAATACAGCAGCTCTCTCTAAAGAACAGTAAGGACGAGAGGACGGTCTGAGCCAATCTGTTCCAGCCAGCCCACTTTCATATTTGAAAGACATGAGAGCATAAACTAACTCATTGGTCAGTATCTAACATATAGTGAGACGTTAAAAAGGTGGTGTGGATCTGTGAAGAAAAAATCACCTCAGAGTACTCTAATTTCTTTCTTTGACAAGGCAACTGACCTAGTGGATAAAAGAAACACTGAAATTGTTATACCTTGACATCAATAAGGCTTTTGACACTGTTCCACATGACATGTTCATAAGATTAGTGTTAACAACCTGGATGACAGAATGGAGAGTATTCCTGTAAAATTTTATGCTGATATCAAGCTAGGAGTATTTGTGAGCTCTCCAGAGAATAGAATAAGAAATCAAATTATCTTGACTAAGTGAAAAAATGGTGCAAATGGCAAAGACAAAAGGCAGTATCAGGAAGAGCAATTCTCTCAAATTATTCTGGTTTTAAAAGTAAAGAGAGCCCTGCAAAAGGACATAGGGTGTCATGACTTTCAACGTGAAAAATTACTCCAATGACTTCTAATATTGTAAAAAATATAAGAATTGTGGTTTTTCTTGTTCCTAAGTCGTGATTACCAGTCAGGGGAGAAAATCTTATTTTAAAGGAAAGCGTAAGTTAAATTATTATTTAGATTTTTTAAGGAAAGCTTTCCATGTGCAATAGTCATCATCCTCTGATGTGGAATTCTCTTCAGTGGTGCTTTTAAGTATGGTAGATAAATATCCAGTGGGGATGATGTAAGTACCAAAATGAATAAGTATAAAGAACAAGTATGGACTGGATATTCTTGAGATCTCTCCTGGGTTTTTTTATAATTTTTACTGTAAAATATGAATTTAAGTATTTTGCTAGGTGAGAGAACTACTAAAAAGGGCCTGAATGGAAAAAAAAATATTTTAATATCTCTATCACATTTTGTAATTGTTAAGGTGGGAATAGGATGGCAGCACCTTTTCCTTGCAATTTTTTCCCAATTGTACTTCAGACCAAAATTTGTGAATGCAGAAAAGAACAGTTTAAAACACAGGAGGTTCAAATATGCATTTGAATACTTTGAAATTCAAAGAGTTTCCCATGAGTTTCCTGTTAGTTCAGTTTTAATTTACTTCTTTCAGCCCTACTTGTTTCTAGTGATAACAACTTCCTGTTTAAATAGATTCTCTGATGTCCTCCATAATATACTGTATTAGAGAAGATATTATTTCACTGAAAAACTAAGACTTCAGTATTTGTATCTGGGAATGCATCCAGGTAGTTTGGGGAGGATTTTCCAGCACCTTATTACAAGTTTCCATTTTATTCTTCCTCATTTTTGTCACGAACAGGGATGTGAGACATGGGAAGAATTAAGCTGGAATTTACAAAAATGTTTCAGATGAGTTAAAAAAAAAATATTGTGGTCACTTTAGTCACAGAACAAATGCAGTTAGATACCAGGGACTTTTAAATGAGCAGACTTTCTGATTTCATCACAACTGTTTTGTAAAACAAAGCTAGTCCCCCAAACAAGAAATGTAGGAATAAAGCTAGCAAGAACAATATAATTTTCTAAATAAAAGAATGCAAGGATTTGCTATGGACCAAGTTTATATGTTACCTTGACAACACTTCAGTTAACATAACAAAAATATTTATATAAATGATACACAGAAGTCCTTCTATTATGGTATTACAATAACTATTTCCAATAGTTCTGCAGTTTAAGTCCTTTTCCATCTGAAAAAGAATGAAATATTGTAACACTTTAAAATATTGTAACAAAAATTATTAATTTTAAAAAATGCCAGCATGAAAGGCACATTCAAAATTCATTAGCATTCATAAATAATATTTATAACTTACTTGTCACTGAGAAACAAAGGCCTTTGCCAAATATAAACCTCTGACTACACTGCAAAATGAAATCAAGTCCCCCACAGTTTACACCACTTCACTACTAGATCCCAACATCTTGTTTAAGGCCAGGTGAGAGGGTTAACTGTGCTGTGCTAACACAGTTGTTGTGATTTTAAAATCTGGGGTAGTGTTTTATTCATTGCACAAGGCACAGCTAGGACTTTGGATACACATGAACTTTATCAGCATTATTTCACCATGTCAGTACTGGACTGCCCTGGGTGATTTTATCTGTTCTTAATAAAAGATAATGGGAAAATAGTGATTGTCACATAGTACAATGGGAACTGGAGAAGATATTTTGGGTCTTTTTACAAATGACACAAAAATTCAGAGATGAGGGTTTCCTGATCTCAAGTGGGAAGTAGTTTCTCTGTCATCAAATACAGTAGACATAATGGATTCAGGATGATTTCTTTATTAAGAAATCATTTAAAAATATTGAAATAACTGTGAAGTGAATGCAGCATTTTATAAAGACTTTGTTAGCTCTTGGAGAGACGAGAAGTTGCACCAACCAAAGAGGTTTGGCTCCAGAGACTGATATTGTTAAGTCAGTTCAAAATTATGGTGTTTGCACACATACATCCATGTACCAAAAGAGGCAGATATATCACACATAATCATGCATGTGTGAGTGTGTGAAAAGAAAATTAAATAAAAGTTAATTTAGTTTCTACAAAAATGTAATGTTTTTCTCTAGGGAACTAGGGCAAAGTAGTTCCTAATTTAGTTTTATCTAGAAGAATCCTGTTTATAGACAGTAATTGTATTAGGAAAAAAAATTTACTCTCTTCAAGAGTCTACTTACAAGAAATGTAATTGACTTTTAACTTTAAGAAAAACTTGAGTCATATGAACGATTCAATATTGAAATAATCAAAATATACAGGCAAAGTATACAGGATTTCTCATTTGTCTTTTCTCTTAGATACTTGTAAGACTGTTGTAAGTGAGAAAACCTACTATGCTTCTGAATTTATTTATTTTTTTTAAGTAGATAATTAAATATTTACTTTGCAACTCTGTACTTTCAACAACTGCTTGGACTGCACTTATTAAATTTCTTGGAAGTTCTTGCACGTTAGATGGATGCTGCTTTTGACATCCTAATACTTCTGTCAGATCCATCTATCTCTGATGGACACTTTTCCCTTATGCTCTTTGTCATCTCTTGTGTGGTTAACATGCAAATGTAACCAAACCTGTTGCTGTGAATCTGGTTCTTGCCAAACACATAGGGCTCAGTTGGCTTTCAGGGGGTGTGACCTCCCAACAATTTAAAAAATCAGTTCATTTCTTTACAGCAATTTTAATTTGTAAAAGTCCATAGTTATTAAAAAATAGTGTCTACAATAGTAAGGATTTCTTTCTTTCCTTATAGAGAAAAACCCAAACAAACAACCCCCCCAAAACCCCCAAACCCATCTGAAAAATCAACATCTGATTGTAATGTGATGTTTTATGTCAAAATACTTCCCACATTTTGAAATTAATTACAATCCCTTTTATATGATTTCTTTTTTTTTTTTCCCCAGAGGAGGTCTTGGAGAGTTTCAGTGCCCTAAATAATAGAAAAATATCTAATTTGCTGCTCAGTGGGAAAAAGTAAAACCTGATTCAACTGTATTATAGAAAATTGCACACTGTGACTCTTCACAGGTACTGAAAGGCTAGCTCATTAATAGAGCTCATGGGACTTTGAATTATTTCAATTAGTTGAAGAGCATCAAAATATTTTGATACTTCTCAATTTTAAAGTTGAGATGTAATGCTGATAAATAACTTGTAATGCCCAAATAACTTGAAGATCAGGAGAAAATTTTTAAAATATGCTTGTTTCAAAGGTGAAGCTAGATTCTTCCTTTTTTATGACTACACAGGTGCATTAGTCTGCTCAGGAATTTTTGCCTTATACTCTAGGGTTGTCAAATATTATCAAATTTAAAAAGATAGTAAAAATATTTAGGAAGGAATTATTAAATGATTCCTGGCAAACAAGTAAAAAAGTAATATTAAAATTTGCAAATTTAAATAATCTTTACTTGCTAACACAAGCCTCATTCTTTATTTTTTTTTGTATGTGTTTTAGACTTCTAAGTCATTTGACCCATCTTAAAGTATTCATGCAAGAAAACCTGGTGTCTTATCAGGAGAGGACAGAGTTCATGCTCCTTTTCCTTCGCCCTTTTGTGCTGCTCTTACTGTGTTGCCTGAAGACCTTGTGACATTTTAAGTAAGAGTACGAAAAATCAGGGAGTAGTATGCAAAGTTGAGTGAAGCAGACTGCAATTGTTGTGGCATACATGCCTATGTGAGATCACGTAAACCTCCCCCATCTACAAAAGCACCTTCTGAATAAATCAGGCTTGTATGTGGCTTATAATGTAAGTACAAAGATTCAGCAAAACTGCAGTGACCAAAAGTCCTTGAGTCTTAGTAAAATCATTTAATTCTAAAAGATAAACAGTTAAACCATCTTTTCTTTCAAAATACAAAATTCTGATTGTTTACATGTCCAACCTGAACTGCCCATCTCTACAGGATCCATAGGCTGTTATGCCCAGAACTGGAAGTCATTCACACTAAACAAACTGGTGAACCACAAGTGTCTTTCAGCAGCTTCCTTTAGTCATATTTAATTCTGGGTTAAATTAGATTCATTATATTAAATCTAGCAATTAGATTTAATTCTGCTTGCAACACTAGCAACCAGCATGTTCCACTCTTGAAATTGCTGTTAAGAAAGAAAAATTATTCCATTTTAGTTTAAATAGCAATGTTTTTGAAGAAGTAAAATGGGAGTAAAAGATTTGAGTATGAATATGCACTGGGGAAGCTCCATTGAATTTACAACTGTAGGGAGTGACAACAGGCACTAAATGCAATGCACTCTGCCAGCTAAATAGTGGCATTCACACCCTGACAAACTAGCACCATCTATCTGGAGGGCAAACAGTTTCCTAAAGTAATCACTTAGAATTTTGCAATCAGAGGCTGCTCAAGCATATGGGCTTTTTACTCATCACATATACCCAAGTCATACTCTTGCATAACAGGCTGTTATTACAGGTTAACTTTTGACTCAGTCTATCCCTGAGTGCCAGCACCCTCCCTAGCAGGCTGAAGATGGAGCATGGACAAGCACAAGTAGTGAAGACCGAAAGCCACTTTTTGTCCAGACCAGTAAGCATTATTTCCTGAGTGGGCTGGAAAATATGCTCCTACACAATGGCATGGAATATCTTCTCTATCCCAGCAGCTCCTTAAGAGGTATGCTTAACTGGGCAATCAGTACCATGTGTGAGGGCAAATTTCAGCCCTTAAATGACAGTGCGGCTTTATCTTGGCCACCAAAAAAAGAACTTTTGGCTAGTAATGGATTCACCGAATGTATATATTTTGGCATTGATTGTCCAGCCACAGAACTGAATAACCATTTTATTTATGAAATGCTGAATAATTTACTGAATCATCAGTATATGTCATTGGTATAGGAAAATTCCACTGATTCTTTTTTATAGTGACAGCCAGACAGATACTAGTCATTGTACTATAGGTTGCACTGTGAAAAACATCTTCCCTTAGACTGGAACTGCTATTAGTTCTCATTCTCTATCTGTGTAAGAATATTTTCACATGACTTAGAACAATTTTTTCAAAAGTACTTATATATATATATATTGATTTCAGAGATATTTTTAAGATTACACTTTTTAATTATTTTAGTATTTTACAGTTATTTTAGTGTTTTAGAAATGTAAGCAGTATGTATGTTTGTGTCTGATCTACATGATCAATCACAAGTTGGGAAATATTATTTTGAACTTATAAGCATTTCTCAGGGGAGATAACAGTTATCAGATTATTACAGCTCTTCTGATAATACAAAAAATATTAAAGTGCCATAGGTTACAGAAGTGCAATTTCGTCACCTAAAACCAAGGGAAGCTGGCATTTCTTGTATGAAGCAATTGTAAATGCTATAAGATTCAGAGCATAAAGGAACGACAGTAATCATGTGAAATTGCCTCTTAACTCACTGCTTGCTTATTTCTGCATCATCTGTGCAATAGATCTTTTTAGCTGTACACTGAAGTGGGCTAATTTCGACATATTTTAGAGTTGGCTGCCACCTGCTGGGAGTCTGGCCTTGTTTCGTCTTTAAGGCAGTCTGGAGGAGCTAGAGGAGGTTTGGTTTGTGCTGAAACTTTATTAAAATGGATAACTGGGAGTGCCTAAATGTAAGAATTTAGGCATAACTGATTTGAAAACAAAGTACACGTCCCTGCCTGGTGAAACACATTTAAATGAAAGGAAAAGGCATCCTCTTGGCTGCCTGTCATTCATGGGGATATTATTCCCTACATCAGAAAAAAATAAAAAAAAATGTTGAATCGACTGAATAACTTTCCCCTAAGGCATTGCAAAACAGCCCAAGTCTCTTTTCCTTTTACCAGCATGACTAAACTATACATAAAATCATCTATTATTCAATACAATGTAACATTTACAAAAAGCTCTGCAGTATTATGACACTGCAAGAACCTCACCCAAGAGAGTCTGCCAGCAGCTAATGAAGACAGGATAAGCCATGTTTTATAAAGACCTACTTTAGCTTTTTGGACATTGGCATTCAAAGCACCAGGGAAACTGTCACATGCTTGGCCCCTTGCAGAGTCATGGTCATAATCACTGAGAATTTAATTTTTTTTCTGCTTAAAACCAATTGCCAAATATCCTTGCAGTATGCAATGGTAATGTGAGATCAAAAATGCCCAGCTACTATGGATCTGTCCCAGCATTGGCTGCTTCCAGTCTTCACTGCCACTATGGCTGCCAGGAAAGGTTCACTTCACATATTAAAGTTAGTTGCAGTCAAATCTTTTACTCAGCCTGTTCAAGTAACCTTTCATAGGATGACATAGCAACATCCTCAAGAGAAAGGTGAAAATCTTGAACTGTAGTCTTGGATTAACCCCAGGGCATAGGGAAAGCTCTTATTATGTGAAGACAGCCCTCAAAACTAAAATAAATCTCAGATGAAGTAATATTAACAATCTGCTCAGTGAAGAGAAAGGCAGAACTTGAGAAATTTCTGTTAATTAATCAAAACTCAACCAGACCACAAAGTATGAGAGTTCTTTATACTCTTAAAGAGAAGTAAAATTTTGTTTTCCAAGGACCCAGATGATCTAAACTACAATTCCAAGTGTACGGTTTCACTCCAGCAGCAGCCTGGAGATGCTGTATTGGAAGATCTAGCTCTATAGGAGCCACATCTAATTCTACTTTTCTATGGTGTAATGGGTCGACTTTCACTGGATGTCAGGTACTCGTTAAGCCACTCCACTCCTCAGCTGGACATGAGGAGAAAAAGTGATGAGAAGCTTATGGATGAAGACAGGGACAGGGAGATCATTCAGCAAATACCATCACAAGCAAAACAGGCCCTAGATGGAGAGCTTGATTTCTTACCTTCCAAATCAGAGTAGTTTAATAAGAAAATAACAACTAAATCTTAAAATGCCTTTCTCCCTTCCTTTCTTCCCAGAATCAACTTCACTCCTTATTTTCTCTACCTCCTGCCCCTCTATCCACCCTCATCAGCACAGGGAATTGGGAATGGGGACTGTGGTCAGTTCACCAAAGGTTGTCTGCACAGCTTTTTCCTCCTCAGGGCTAGGACTCCTTCTACTCTCCTACTGCTCTAGAATGGGATCCTTCAGTCATCCGTGAACATCTAATGTGAATCCTTCCTGGAATGATCTCTGCTCTAGCACTTGAAGTATCTCCTCCCACTCCTACACAGACATTCGTTTTCCTGACCATTTTTTCCCTGCCTTTTTAAATACATTATCCCAGAGGCACTACTACTGTGGCTGTTGGGCTCAGCCTTGGCCAGTGGTGGGTCTGCCTTGGAGCCTGCTGGCATTGGCCCTGTTGGACATGCGGAAGCTTCTGGCAGCTTTTCCCAGAAATCAACCCTGTAGCCTCCCTGCTACCAAAACCTTGCCGTGCAAACCCAATGCACACAATCTGCCTGGGCATGGCAATATGTCCAAAAGGTATGTTTGGCTACCTAGGGGAACTCTTCAGTTTAGAGTTGTTTTGCATGAGATTTAGTATATACAGTTGTTCTTCTAAAGTAATGCTGATAGTTAAAGCATAACTAGTAATTAGTGTGCGACTATTATATACCTCCTTTACTAGATTTACATATAGAGTGAGAAAATATTTCTCTATTTTTAGAAGCAGAAGTTATCCACTTATGATTGACTTAAAAGACAGATGAGACTTGATGTTCTCAAGCATTATTTTGGCTTACGTGTATCAAGGTTCCATAAGATTCTGATGTCTTGAATTACCAGGAACTGTGACACAACTTCTTAGAAGTATAAATAAATAAATATATATATATATATATCTACAGAAGTATTCTGTATGTGTTCCTGTGAAATTGGCAATGATTTTAGCTAATTGATTTTGTGTTTAACCTTCATCTCTCCAGTACAGTCCACGACTATATAATGTTTTCAGATTATGGAAAGAAATGCAGCAACTGTTGAAATAGGTTAGTTGAATTAGTAGACTAAAAAAAATGTTTAAAAAAATCTGAATTCCTTACATTGCTGTTAAATTACAACAGTTCAGTTCAGAATTAAGGAAAATGAGAATTAGTCAGCTCATATGGGAGCAAAACCTAGAGTTGAACACACTAATTGCTCCTCCTACTGTTCGGCTCAAGTCTAACAAGTCTCAAGTTGATAGCACATACTTTGTGAACAGATGAACACATCATTCTGTGTCCCGCCCCATGAACCAACAGAGTGTATTATCATGTACAACTGAGGATGTATGTTGTGTCACTGGCATGTCTTGCAGCTGACACTGCAGGCAGTGATCAGGCAGAAATCTCATTGGCACTGCTCTGCTGTGGTCTGGACAGAAAGCAGGAGAGCTATCTTGTCAGGGCAGGGACTGTGAAACAAAGCTGTCCTGTAGGAAAAGAAAACAAAACCAAAAGACCTATTCCTGCATTGCACAATGCAGATATGACAGGTTAGTGTGAGCCCATGACTTCCCCATCTTGCCAAGGGAAGTATAGGTATACTTTTTCTGCTTCGTAGTTTCAGTTCTTCCTGTCCTTCTTTTCACTTTTATCCTCTTCCTCCATCCATCTTCTTTGCCAAAGTTCACTTCAGAAACCGTAATCCTGGGAGCAAGGTGAATATTCTTGACTTCAGTCATCAGTCTTTGCAGTATGTTACTACGTCTACCCTTCCAAGGGTGCTATAACACTGCATCGGCTCCCTTCAGCAGCCTTCCATTGCAGTCTTTGTCATGTGTCCTGAGATACATTTTTATATGCTGTAAAAAGATGGCATACATTAACTACATCTCCCTAGTGCAATGTCACATAACACTGTTTTATTATGCTACCAAGCAATTCTTACCAAAAAAAAAAAAAAAAAAAAAAAAAAGCAGGAAAAAGAAAAAAAAAAGAAAAAAGGTAGCAGTAAGTGTTGTCAGCTTAGTAGTTGTTGTAGCTTCATTTTGCACTCAGAGGGTATAGATGCAGCTTTAGTCCAAAAAGAGATAATTTAGCATCATATTTCATTAACATTAGCATTGAATTTACAATTGCTATAATATTTAAGCAAATGTCCTCTCTTGCATCCTGATTTTTTTTTTTTTGTTTTCTTTTCTGTTAATATGTCTGCCTTAAAATTTATGAGGAATGCTTAATCTATAAGATTTTCTGACTTTTTAAGACCGGATTGTTACACATATGTAAAATAACACCAACAGTATCATTAGAACTGCAATTAATTATTTATATTCCTCACTCTGTAGGTGATTTATGTTTTAAATTTATATTAGAAAGACACTTTTTTTAAATATTTTTGCAGATAGTATTTTCCATGCTAAAGGCATATCAACATTGCAGTCTAGAGCAGAAATTCCCACACAATTTTCTGACAGCCTAGCAGCAGTATCACAAGAGTAACTCATAAGATAATCTACCTTTCAGGTTATTATTAAAATAACATCATACTCTAATTATATTTAATTACAGAGACACGTGCCTTCTGAGTTGTGATGGTAGTCACATCCAGGACATAACAATGTTTGCTAAAAATTAAAACAGCAATCTAGGATTGTAAACAACGTTTAATTCAATGAAATTCTTATGTTATTTCTTTTCTTTTAAATTTTAGGAAATATTATCTGAAACTATCATAGATTGCCTCTTCCAGTGTGATTTTGTGGCTCTTCTCTGCTTACCTTTTGTGCGCACAGCAAATTCTCTTGTAGTCAGTCAGCAAACCCATCTGAGAAATGAGGATATTTTTAGTAGAAGTAGGCAGAAGGTAATTGATTATTTCACCTCCAAAGTCTTTGATTAAAGACAATGTGCTTAGGGGGGAAGTCAACAATCATTCCTAAACATATACAAGCATTTAATTGTAATAATTAATTTATCTATACAACTCAGTGTACTTTTAAAAAGCTTCTTGACTGAGAAGGAATACCTCATCAGTCTTAAATATAACAGCCTGAAAGAACAAGTGAAGCCAGTAGAATAACAAATAGTACTGCAGAAACCTCAGGCACTTGCAGGAAACAAAAAGATATTTCCAACTCTGTGCAGAGCAAAATTATGAAGAATTTGAGAAATAAAGGCTGCAGAAGAAACATAAATTGATAGAGCAACAAAAATTAAGTACGTCCTTGTACACATTGCCATGCAAAAGAGATGAAAAGAGAAGCCTTGAGATTGCAGAATTACATAAACAATTTTGTAGGAGAGTTTGAAGAATTCAGTACTTATAGATCCCATTTTTATAAATGTCATGTTCCCCATCAGTTTATCTGTTCACTACAAACAAGAATTGCTGTCAGAATGTGAGTCAAAGGCAGCAGCTAATGGAAAACAAACATCCAGAGAAAGGCAATCAAGACAGATGAGCAGCAAAGACAGATAAACAGCTTCAGAAGAATCAATGTAAAAATGGCTGGGCCATTAGTTGGGCAGGGTAGACAAGCCTTTGTTCTCTCCAAGCTTGAAAGGTTTACTCTTCCCAAAGATAAGGGCTGAAGCCTAAGTGCTGAAGGTAAGCAAAGTTAAAATACATTATTCTCAGGAAACAGGAAAAGCGATCAGGTTATAGATGATTAACAGGTGACCCCCAACTGGAAATATTGCATAGAGAAAATATTCTCAGCAAAAAGGTTTATGTTTTACCAGTGGATGCAGTACAGAAGTGGGGTATTGAGCAGGCAGAGCTCTTGGAAAGACTGTTCTGGATGGACAGGGAACAGAAAGGACTATCTTGAGCAGAAACACGTTTCTGCTCATCTGATAGAGGTCTTTCCTGGGTGATTTTTAATCAACAGCTCAGTGATAAAGATACTCTCTCACAAACAACTCCATTTCATGCGGGGTTAAATGTACACCTTGCATCTCTTTTTCCTCACAGGAAGCAGAGAGAATTATGGAGAACAAAAAGACAATGGAAATGAGCTAAAAAATACAAAATTAGTGTTTCACTACCTAGTTTTATGCTTCCTCCAGCTCCTCAATCCTACCAAACTCCTTGATATTCACTTTTAGTCAAGTGTGACAGGTAATATCCATGACATTAGTCAGAAAACTACATTGCCTGACATAATCAGAAATGTATTGATATAGAGCCAATATATTAGGGATCATAACTTAGATCACAATGTCAATCACATTTGTGATGTTGTCATTTTTATCTTTTATGGTTGTATGAAGTTCCATGCATTTCTGAGAGAGACAGTGGCATTCAAGCTCACCTAGAAGAGAATTCCAGAATTCTTCAGGGGTTTTTTTCAAAAATTAAATCTAGTACCATAGAATCATAAAGTCATTAAGGTTGCAAAATACCTCCAACATCAACCAACTTTTGACCAACCACCGCGTCAACTAAACCTCAGCACTAAGTGCCACATCCAGTAATTTTTGAATACTTCCAGGCATGGTGAATCCACCACTTCCCTGGGCAGCCCATTCCATTGCCTGACCACGTTTTCAGAGAAGGAATTCTTCCTGATATCCAGCCTGAAACTCCTCTGGTATAACTTGAGGCCATTTCCTCTTGTCCTGTCACTTGTTACCTGGGAGAAAAGGCCAACTCCCACTTGGTTACAACCTATTTCATGTCACTGTAGAGAGTGATAAGGTCACCCCTGTGCATTCTTTTCTCCAGGCTAAACAAGGAGAGATAAGAAGACATTCCAACACTTTTTTTACTTTTTCTTTTTTCCTTTTTATTTTTGTTTTGTTTTGTTTTTTGTTTGTTTGTTTGTTTGGTTTTATTTGTAAGAAAGAGAATGCTGGAGTGATTTTAGTTGGCATTGCTGTAGATATTAATGTATTTGCTGTCTTCCTTTTCTTTCTATTGATATAGGACTTATTAATATTTATAAATCTGTTGTAAATATCCAGAAAACTCTTAGGATTCTCTGAGGAGAAAGAGAAAAAGAAGTTTTCTGCAAGAGGCAGAACTGCTGCTGTGAACAACTCACTGGCATTATTTCCACAGGGTCCTAAAGAACAGCCAGTCCCAAGATGAATCCTATCACCTGATCCAAATGACAGAGTTCCAGGCTGAGCGGATTACTTCATTTTTCCTTAAAACAATGTAGAAATTCAAAATCCTGTATGTGCAGTCTAGACTTTAATAATAATTCTGTGAATAATATAGTTCTATTTTTTTGTCCTATAGTCTTTCCCAGTAAAATTAAAAGATTAATACATTGAAGTTTTCATTATTTTATGTCATTGAAGTTTAAATATAGATCTAATGGCCCCTGTGATTGCAGGTTATATTTGCTGAAACAGTATGTCAGAAGTTAATAAATGTTCTCAGCAAGAACAAGGAAGGTCTCCCTAGTGCAGAAATTCACTTTCACATGAAGCTGGACAGCTATCACAGCTGATGGTGGAGCTCAGAAAAATAGTGATGATGTAGATGAGGTACATTGACCTACGTGAAGGGAAGTGTTAGAGCTCTGAATGTATCTTTGAAGAGAATTGAGAGTTTGTCGGCTCATATAACTCAGATGGGGTGCAGCAAGAGTTTTATCTGGTTTTGCTATACACAACAGGAGGAAAAATGCTGAAGCTAGGATAAAAACAAGAGTTAATGCAAAAAGTAGCAGTTTTATTTGTGGCATTTCATGTGGACTAATGGATGTTGATGAACGACAGAACAGATTAAATGTTTTTCATTATTTCACTGTGCCTACAGGCAGCTGCCTAGGGCTTTTATTTTATTTGCTGTACTGGAATCCTTGGGTTGTATATAAACCATTATACTAAAGCTGATACTGAGGCAAATACCAGTTAATTAAATAGTTAGCCATGGCTAAAAAAATCATAAATAACTATTTAGTTTGGCTTGGTACCAAAACTTCATATAACTATTGTATTAATTATGTAATACTGAAATTCAACAATGAATAGATAAAATATACAAAAATGAGCAAAAATGAATAACCATTCTCTCTCTATTGATATAGGACTTATGGAAAGTCCTATATCAATAGGAAAGGAAAGATGCAGATGCACCATTTATTAAATTGCCCATGAGAAAACCAGCTCTGAACAGATGTTTGTCTTGTTATGAAAATGAGAATAGATATCTGATCTAATGGCTGAGAACTAGAAAATAGCAAAAGAAACAAGCAAAACACAGTGAAGGAAAAGAGTTCAATTAGAAAATTAGAAAAGAGTTCTTTAGAATTTGGGGCAAAACAAAATAACTATATATTTATGTTTATATTTGTATACAAAATTCTGCAGTATAAAACAGGTTGTAAAGAAGTTGTTACCCTTTAACCAGAGGAAAGGCAACAAATATCAACACAGCAACACGTTTCATGTAAATAACCTGAAATTAGTAATTCTAAAGTACCTTTAAAAATATGACTTTATTCTTGGGAAAGTTTTCATAATTTGAAATATTTTTCATATATACAATTTATATATTATTTCATAAAGTTTTTTATTATTTGCTTGTTTGGGATTTTAATTCATGCTTGAATTTTTGGAAAAAAAAATCTACAGATTACAAACTAGTTTTTTTGTTTGTTTGTTTGCTTTTTTAACACAGTCAATATTACAACACTGGGGATTTCCCCCCACCTTATATTCTGAAAAATATTTCGTCCTTAAAAATTTCTGGCTTAAGATTCTGTAATTATACTGTGAAAATGTTGCAAATATATTCTTAGCACAAAATTTTCCTCTATGCAGGTTGAAAGCAACACAAGAGAATTTGTCATAAAGCTTTGGGAAAGAAGGATGTGTTCCTGACCTTGGAAGAATTAGCCAGACCACAAAACAAATAACTAAGGACATCCTCGGACATGGAGAGCTGCCAGGTCCAATTAAGATGGGTCCCAGCCGTGAGTAGTCACTAATAAAATGATTTGGGAGTAAGCAAAGCTCTGGGTCCCCTTAGAGGATAGGAATGCAGAGAAAGTTGAGAGTGCTTTATATCTGTTGTTGTTATTAGGAGTAATCTTACAGTAGGTTATAGGAGTGGCAATAGTGTTTGTGCTAACACTAAGGTTTTATAGAGGGGAATTTCTGAGCAGAGGTACTGCCTGGATATAGTTCAGAGAAACTCTAAGACTCATGGGGGATGAATTTTGCCTGAAAGAAGACCTCTGAGTTTGAACACAAACATGGATTTTTCTTGTATTAAATACTGGGAAATTTATATCAAATTCTTTTTGAGGACTCTGAAGAGAGTAAAATGGGGTTATCAAACTATGAAACCAAGGCTGAATAGCTAGTGTGAAACTCTAGAGTTTCTATGTGTGAAAAAAACAACAGTCCCATAAGTCAGCTATGGCTCAATTGGCTTCAAATGAGGAAAACTATCTGCTGTGGGAAGGGCTTGGCTTTCTGGTGCACAGCTTTATTGAGTTTAGGGGGAGTTTCTTTCTGCAAATCTAGATGCACTAGGTGTTAAAATTATAACTCATGAGTTGGTTTCCTTAATACTACAAGAATTACATTGAACTCTGCTGAGACTCTGTAAATGTGCAGGTGGTGAAATAATGAACCAAGCTGTGATCTTGTGCCTTCAGAGAAGTTTGCTTGTTTCAGTATATTTTCCACACTTTAAGCAATAAGACTAGAAGTTCTGCTCTGAAGATGCTCCCTTTCGTGGCAACCCTTAGCTTCTATATTTCTGAGCAATGCTAAGACAAGGTCAAACTACAGCTGGACTCCTGTCTTTATGGGTAAGGCAGCAACCATCTGATTCCACTGCCCGCCAAAAATTGTGAAATGCACAGTTTTATTCCTGAAAACTAGTGAAATTATCAACCAGAAAATAATTTGAGTGATTGTAAATACCTTACATGGTGAGATTGGGAGGAGAAATAGAAATTTGAATTTCCATCGCTTTCACTCTCAAACTGCCACTCAACTAAACAGTAAGCTGTAAGTACTTGGCTAAAGCAGCACCCAGTTTTTGGCAGCTCTGAAGGAGATGAAGCCAGAAGAGAAGAGCTGCTCCTGAAGTGAAAAGCAGCAGCTGATAACATGAATTACTGCCATGATATTTGGATATGAGTAATCTGAGTAGACAGAATCAACTCTTGTTGGAAAGCTCTAATCCCAAAAAGAAGGAAGCAGTTCACCAAAAAATGTGTGACAAGTGTCTGAAAGACTAGAAGTAAGCTCATGTTATACAATTCTTTTATTCCATAGTCTGTTAGTATTTTTTAACCTAGTAAAAAGATTAATAAGTCAAAAAACCCCTAACTACTTACTGGAGATTTTGTTGGTTTGTTTTTATTTTATTTTACTTGCAAGATCACTCTTTATAAGTTTTGAGCACAGCATATTGCTCTTTATGTAAAGGAATACATTTTTTAAAAATATGGCTTAAGGTATTCCATATGTGAAATAGACTTCTTTTTGCACACCACTTTACTAAAAATTAATTGTGTTTCTCAAAATAGAATCTCACTGCCTGTAGTTTGGGGCTGAATTTTGCTTCAGCTTTAAATTTTGCCACACTAAAATAGTTCTGAAGTATACCTAGTTCCTTTCTGCTTCTCTATACTACTTCTGAATCTTATAAGAAATAAGGAAAATAACTAAATAAATGCAGTTATAAATAAAGATATCAGTACCTTTGAAGTATTTCAGCTGCTACTTGACTGTAGAAGGTTATCCCTTCCTGTGGGTGAGATATTGGTGTTTCTATCAGCTTTTTATTGATGACTGCCCACTATACATGTTCTGTGCTATATTTTTGAAAGTTGTCCAAAAGCGATGCTGGCTTGTGTAAAGCAAAAAAATCCACTTGAGAATATCAGAAAAGTCATGGGAAATCTGTAAGGGGCTCGAAGGTCAAATGTAATTCTGCCTGCTTCCAGCTGGCTTCCCACTGTGTAGGCTGCTGTGAGAAAAGTTCCAAGAAGGATGGAGTTTGGGACAAAACATACAGAGCACTGTATGTGTAGTGCACACAAGTCTTGCCATGCATATTCAAGGCTTTGGACTGGAGCACAGATAGGAAACAGCTGGCCATATGGAGCAACCAACATTTGGTATCTGACTTGAGAAAACTAATAGACCAAAAATACCATTGTAAAGTCATTGTCCTATGCTATGCACAAACATTGTGATGCTGAATTCTTAATAACAAAATACTCAATTTTTTACAGTATGTATTTGGGAAATTAATAAATTGTACCTTGTCCTGGGTTTGCCCACCCTAGTACATACCTTTAGTCCCGAAAACCCCTGAGAAGAAATATAAAAAATCAAAATGGTTTAGTTTTGTGAACTGTTATCTCTTATGCATTATCCTTGTTATTTGAAAGGGCTTCTATAAAAAAGGTTAAAAAAGGTCTTCAGTGTTATTTTCTTTTTTTTTTTTTTTTGGAGATGTAATTTCCTAAATATTTTGTAAATATACAAAATGCTGCTCAAACTTCTTGCATTGGAGTATGTCTGGCTTATTTTATATTGTAACTTGTTAGAATTGCTAGCTTCTTTAATATTTTATCAGAAATACTGTGCAAAACACAGTTTAACCACTGTTTTGAAAATGCTATTGCTTACGCAAGCATCTAGCCTCTGTCCATTTTCAAGCAGACATTAATTTGAAATGCAAGGGTTTGTGTGTTAAGTGTATTATTTTGTAAAAAATAACTCTTGAGTTGAGAAACAGTAAATATTCCTTTACCAAATTCAGTTTAGCATCAATTTGTTAAAACACATTTTTTTCTTAGGGACTGTACTTATTTCTAACAAGAGTATTTTCATTTCTGTGTGTGGTATCTGGTTAGACAGCCCCTTTGCATGACAAGATGTCATAACAAGAAAAAATTAAGTACAGACTGTTTTTCACAAATTGGTTTTGTTTTTCTTCTGAAAGTTTCTTGAGTTACAGAAACGTTGGAGAAGCAGGATGAAGTCAGATTATTTTTGCTGTCTATCTTCTGATTAATTGTACAGAAAAATTAGGAAATTAAATTAAACTTGTGCTTGCTGGAGTCCTTCTAGCTCAATAGTGAGCTAAGGGAAGTACTAACTAGCACTTCCATAGAAATTTCTAATGATGTGAGAAATGGGTGTCTGTGCAATAAATGATTTTCTGATTCTTAGCAGAAAATAACACTGTAAATAAAAAATAAATAAATCTGTATTTCTTATATATATTTTGATATATATGTACACAGAGTATCACTGGTTGGAACACATTAACATTTTTTTGTTTCATGTTTTAAAGGCTATAAAGGAAATTATTTTTCTTGGATTATTCTGACAAATGTATAGCATCCCATAATGTAATTAATGAAATAACTTTCTACCATGAAGCCAAAGACATGCCATATGTCTTCGAAGGCTGCATTCTCATTAATCTATTTCAACTTTCACTTTTTCTCCTCTATTCCATTTGCTGTTCAGATGGGTATAAGTGAAATACTCCCTTGTTTCCTCTTTTTTTTTAAGCCCATTTTTTGCTCTTACATTAACATGGTCTGTGTACATATCTTTCAAATTAAATTTTAGGGTTTGCAATAAAATGTGTGGTGATACAGGGGAGAGACTATACTCCTCACTAGCAAATATGGTTTTCTCAGCACTCAAAATCCAGCTGTGCACATGCTGTGAACTACCCAAAAAACATCATGCCCAGGACCTGGGAACTTAATGAATAACCCTCTTGCATCTCCTGTGTTGTCAAATAATAAAAGTCCCCTATGCATTATGAGTCTTTGGGCACAGTATGATGCTGCAGTCCTAGAAAATATAACCCATTTTTCTTCAGTCACTGTCTAACCACTAGGGTATTATCTGAGTATTATGATAACCTAGGAGATTCCAAGTCATAAAAAATGGCTCTTGCCATATTGGCTATGTATCTGACAGGAGACTAGCAGCAGTTAAGAAAGAAAACAACGAAAACAAACTGAAAGTACTAAACCTGTGTTTCATTTTATAGACAAAGATGTTGAAAGATCAGTACAGTCTTTGAAAAATAGCTCAGTGTGCATATGTGTTTTATGATCAAGCTTACAGCTAAATGCAATTCAGAAACGTATGAGTTCTAGTAATACTGATATGTGTCACTCAAAGGTGACTCTTCCATAATGGAAAGGGAGACAATAAGAATAATTAAAATCTCCTTCACTTCAACTTATTTTTAACTTTCTAGAAAAAAAAAGGAGGATTTGGTAGTGGGGTCATATGTACTGTTTTAACTCTGCTCAAAGCTTTTCTTTAACATCAGAAGTATTACCATGTGTTCAGAGTAGACTTTAATTGCTTCAAACCTGGCTAGTTTCTAGTGCTGGTCGACTTAAAGTTATTGATTAATTCTGTTCTAGTGTGGATTGTGGTTATATGTTTTCTTTCTTTTTTCTCTTCTTTCTTTCCTCTTTCGTGTAAGAATACTTTCCAATGAAAAGTTGAAAGTTCAAGTCAAAATAAGACAGATTTTTTTTTGATTCTGTGCACCCTGCTTTAAATACTAAAAAGTTAGTGCTCAGAATTAAAAGATTCACAGACCTTAAAAAAATGGGCCGCTGAACAAGGCATTAGCAGGGGCTTTCAGGAGTGTATTGCTGGAATCTTGCCACTCGATGGCACTCTGTGTTCTACTGTTTGCTCGAGGCTCAACGCTGCTTCCACTCAGCTTCCGAAACTCCTCCAAGCCCGCAACAACGCGCAAGCCACTTTGAAGTGGTCAGCAAGACCTAAGGACCGTGGGGAGAGAAGTGCTTGGGAGGGTAGGAAAGGGTTTCCTTTTCGCTGTTCCCCCCGCCCCCACGGGAAGAATCAGGAATTGTTACTGATTCATCCTGTGGTGTGGAACTATTCTGCCCCCACTCCGAGCCAAAGCAAAAGTATAGGTCTCCCTTCTTGAGAGTCAAAATTTTTATTTTGTTGTTGCTTTTGACTGATTGACTGCTGCCAGCCAGAGACTGTGGGACTTGCACGTGTTCTGCTGTCTCTTAGGTTTTACAGACTAGTTTAAGTGACTTTCCATCAGAGCACTACTAGAGCAAATGCTTAAGCATTAAAAAAAACATGAAGACAGATCTCAAGCATTTTAACTTCTGAAGGAATTTGAGCATGTATTTCCTAACTAAAAGTCCCTACAAACAAATATGCACTTGGATTTGGCCTACTTCATTAACCCAGTCTCCTCTTGGCTGGGCAGGGAAACAGGAGGGGGAGGTGGGATGGAGGAGGATGGGGCACAATTGCACAGGATGGGACTAATAGCTCCCAGGTGATATTTTTACTTTTTAAATTTTTTTTATTATTATTTTTATTTTTTATTTTTATTTTATTAGCTTTCACACTGCAATCTCATATCCAGTAATTCAAGATAAGCCTTGAGCCTTTATTAAGGAAACATAACCTAGAGCTTTATAACTATTTCTTTGGAACTGATACATTTTTTTTTCCTGGCTACCTCTGTTTTTCATGAATTACTATAACTTTGTCAGTCAAGAAATATTGATTCTGATGTTTTTCATTTTCCCAGGTCTTAGTTGAGTATACCATCAAATCAGAATATTGTATGATATAAGTGGGTGGGACTTGCCAAACTAAATGTGGTTATGTTATTTTGCTTATGAAGTTTTTTTAAGTTAGTGGCCAAATTGCTGGTTTTCAGGTAAATTAGTTTTGTGGCCCTTCTCAATGAATCTCATCTGTAAGTTCCATGAATACCAATATGCAGGGACATCTTGGAAATATTTGTTTCCTCTTAATACAGTCAAGTTATGTGTTAGTAACTGCTGAAAGTGGTGTTGAAACACAAGTCATTAGAAATAAGCCTTTTTATTGATCCTTTAGACTATATATATTTATGTATCTAATTTTACCAGCTGCATTGTTCTAGGCATTTATTTTCGTGTGAAATTTCCTAAGAGTAAGATTTGTAGTAGCGTATGCAGACATTTCTTATTTGGAAAAACATGCCTACATGCCTGGTAGATGTTATAAACATTATAAAAATTATAAATTTAAGTAATCACTGTCATAAAGAACTCTGTTCTTTATGGCAGCTTGGATATGGTCATACGATCTTGCAGGCGTGCACTAGCACAGCTTACTAAGTGACTACCAGGACTGTAATACTACTGAGGTATGGTAATTCACCCTGGATGCTCCTAAGACCACCCAGCCTGCAAAATGTGACACATTAGCTCAGTGTCCTGCTGTTGTATTTAACAGCAGGAGGTGGTCAGGAGCATGTGTGCAATAGTTACTGGAGTTTAGAAGGTTAACTTGTCACTACCCCTGTTTGTGCAACTTGAACTGAAAGGCATTCACTTGTGCACTTAGGTCTGAATCACAGAGAATTGTTTCATTCAGTGGTTAAATCCAAGAGACTCATAACTACACAAACTGGTTTATTTGGCCCAACAAAAGATTATGAAATCTGAAGTTTAACTTGAGGACAAGAGGGCAAGAAGAATGGTCATTTCTCATCTTGTCAGCGTGCTAAGATGACAGTGATGACAGATGATTTCCAGGCATCTTCTGTACCATGTTCTGGTACAACTTCACAAGAATACCTTTTCAATACTATCTCTTTTTAACTACAGCTGAGGGAATATGTGTTCAAACATCACTTAAAATTCAGCTGAACCTTGAATGACAGAGCTGTTCTGGAAAAACTTTGGTGTAGCACCATCCGTGCTTTGCCAGAGAAATGTAGTTCTAGAATTCTTTGTGGAAGAAACAATATCTGCATTTCATAGACCATTTAACAGCACTCACCTCTAACTTTTTAGAGCCAATCTCAGAAGGATTTTAGAAATTAGGGTTTTTAATAATCAGATAATACTGGGAGAAACAGTCATCTGATAGCACTGTTGGTTTCAGATTATAAAACTCAGGAAACTAATCTTGGCACTGAGAGCAATGGAATCTTCATATAGGCTTGAAAGGACTAATTTGGAAATACAATTTCTGCTCAAACTGCTTTTCTTTTTCTTGATCTAGTGCACTTGATTTATAGCTTACTGGTTAGACAAAAAAAAAAAAAAAAGTCTCAGGGTGGTAGTTTTAAGAGTGTTTGGGTTTTTTGTTGTCGTTTTTATTTTCTAATCCAGTACCTAACATGAATGGGAATGCTTCAGGCTCTCACTGTGAAGTGGATAATGTATAATAGGCATGTGCTCTGACACTTAAAGGGAGTAAACCTGCAAAGATTTGAAAGATTATAATTAGCCATTTAACAACAACAGATGACAAAAAACCCACTTCAGTTTAGTTACAAATTTTATTTCCATCTTGTCCCACTGAAAGACTAGGGGGAAAAAGCAATAAAAACTGTGTTTTCATCTTGCCTACCTAAGTAAGTATATGATGATCAAAGTTCTAGAAGGAGAAAAATGCAGCTTCAGTTTAAAATTATTATATCTTCAATCATGAAGGTGTGTTGCCATAAGAGCCAGCTTCCTTTTACATAAAGGAACTAATCTTTACCTGCTGATCCAGCAGAGATATTTGTCACCTGCATATTATGAGATGATTCAATACAGGATTAGAGTCTTTTATCATGACAACATTAGGGCTAACCAAAATGCAAGTTAGTAATAATGTAGTTATGAGCTACACTGCATGTTACATAATGTCTTGCTTTCAAAAAGAAAAACTGTGTTCAGATTAACAGCAAAGTTATGGATTCAGGCAGTAAACAAACATGATTCTGTTACACCCTTTGGCAGCTGAGACAAAGTGATATCGTCAGCTCTGCCTTGCATGCCCCAAGTCACATGTTGTTTGTGACTCATTTCATTTCTACAACTGCCTCTATTGTTCTGCAGGGCACAACAGTATGAAGGGATGTCAACTGAGAAGCGAGAAACAACTATTGCATTGTTAGATGGAAAAAATAAATTTATAAGTTATTCATGCTTCTGTCTTTTATGATCTCTCTCTAAAGACTATGAAACTGTTCTTGGTAAGAAATACTTCTCTTTTTTCTCATGAAGATGGTAAATGAACGCTATATTTTTTATTTTTGTTATAACTATTCCTATTTTAACTTGTTTTCAGTTAGTGGTTTCTGCAGGTAAAGCAGTTCATAAGGGAAGGGAAGTAGATAGTGATTGCATCTGAATGACTAACAGCTTGTGTCTTCCCTTGAGAGCACTGCTAATACAATGCATTGCATTGCTAATGCAATGAAATAAAAAATTCATATGAAATAAGAGTTTCTTGACTAGTAGTTGTGGTACTGGAAAGGAAGAATGGTATTACTGCTTTGCTTTCTACTAGGCGCTCCACAGTTTCGGCCAAAACCAAGAAGCGTGCAGAGGTGAGGCAGAAGCTGAGGAAAATTTGGTTCATAATTATAAAAGATATATTTTTCAAAATAATTTGCCAGAACAGTATCAATTGCTTGCTAACTTGTTATTTATCATTTGCAGAAATACTGATTTTGGTTAAATGCAAATGGCGGTAGTTGACTGCCAAAACATGGTTATGTTGCTGTTCAAACAACAAATCTGCCTACTCAATATATAAAGGAGAACAGTATCAGTATTGTCAGTGTTAGCATATGAGAGATGCTTAGCTGTCATACCTTTTGCCATAGTGATTTTTTTTTGTTGTAGGTAAATGTTTTTAAAAGGGAAGTTGTAAAAATTACCACTGAGTGATTAATAGTAATACTACTCAAAAAAGACTTACAGCAGACAGAATCTGTTTCTGGCAGCTGGAGTGTCAGGTACTGTCTAATATTTGCTCCACTTATTATTTGTCAGGTGTCAGTAGGTGTCTTAGAAATGGTCTCTGTGTCCTGACACAGTGAGCAGTGACTGCAGAGTGTCATTTTTGCTTTCCATTACACACAGGACTTAAGCTGTTCTATGGAAATACAGATAAGAAGCCACAGTAGCGCTGGGCATTAGGCTAAAGTCATCTTGGTTTAGTTCTTAAATCGTGTTGTAACATTTTAAGGGGGCATTTCAATACCTCAGCATACCTGAAGCCTGTCCCAGCAGGCTTGATTCTTTTTGTTAGTGCTTGTGTCAATGGTTTTTTCCCTTCAATTTTCCTAAGTCATTTTCCAGGGTGTTTAATTACTTTGGATAATATAGGTATAACTTTTTAATATTCTTACTGCTGTCTCATAACTTACTGGTAGATATGCATTTAAAGATGGAAAAAAAAGTTACCCAACTGGAATTTAGCAATTTTGAGTAAAACAAGCATCTCTTGCATGGCTGACATTTGAGAAAGAAGATGATTCAATGAAGGATGTACTGACATAAAGATTAAGTATAAAATATTTTGTTTTGGAATATTCTGTTTTGCTAAGACCTGAAGATATCTGCACTACTAAATTGCACTCCAATATGCATGTTTGGCATATCCAATATAACTATTAATTTATATCCATGAATTGCTAATGAAAGTGATGTATGATAGATTTTGGCAGGATGTATGTTATAAGGTTTACAACTAATAAAAAAAACAAGCAAATATCAACAGCTGAATCTTCTCAAAAATTATTGCTGAACAGGCTTTTTGCATTTCTCTTCTGAAGAAGCTCCTTTCCTACTCCAGGGTTTCATTTTTGCTGTAGCTGTAAGGACTCAGAATAGCTGTCTTAAAATCTATTTGCCTTAAATCTTGCTGGCAAGGAAGCTGAACTCTAAGACTAACATCATGAACTACCATTCTTCTAACTGTGTTGACTTTTTTAAAGATTTAAAAATATAGTGTCTTTCTTGATAGGTGGCAAGATGTTGAATCTCAAAGGAAATGTCATAAGTTTGATGATTTCTGTGGGATCACAGAGGTTATATCCTGATTAGACTGCAAGATGTTCTTGAGCAAGAGCAGACAGAACACAATGTCCTGTGAGAAAGCATGTATTCAAAGTGGTTTTTTGTATTTGAAAACTGTGTAGTGACTTCATATTTCTCCTCTACTTCAGAATCCTGTCACGTAAACTCAACTCTGTGTGATGATAAGTTTCCACTTGGTTTCTGACACTTGAAAAAAGTTGTGGAAAAACTACTGAAAATCGAGGCAGGAGGTGGACATGTAAATACTATCTGGTAGGAACAACTCTCTTGGGAATGTGAAGAGCTGTACAGAGTTATGTGAAAATAAATTTGGAATAAAAAGCAGAGCAAGTAACAATACGGCCAAATGGATAAAGTCCAGATGTTCATTTGCAACACAGCTCTCTGAGTAAGTTATAATTAGAATATGAAGGCCAAAAACATGATAAATAAATCTTATAACAGTCCTTGTCACTAAATAAAAAATATTTCCTTTCTAGACATCCACTTATGTTCTTCATCTTGCTTTTTTCATCTATTTTCTTGGACTTGCAAGTTCTGAAGTTGCAAGATGTTATGTTACCATGGAGTCCACCATAGAGCACCTGAAACTGTAGCTTTTAAAAGATAAATAGACAATAATTCTTTTGTGAACGTTTGTGACTCATTGAATTCTGAGGTCAATAAATAATAAAGACGGTAGAGAGAGGTGAAGGAGGAGAGGGAGGAAGTTCCAGACCTGCTACTTCTAGCTCCGAGCCTGGTTTCTTCGAATATGAAAGCAATCTAAGCTTTCTTTCGGTTTTCTTTCTCTGTGTTTCTTTTTCTTTCACTAAGGATAGCTTAGTAAAAAACAGTTTGGCGAAAAAGTAGAAGACAGCTTTTGAAAATATGATGGAAGTTATGGATACAACCTCCCTCATGTAGGGTATGTACCTAGGAGCAATATTCAGTAGTACAGAACTGTATTTAGGTTGCAATTTGTAGCTAACAAACAGATAATGTTTGCTAATAAATCAAGTGGTAGATCTGACTTTTTTCTTTTTTTTTTTTTTTTAATTTTCTACAGTTGTATTAGCAATGTGATGGGGGCGGGGAGGGCACTGTGTGGAACATATCCCCTTCAATGAAACCCTAAGCATTCCATGTGGTATGGTTATGAAGCAGTTCTGAAGGGCACAGGAATCTTGGAATCTTAGGAAAAGTTAGGGTGGAAGTGACTGCTGGAGCTATCAGCTAAAGCTCCTTTTTAAAGAAAGGCTAATTTTAAATGCAGATTTTTTAACTTGTCTTGCAAGTCTTCAGATATGGAAAATCCAAACTGCTCTGGACTCTTACTTTGGTGCTTAACTACTTTCATTTTTAGATCATTTTTTTAATATCCAATGTAATTGCTGTTGTTGTTACTCACCACTGTCACCTTGACGTTTTGCTCTACTTGTCTGAGCAGTGTTCAGTTTCCTCTATATCTCTCCTCATAGAGTACATCCAGTTTCTCCTTAGCCACCTCTTTTCTAGCCTCAACAAGCTCCATTCCCTCAGCCACTCCACACCAGTGCCAGATGGAGGGGAATGACCCATTCCCTTAGTCCACTCCCAGTTCTCTCATTGCAGCCCACCGAGCACAGCTGAACCCAGTTCACTTGCTCTGTGGTATCTGGAGTTATTTTTTGACTGCTTCTTTACATGTCACCTGTTAAAGAAAGTCCACTCTGTGTATTAAAAAGAAAAAAGAAAAAAAAAAAAAAAAGAAAAAAAAGGTAAAAAAGCTAAACCATTACGACATCCAAACAAACCTAAAAGAACCCCCAACAAAACACACCATCATCTGTTACACATTTTTCAGTCTTTGCATTGTCTGTATGTCATGGGAACTTTTATTTCTTTTTTTATTACTGCTGCTTGGATTACGGTTAGAGTATTTCTTTTTAAATGATTTCTTCCCTGTTTAATAAGGAATGCATTAATTATACACAATATGAAATCTTAAAGTCAGTTAGTCTTCTACAGCTTAATTCAGCTAGTTCCCTCAGCCCCTAAAATGACTGTGAAATGAATGCGTTTAAGTTTATATATATTTAAAAAATGCACTTGACCCAAAATTTATCACAATAAAAGCTAGAGGGATGACAACCTAAAGCAAGTAAACTAGGCCATAACAGTTTGCAAATATCTGAAAAGCTTTGAACAATGATGGTAAAACCTAGATTTCTAAAAGGCAAAAAAGAGCATCAGTATGTGAACAAAAGAAGGAAGTTAATCCCAAATAAGGAAGAGAAAAGAAAAAAGGAAAAGAAAAGAAAAGAAAAGAAAAGAAAAGAAAAGAAAAGAAAAGAAAAGAAAAGAAAAGAAAAGAAAAGAAAAGAAAAGAGGAAGAACAGTCTCTAAATATTGGTCTTAGTTCTGGTTTTGGCTACATTAATTTTCACAGAATCCAGGAGAGCAAAAAAAAAATTCCCTTTCTCAAAGGTCACTAAGAAAGATTCGAGACGGAATTCATGGGAAACAGGAAACTCAGGGAATGTTTCAATATTTTGATATCAGTCTATGAATACCAAAGTGAAAGTATTTATAATCTGTTTAGTTTTTCATGAGAAATGCAGAAGCTTCTGCAGTATCAAGAGTTATGAGTACTTTCCAGTGTTTTCAAGCAAGACAGCAAAGCTGTAGTCTATTTTTACCTCTGCCACGTGGCCATAGGTTTACATTTATTCTATGAGATAATTATTAAATTTACCTGTGTCTCAGGGTTGTTTTGTTGTTGGAGTTGTTTGGCTTGTTGTTTTTTTGGGGGGTTCTTTTGTGACTGCTGGTGGATGGGTATTGCTCATGGGTTTTGGTGGGAGTTTTTGGGTTTCTTTAAGAAGAAGTACTCTGAAACAGAGCATGATGTCTGAAAACCTGGACCTGTGCAAATCAGTGATAGAGCCCTCAATACCACAGGATCATGATTTTATCCAATAATTAGAGTTCTTCATCCTTAGTTAAACAGCCTATAAGTGTATGAAAAACTGGAGCTTGATTTCAGGAGGATGACCTCTCTTCAGTTTAATCTCAATCTGTCCATTTTTCCGTAGAATTTCAGAACTCTCTTCTTCCTCCTGGCTGAGATTTCACCTCAGCAGATGATTTTAACTACAGTCTGTATTCTGCAGCATGATGTGTGGTTGAAAGCTTTGTCACTCTACACAGCTGCCCAGTGATGGTCAACAATCAGTACTCCGGTTGAATGCACTGCTTGAATTTGAGCTTTTGTTCAGCAGAGCCTTAAAGCTTCAAGGATGAGACTGCAGTGTCCTTGAGGAATTTGCTCCAGTGTTTCCTGAAGGAACAAGATGTTTTTACATTTCAGCTTGAACCTCCCAGACATCAATTTTTGGCTATGGCAGATCATTCTTACTGCTCTCAATTCCTCTTGCCTGTAAAAAATTCTTAATGCCTAACACTGATGAGGGAAAAACAAGAAGCTCAGATTCTCATACCTATTCAAACTAAATTTTTGTGAACTGGATTCTCCAATACTAAATGTTTTAATATCCAGACCCATAAACATTCTGAAATATTTTTTTCCTTCTAATAATATTCTACTTTATGTAAAATGATTACATAATAATTTCATATGTAGACATTTTTTATTCTTATCTGAGTCTGGAAGTTTTCAGTTGAGTTCTAGTTCATACCTTAATGAATAAATGGCTTGAAAACAAACAAACAAAAAAATTGTCAATATGAAATTAGGAATTTCCCTATGTTTTTTTCATTTCTTACCTTATTTATCAGCACATGCTCTTCAGAATAGGGTAGTAAGGATGCTTTCCTGGATGTCACTTCAGCAGAGTTTTGAGAATGGTAGCTGTCCTCCACAGTGCCATGAGAATTGAAGCAGTTCTCATCTTGAAATGTTAAGTTATATAATCAAAAGAAACGTTACCAGACAAACTGAGTGTTCTGAATATGTAAAGACTTTTTCACTCTTCAGTGTTCTTTCTGATTCATTATTGTCCTGACATAGTTTAGACATAGCAGTGTTTTCCTTATTTCTCTACCAGTCTGAAACCTAACAACCATCCTCTGGCTTGGTAAGAAAGGAAAAATTCCAAGAAAAATGATACCTAAAAGAACAAAAGCTATCCTATTCATTTTAATAACTGTTGAACCATATTATACCTTTTAATTAAGTGTAAGGAAAGGTGGTCATAAGAAAGAAGGTTAAACTCTTTTAGAAAGGAATTTCATTAAAGTGTATTGGATTGCTCCCGTTTCAGTGCCTGGTTTTCAGAAGAGATGAGATATAATTATTCTTGCTTACAGTAAAACTAGGATGCTAGCACAATTCCCTGGGCGCTTGTAAGAACTGATGCTGCCATTGAAATATTAGATATGATCCAAAGAGAGGAAGTGCTGCCCACGCACGGAGGGCAGGAGAGGTCAGATGTAACTATTCAGTCAATGAAAAAACAGGGGATCCTCATAAAAGGCTTTGAAAGTTACTTCATCCACAAGCTGTAAACAAACTTATCCTAGCAACAGAATGCATTAAGAGTTGTATTGACATAAACACCATAATACTTGGGCTTAAGAGCTGTGCTCTTAGTAAAAGTTTGGAAAGCAGTTTGTTCAATGTAGTAAGCAGTACATTAGTGCAGTGAGGCATCTCCAGAAAAACTGCAGAAGTAAAAACATGTATTTTATTGAACTTTCTAAGAAATTTATGGTAGCATTAACTAAACACCATACACCAACTCAGTCATGAAGTCAGCTGAAAAAATGCAGTTTTTGCTAGTCTTCTGTGAAACAATTTATGAGACTTTTTCTCATTGCAGTCTTTTATTTCATATACAGCAGCAGAGAAGCATGGTTAAAAAAAATAATTCAAAGGATTGCAACCCCTTAATGGAGCAAATATGTACAGAGGTATTATAACTATTTCTCAGTGCAATATTGTTTGATATACTCCAGTCTATTTGTAGCATTTTGGTCCATCTTGTATTTTTTCATTATTTTCACTACAGTTACATGACTTTCTAAAATTATTGTTTTGATGGGAAAAGTATGTTTATGGTAAATATGTTGGCCTAGTCTCCCCAAATGTCATTACTAAGACCGTATTGCCAAACCTCTGCAACAAAAATATTTTTTCAAGGTATTTATGTTATGGTACAGGATGGCATTTTTAAATAGACTGTCTCAAAAACACCTTTAGGTACACTTCTGCAATCTCTAAAGAGTTAGATAACTCTAAATTTAGATACACCAGGTGACTCTACAGAGGGCTGCCCCAGGTGCTCTTTTGAGAGCCCTTGTTACAAGGAAATGTGAAGTATGCTCCTGATGAATAATACCCCTGAGAGGCAACAAGAGCTCTGCTGTTTTCCTAATGATCAGAGTGATAGACACTACACATTATCAATATCTTACTGAAATACAGAATCCATGTGAGCTCAGTGCCAGTTGTTCACATGATCTGTACTTTAGCATGGAAGAGTAAAGAAAAATTGTCTGAGATTTTGTGTACTAGAGATGCAGACTGAGCTTCTCTGACTGGAAGGGGTAAATGATAGAAAACACTTATGTGAGAAGACGTCTTCTTTGTGTTAAATGCCATTGAGCCATGGTTCTGACCAGATTTGTTTCTGACAATCAATGTCTCTGTTTACAGCTTGCAGATGAAATGGAGTTTCCAATATCTAGAGTGCTTTGTGTCTTTCCCCAAAAAAATTAATTGGTTTGATGATGTGCAGGTATTGCTAAACATTGGTCACAGCTCCACAACACAATGTCAGTAAATCCAACCACTGTTTGCAGAAAGACAGCATTTTGTGGAATTTAATTTCCTTTATCAAAGGACACTTTCTACTTACAAAACCTTGCAGTTTAAGTGATTAAAGAAGAACTGTATAGAAGAATTTTATCCAATACTAAATATAATTATCAAATGGTAGAAGTGTAACAGCAAGTCTGGGGATGTAGCAGTAGCAAAGGGGGCTGCATGTAATTTATTTATTTAAAAGACAATGTCTTGGCTGGCTGGCATCACTTTTCCATCAAGTAATCTGTAAAGTAGGTGAAAACAAGTAATTTAATACAAGCAAGAACAGGCCAGAAATTGAAACAGACGTTCAACTGCATATTAGATCAATAAAAGAAGGTCTTAGTAAAGTCATCCTGTTAGGTCATAATTAAGTTCTAAGGTCTAACAGGGTGCAATTACTTCATATAAAGAGCTGAATCACAGCATTTGGAGAAGTCTAGTACACGTGACACATGGGTTTTGTTCTGTCAGTATGAAATGCAGCCTTACATGCTCCTAATTTTGCATCAAATTGAAAAAGGAAAACTTTTCTTTAAATAAATAGCTTGTATTCTTTTGTGGGTTTTTTGGGTGAAGGTAAAAGCTTTCTAATTAATGCATCAAGCATATATTTAAAATTTAATTGAAGAGATCAATTAGTATTATATTACTTTTAAGTGTCTTATTATCAGGATGGTGTTCACACTTCTACTGACATAAATAATTCCTATCAAAATAATTATTTTGAATAGTTTTACAAACAAAAAAAGTATCCTTGTGCTTGGATAAAATTATTTCTGACAGCAACATGCCTCATTTCTGACTCCTGAATATTCTGAACTTGTACAGAAAAACTTGTGTAGACATGTTCAGATCACCTCTCTCAGCCAATGTAAAATTAACCCTTTCCAGATTGTTTATGATACTTTTTTTTAACCTGTTCTTAAAGGCTTCTGTTGTGGTGTGTTTTTATTTTCTTTATTTGTATATTTTACTGTTTGATTTGTGGGGTTTTTAATCCCTCTGTGTTTTTCTCCCCCTGCCTTTGGAGTGGCACAGGTTCCCCATTTTGTATCTTATGTTGCTAAATTTAGACTCACTCCCTTATTGTTATTCAGCTTGGTTAACTGTCAGTTCTTGTTTGTTGCCTGGACACTCCCTCCTAAGTTGTCAATCCCTCTTGTCCCTACCCTTTTTCCCCAAGACCTTCCCTGCTCCTTCCCTCCTCAGATGTCAATCCTTCCCTAAACCTGCCCTTCCCTCCAGAACCTTCTGTGTCAGTTTTGTATTCTTTGAAACCCCATTGGTTTATCTAAGCCTTTCCCCTCCCTTAAGATCATCTATTGGTTTACAGATTGTATTTCCCCGCCTTGTGTTCCACCCTCAGTCCTCCCGATTGGTGAAAAATTGTATCCTCCCCCAAGACCACCCCTGTTTATAAGCTAGTGCCTGCCCTTGGATTGGGGTCTTGGGACCTTGGATTAGGGGAGTTGTTTCGCTGAATAAAGCTACCCCTGTTCCAACCCCAGGACCCGTGCTGCTGCCTCTTTGTTCATCTGCGCCGAACCTCCGCTAGCAGCTGGAATTGTGCAGGGTCTGCCAGGGGGATCTGTCGTGCCCCTGTTGTCGCTGCTGCTGGGCTGGGGGCACGTAGCCCCTGCACCGCGACAGGCTTCCAAGAAATAAGAAGACTGAGAAGTCTCCCTGTTTACTGATAGATCCAAGGGTTAGGCATTGGAAAGCTTTTTCTCCTGCAATTTAAACTTCTTCTTTGTTATGCTGTCTTCTATAAAGATGGGAAACATCTCTTGCTTTTGACATAGCTAAATATTATCATTCTTTTCCCTTGCTGCTTTTCCTTCACCTTCTGCCCTTTGAGTTGAGCAACTGTAAATTCTTTTCATTTCGCTGGAAATGAAATCTTCAGAATTCTACTTTAGATAAAGTTGTTATCTCCTATTCAGGTAATGCTGACATTTCAACATTCTAGAATGATGTTTATTGTTTTGGGTCTTCTTTTAAGTAACTCAGATTCTTGAGTGTGGCATCCCTGTTGGGACAGTTTCAAAAAAAGGTATGGCAAGCACACAGACCACTTCAGGTCTTACTGGTAAGGGCATTTGCGTGGAGTTGAGAAATGCAGGTTGCTTTTGAAGGGAAAGGAGTTGAATTTGTCTTTCACACCCTGAATGAATGCTGGAATTTATACAGAAGAAAGCTATGATTGTACTTCTTGTGAGTTAGCTAACAAGAAAGCTATAAAGTGACAGACAAGTGGAGTCACTGGAAGGATTGGCCAGCCTGATTGACTTTTACAATGAAACAGCTCCCTGGAGAGATGAGTGGAGGACAGTGGGTATTGACTACCTCGACACCGCTTCTCACAGCATCCTCATAGGCAAACTCAGGAAGTGTGGGCTGGATGAGTGGGACAGGGAAGTGGTTTGATAACTGGCTGAAGAGCAGATCCCAGAGAGTCATTATCAGTGACACAAGATATAGTTGGAAGCCTGTCATGAGTAGTGTCCCCAAAGGTTCAGTACTGGGCCTAGTATTGTTTAACTTACTCATCAGTGACTTGTTCAGAAGGTACTCTACTCCTCCATCCAAGGTTGCTGATGCATCAGAACTGGGAGGAGTGGCTGATACCCCAGGGTGCTATGCTTACCCTCCAGAAAGACCTTGACAGGTTAGAGAGATGGACAGAGAGGAACCTTCTGAAATGCAATAAAGGCAAATGCAAGATTCTGCATCTGTGCATGTAATCCCAGACCAGCACAGGCTGGGACTGACCTGCTGGAAAGCAGCTCTGCAGAGCTGGAAGTCCATGAGTCAGCTTTGTTTTACTTTTTATCTGTAAATGAGGAAATAAGGGAAGTGCTGGATGATTTAATAAAGGCTGACAGGCTCACTTAGTCCAGGAATTGGCTCATATGACCATAATTCTTAAAGCTCCACTGAGGTGGTTGGCTGAATACTGGGACCCTTCATCCTTTGTCATATTCACTGCCATAACCTTGCCAGATATATCTCTCTTTCATCCAAAGTATCAATTTGTGCTTATATGTGTTGTCTACTATATCAAGTGACCACACACACTCTCCAAGGTTTTTTTGCTCATACATCTTAATAATAATCACTAAAAAACATCACTGTTTTTTGTTGGAGGGCTCACAGGAAGCTATTTTTTGTGTTATTAGGTTAACATATTACAGATCTTCTTCATTATGTCTGAGCTGCCACTCTACACAGGAAATTAGTAGGGTGGGTGTGTATCTGCTTTTTATGTAACTTGTCATTTAGGATGATGATACTCTTAATTTTTATATTTTTTTTTTTAGGTAAGGATTAACATGCTTGACCTGGAATTTCTCTTTCTCAGATTAAATGGTTAGAATCGCTGATAAACGCAGACATGCTATTTTGCCACACACCTATAGACTAAATAATTAATTTCTTCATAAGGACCTTTAATGACTCTCCTTTTTGCATATATAAAGTGTATGCACACACACAAACACACACACATAGTTAGGTATACACTTTCCTTGTAAAGCACACTACAGTTTTCATCCTCTCAAAGCTTCAGCATATAGGAAATATTTGAATCTGCATCACTCCATGTGTGTACTTTTACTTACTCCCTGTGTCTTAATCTAATCATCCAGAAGCTTGTGACAGTAAGTGTAGAGTGGTTTCCTTCTCTGCAGCAGCATTCTTTCAAAGGGAAGATTCCCTGGTGAATTCATTATTACACAGAAGTCCCACCCCCATGAAACTGCTGTAGATACATAACAGGATTACTGTTCAAGAGTTTGCTAGGATGCAAGTAAAATTGTTCCAGTCAGTCAGCAGCAAGCATCTTTGACTAAGGTAGGAGAATGCTTTTTTTTACACATCTCATGAAAACATAAGGAAGCATTTATATTTATTTGCTGTACATGAAGTTACTTTGCATTTTACATTATCAGTTCACTTCATATGAAAGTGGTTTGTTTAACTTGTCTGATGTGACTCTATAAAAATAACTTATTAAGGTTAGTGCATTCACAGTCAGTCAAACAGTAGATGTGAAGATTGCTTTACTGTTAGGAGAGGATCTATAGTTCAAATATATTTTAAAATGCTAAAGGTGGAGCTTCTGTACTTAATAGATCATTAATGATTTTGACAGCTGATATTTGGGGGATTTTTGTTGCTTGACATAATTTCCTTGTTTCTTGTAGTTCCATAGCTGCAAGGAAATGAAAATTCTAGTTTCAAAACATTAGCTGTTGTATATTATATCTTTAAAAACAATACATGTTTTGTCTCTGAACTGGAGTTTTGATAATGGTAGTTCTCAATACTTACAGAAAGGATTCTATACGAATCTTCTAATTTCATTAGCTAATGAATGTGTCAAATGTATTCATGTAATTCTCAGGAAAGAAAGATTAGCTGGATCTAATAACCTAATGGCATAGAAGTGCTCTCAAAATGTAGAGCTGCCTAATCGATGTGGTGACAAATGAAATGATCTGTGGTCTGCAAGGTTAGGAGTTAATTGAATGAAGAGACAGTATTGACAGATTTTTTTTTTTAACAGCTCTCTTATATTCCTAATGGAAAGCTTGGTTTTATTCTTCCTTAAAGTAATTGCACATTCAACCTTTATTGAAATTCCCGGGTTTTATCTAGCAAATTGATTTTACGCAGAGCAAGGGTCTTTGGCATTTATGCTTTGGAGATTTAAGTTGTTGATGTGATATATAGAGCACCTACTTGTAACTATAAGAGGCTAAAAATCATTTTAATCTGCACTGAAAATTTTCCTCTATGCTAAGATTCTAAAAGCTTGTGTGAGTGCTGGGAAATACCTCAATTTAGGCAATATATTTCATGTTTTAGATACTGTTTGCTCTCTACATTACTGTATGAGGAAATATAACACATTTTAATTTTGTTGAAGAAGGTTTTCATTATTTCATTGAAGCTAGATTAAGAAGACTAATGAATTCTAGATTCTTATGAGTCCTTGTCCAAATTCTAGTAAGTCTCCTTGCTAGGATTCAGACATCAGAAATGTCACAATAAGTAATGTTTAAATGATTATCCAGGTCCCAAAAAAAAAAAAAAAAAAAAAGAGGAAAGCCAGCTTCTTTTCCTACATTTCCTACTCTGCACACCTGCTTGTACTCAGTGAAAGCCTGTATCTGCCAACTGGTTCTGGCAATGTGTTGTATTTGAAGAAGTCCATGCTTTTTGCAGGGGGTTGGACTAGATGGCTTTTGGACTTTCTTTCCAACCAAAACTATTCTATGATTTTTGTCTTTTCTTCACTCATGCAGAAGCAGGTATCCTGAATGTTTCAATTTTAACACCACCTAATAGTGGGAAAAGGAGGGAAACAAAGATTCAGCAAAAAATGTGGTTTAGTTGTAGAAACATTAATGGAGTCATTAACAAATGTTTTAAAAAAAAGACAGAGTGAAATATAAAATTAAAACAAGCTGGATAGGAGTCTGGCATGAGGTAACAGCATCACACTATGCTTTACCACAGGGGTTGTTGATTAACTGACAACACAGGCAATGTCATGATCAATAACAGGTGTGAAGGTATGCCCAAACCCCAGGATATAATTTTAATATGGAGATATCTGAAGATATCCAAGTTGTAGAAGGAGACGATGTCTCAGTGATAACCATGTACCATGAAAATTACTGCCACTGAAGAGCTTGGCAGCCCTGGTTTCACCATTCAGACCTAGGACCTCTGCACTGACCTAAACTTTACATGCTGAGATTCACTGTGCAGGGGCACATGGACACCTGTCAAGTAGTCTGCCAGGTAGATTGTTTTTGCTGCCTGTGGTTTTGGGGAGTGAGTTATGCTAAGTCCAGAAATCAGTAGTTAATTCAGCATGTACTGAAAGATTGTTGTACTATAGATATGTGATAATTTTCTGCATCACTTGAAGTTTTAAACAGGGAATAAAGTGTTGATAATGAACTAGAAACTGTTTCTCAAGTACCAAGTTCTTTTTAGGACATCTCTGTGGCATATGAATTTTCAACATGTTCTGGTATTGCATGATCTTTAGACTTGATTCTGCTGTTGCAGGGTCCAACTCTTACCTCCAGGGCTCTTGAGCAGGGACTTATTAAGTTAAATTTCAGCTATTTGGTTTCAGGGAGGTACTGTGCAATGTAGCAATAGGAACACTGCTCTCCACTGATACTAACCTGATACTGCCAAAGCTATCCTGAGCAAATAGTTCTTTTCTTTCTTGATTTATATGGAGTTTGGACATATTTAACACTAATAGGACTGCCTGCTAGCCTTAGTGTGCTTTAATCCATAATCATACTTTGGCTATTGCTGAAATATTTTTATTTTTACTACAGCATTTGGACCTCTGTTTTCCCCCACATATCACTTGTCTTCCAGTGCTTAACACATATGAACTGAGCAGGTCCCCTCCATTCCCTTAGCTTGGGAACAAAAACAGCTTAGAGAAGGGTATCTCAGAACTGCAGAGTGAAATAAAGTCTGCATCCTTTGAAACTTGACAATGAACAACAATCTGTCCTTCTCACATTTGAATGTCATCCATATTCAATATGTGAAAAGTTTCTATACTGTTTACTTTATCTTTTTTTGGTCTTGTTACCCACTGTCCCTCTCTGAAATAAAGCATAAAACATCCAGCTGCATGATTTGGACCCTGGATGTGTTTCCAGAGTAAGAAACAAAAAGAGAAAAAAAATGGAGGAGGGGAAGAAAGTGTCTAAAACTTGTATCCACAAAGAGTTATTGCATATAATTCATGTTAGAAAAGTACAAAGAAAAGCAACTCACTCTGACCAAAGTGGATTCTGACTGTATGGTGAGAATATAAATTCCACATCTTAGAAACTTAGGAGGGATGCAAAACATAAACATATTGCGTGGGGAGAGAGGGAAGGAGAAATCCTTCATTGCCTGGCAAAGAAAGAACCTGCATTACTACTTTTCTTCACTGCAGAATGAACTGCTCTCCTGTTCCTACTGCACAAGACTTACAGTAGGATAAACTTGACCAAAAGTGACTTCATGATGAATTCACCTTCTGCAAGTCCTTTTTCTTGCATTTTTAATGCTATGTAATAACAATTAAAAACCAGAGGGCGCTATGAAGTGCAGTTTGGAAGGGAGAAAAGAGAAGGATTTTTGGGGCAGGTTTTGGGGTTTTTTTTTTGGGTTTTTTTTTTTTTTTTTTTTTTGATTTGGAGTTTTGCTTGGCTTTTTGTTTTTTAAGGTGTAAGAGTTTGGGGTTTTTTTGCGTTTTGTTTTTTGTTTAAATCCACAGTCCACGAAAAAGCTGCTTCAGTCATGTTATTAGAGGTTAAAAGGAATATTAATAGCAGAAACTTTAACACACTGTTGCTAATATTATGTTCCTAAGCACCTCAACCACTTTTTCATTAGAGAAGTAGGTTTGAGCTATTAAAATTCCTTCTTTCTGAAATGAGTCCATGCGGACTGTGATAACATTGCTGCAGAGGCAAGGCTTGGAGCATGATAGAGTGATTTTTTTTTTTTTTTCTGCACTTCTTTCTCTACTGAGAGCTGGTGAAAAGAGAGAAACATATTTACAGGAATAGAGATTTTACTGATAATGTTGTGCAGAGCCTTGAGGACAAACAGTAATCATAGAATATATTGATAGCATCTTCTTAATAACTCCCCTATATCTGCTCATACTGACCTGGCTAGTAGCTGGTAGCTAATAAGGCTGCTAATTTGCTGGGTCTGAGAAACCACCTCTGAATGACAGGGGGAGTTCTCATGCTAATACTTGGCTTTACAAATGCTTATTGCAGACAATTGGGATAAAATCCCTTTGTTGTATTCAACATTCTGATTTCAGTACATATTTACATAATTACAGTATCATTCTTTCCCTTTCACTTTCCTAGGAGTCAATCATACAAAAATTAAGACGCATAGTACAAAGAAACATTTTTGGAATGTCTCTTTGCTCTACCTTGTTTCTCCCATATTATTTCTTTTCTTCTCTTGATGTACTTTTAGAGAGAAAATAATGCAATTGCAGATGCTAGAGACAAAATTACTTGTTAATATAGCAATTGATCTGGAAATATGATTCGTATCTTATAGCAAGTGGATGTGCACAAGCTACACCTAGTGATTTTGTCTCATTCTGGGATGTTTTTTCCCATGCCTAATTGCCTCCCAAGCATTTGAAAGAGGCAGTCTTAGAAAGGCAATGGCTCTTCTCACCTGAGTGGAATCTACCCTATAACCCCAAAAAGGCTAGTAGCTGTGTAGAAGAGCATGGAAGAGTAGCATAGCATATAGCCAAAAAACGTTTTGGGGAATCCTCTTTTGAATTAGAAATTTGCAATAAAATAGAAGTGAGATGTTCCTGTGTTTGAACACTGCACACAGAGCCGTAACAAGGAAGGAGGCAGCAGTAGAAAGAAAACAATTGGCACTTTACCAAGATTCCTCCTTCAGTAACTACTGTCAATATAGCAGGAACTTCTCTCCCCTCTCTCTATTAATCATTGTTCTGGCATTAGCTACCTTCATAATGATTATTTAGAACCCACCACAATGAAGTATTTAGGTTTTAAGTAAATTTCTTTTGTGATAAAACCATTGATGTAGTAAAAATACAGAACTATGAATTAAGAGTCTGTATGTGCTACTTGAGGTCTTGTAACCAAAAAAGTTGCTCTTGGCTTGATATGGAAATATATTGTTTTCTATTGTGTATAGATTTATAACACCAAAAAATGAAGCAAATGGGCAAGCTTACAAGATTTCAATCCTGTTTTCTTAACGAAAGCCTGTAAGGTAATGCAGTACTTGCCACCTAAATTTTTCATATGATTGTATATTATATAGATGTATAAAACAGGTGTCAAATGTAGAAAAAAATGTGTGCTATTTAAAGCATATATAAAGATTTCTACTTTGTTTTTACAATATAAACATGAGCATAGAACATCATGAAGTTGTAAATTTGTATATGGATACATATACAATGTATCCATATACAAATTTACAACTATATATGTTATATATACAATATATATACAGTATATATATGTATGTATAAATGTAAGTATATATACATAAATCACCACTGAGAGTTCTGGAATCAATTTCTGTTATATATATATATATATATTTATGATTATATATATATATATATATATATATATATAAAAATATGTATATATGACAATTCTGATGTGTATTTACACAAAAGTGAGACTCATTCTTGCGTCTTTTGAAATGCAAAAATATCTTTGCAATGCAATACTGTTCACAAACCACTTAAGAAAGATGTACTTTTGAAAAGATGGCTTGAGAGTGTATAACAATCTATATTGATGCGTAAGGAGCAACGAGGTAGCTATTAATTGTCTAGGTAATAATTCTTTTAATGCATTTGTAGTTTTGCCATGGTTTTATTTACTTGACTTTCCTGTAGTAAGTTCCTGTCAAAAGGCTTCTAACTGGTTTAGCAATCAGTTTTAAAAGTGGTCTGGATAATTCATCTACGGTGTTAATTCTATTTAGATTCCACTAATGCTACTGAAAGTTATCTAGCTTTATTTGACCTTATGTTCACTTAGTTGAAAATGCTATTGACACAGCAAAAATCACACAAGTGTAATTATGTATATCTTTCTTGAAATTGGTGTAATGTAGGGTAATATTGTTTCAGCCAGCTCTCTGATACTCAGAGTTTAAAAAGAGCCTTGGCTTTATATAAATAAAGTACTAAAGCTATCCTGCCTGTTCAGAAGGAAAAAAAGTAATTTTTTTAGAGAGTTTCAGAGGCCATTTGGCATATAATAGATTAATAGAAGCCTAGATATAGGCCAGACAGGAATCTAGAATTTTATTATGCAGAGTTTTCCCATAAATTAACACACTTGCCAGCAGAGATTCTTTGTTCATAAATTTAAATTAAGGTGACTTTGTGCCTGAACCTCACTTTCCAATTTTAATTTGAGCTTTTGAAAGGGAAGCCTTCACAAATACCAATAGTGCAGATGTGGCATACATGCTCTCCATTCTCTGTGACAGCTGTTCACAAGAGAAGAGCCTTGAATGTTATAGAGAATATAGCTATATATAAGAGTAAAATTTGGTTGTTTTATCCCCCTGATATTCTGGATTTCGTGTTGGTTTTCATACAGTTTCCAGTCATGTTGAGTTCTATCAAACACACAGTTAATGGATTCAGTTTGATGGAGCTATAGCACAGCATGGGCTTACTCCTGGCAGTTCCTTACACTGACATGTCATTTTTCAAGTTTTCCCTCAAAGTTATTCTGCTGGTTCCCATTGGTTCTGGACTTTGATCAAGCTGTGCAGGTGAGGCTTTGGACAGGTTGCTGTCAAAATGGTGAAGGCATTTCCTCCTTTACCTAGGAAATGCTCTAAGTAGATTGTCAGCTCTTGCTGCTCCTTTTTCCCCTGTATCTCTCACTTGCTGAGTGGGATTTGGTCACTCTACCCAGGTTACCAGTCACAGGCCAAGGACACACAAACTGTGATATGTAGTTGTAAACTGGGCTACTGACTAGCACTGATCTATGCTATTGCAGTTTGTTGGGCTGAGGAAGGCATATGGCTATCAATTTTTAAAAAATAAAGTCATAAAACCACAAGAATCTGCAAATCATAGGTTGATTCCCGACTTTGTGAGTAGGACGACTGTATTATTTTAAACTAGGTCATCTAGACCATGTGCAAACATTGATCAAGATACTCTACTGCTAAATAATTATTTTCTTAAATGCTATCTTATTCTAACAATCTGAGTCTTTGTCAAGGGTAGGAGAAGGATTGTGAGAAGAGTAAGAAGAATTATTTTGATTCTTGAAATAAATGAGGAAGAAAACAATATACCGTTATGATATTGCATCTCTTCTCTTTTTTTGTTTGGTTGGTTTTTTTCCTTGATGTCAAGACACAGATCTGTTATTTTGACACAAAAAAGAAGCATTTTCTTCCTTTCTTATCCAAGAGTTGTCAAATAAATCTCTGTCAGGTGAATCTAATGTTTGCAGAAAAGCAGTTCCTGTAAGAAGCATCCAATTAGCCTACTTATGTCACTTAGTACTCTGTGCTTTAGTGTTCTCTGACTATAGATTAGTTTCTGTGTTCCAATTCCTGCCATTAATATTCACCCACCATAATCTTGCTTTGCTATGCATTATTTATCAAGTTTTAAAAGTGTTATAGCAAGTTTAACTAGGTAGCAGGCAAAAACTGTTGTCCAAAAAGTGTTTTTAACCTGAACAGTTCACACACTGAAGAAGTGAAAAATTATATTTAAAATGAGACAACTTTACAGATAGTGGAGATATGTTCTTTGTTCAGGGTTTTTCTGTCTGTACAACCATCTGTTTCTTCAAATGCTAAGAATGAAGCTAAATTTCTATACAATTTATTTTTTAAAATATTTAAAAGTTGGAAATGTGAAAAAAACCCTGTAAGTATACCAAAGGGAATTTCTCCTACCAGAAGGGAACTCAAGCTACTAACTATAAAAGGGAATACTACAGATACTTCCATAGGCTGTTGGGCAGAAGTGCTCTTGTAAATGCTTCTTTAAGGACTATTGTTTGCAGGGTAGAAAACTGGCTGCATGACCATGGCCAGAGAGGGATGGTGAAGGGTGCTACATCCAGCTGGCAGCCAGTGACCAGTGGGGTTCTGGAAGGCTCGGTGTTGAGCCCAGCCCTGTTTAATAGCTTTGACAGGTTCTGGGTGAGATGGTCAAGTGCACGCGCAGTCAATTTGGGTGAGAATGTTGATCTGCTGGAGGGCAGGAAGGCTCTGCAGAGGGATATGGACAGGCTGGATCCATGGGCCAAGGCCAGTTTTGTGAGATTCAACAAGACCAAGTGCTGGGTCCTGCACTTTGGTCACAACAAACCCATGCAGCACTGTAGGCTGGAGGAAGAGTGGCTGGAAAGCTGCCCAGCAGAAAAGGATGTGGGAGAGCTGGTGACAGCGGCTGAACATGAGCCAGATGTGCCCAGGTGGCCAAGAAGGCCAGTGGCATCCTGGCCTGTGTCAGCAATAGTGTGGCCAGCAGGACCAGGGCAGTGATGACAATCACTGTACTCAGCACTTGTGAGGCTGCACCTCGAATCCTTTGTCCAGTTCAGGACCCCCTCACTTCAAGAAATACATTGAGGTGCTGCAACATATCCAGAGGAGCTGGTGAAGGGTCTGGAACAGAAGTCCTGGGAGGAGTGGCTAGGAAGCCATTTGCACTGGAGAAAAGGAGGCTCAGCCGTGATTTTATCTCTCTCTAAAATTACTTGAATGGAGGTTGTAGCAAGGTGTGGGTCAGTCCTTTCTCCCAGTTATCAAGCAATAGGACAAGAGGAAATGGCCTCATGTTGTATTAGGGGAGGTTTAGATTGATTGCTGGGAAAAAATTCTTCACAGAAAGGACTGTCAAGCATTGAAACAGGCTGCCCAAGGAAGTGGTGGAGCCAGCAGCCCAGAATATATTTAAAAGCTATATAGAGATGATTTGGTGGTGGATTTGATGGTTGATGGTTGAACTCTATGATCTTAAGGAACTTTTACAAATCTTATAGTTACTCTATGGTATTTGCTAAATAGCATACACAGTTTTGATAAATGAAATTATTTTCATAACAAAAAGAAATTTCAAAAGTTTTATTTTAAGAAAGATATTTGGATTGGGTAGAAGAACAGAATATGCAAAATGCCAGGGGGGATTACAAGCTTTTAGAAGGGCATTGGATTAGGGAGACAACCCTGAAAAATGTGTTGAGAATGTTTTGGTACATGTTTAATCTGAGACCTCAAATAATAATAATCATGAAAAGGTAAGGAAATGAGCATGGAACTTACACTCCTGTCAATATAATGCAACTCTCCTGTGGAAAGGAGGACAGCTGCCTTCTGAGAACAGGGTAGAAATCTGGGCCAGTCAGTTAAGTTAGAGTTTAAGATAAATACATTGCTGTTTTCAGGAATTTAAAATTTTTCATGAGTTCCTTCATGAATTTTTAAATTTTAAAAGGTACCTATTTGAGTATTCAGCTAAAAGTAAGCAAGATTGCCACTGAAGCTGTTGCATCAGATATCCATTATATATATCAAGTGAAGAGCAAGCTAGCTTTCTAAACATGTCAAAATTGTTATGTGGAAGAATAATTTGATTAAATACTTATTCATATTTAAATGAGTGATATGGTTCTACATATGAATAAGTAGAGAAAAAAATATGTAATCTGCATGCATTATGTACTCATATATATATAGAGATAGAGGGAGAGGGAGAGAGAAGGTAACTGTATAATTTTCTTTCTTAAAGAATAATTTAATCATTAGAGCAATAAAGTAGATACCTTTGGATACCTTTTCCGTTCTTTGTCTTATTTCAGGCAGAAGAATATTAAATATTTACAGCAGTTATAGCTGTAGTACCCATCAGTATCCATATTTTTTCATAAGTTACAAGGCTGGTGATTCCATTGATCAGGGACACTACTGAAGGTTTAACTTCAACACATATAATCTAAAAGTTCACATTTCCATCAAAAATGAAGGGGTCTGAGCTGAAGGTACTGTGGGAAGCTGGACCCACAGTAGCATTCATTTCATTGTATTTGCTTTGACTGGAAAAAAAAATTCTAGTCCAGAATATCTGACATTTGAGGAAAAATATGTGATTTGGAGAAAGTGAATAAAGTTTTCTGGTCATTAGTTAAACTTTAAACTCATATAGGAATATCTTGGAGCTGATGTAATGCATGAGTTGAGGGAAATATAAATTGCTGGAGGATATTGTCATAGACTTATCCACATTTGTGGCTTAGGAATACATCTAATGTTGACTTTGTAAAGCCAGTTGGTTTCTCTGAGTCACTTTTAAGACACTTCATATTTATAGGACAGTGAATTTGATTTTTATTGATTCCTCTATTTTCTTCAGCAAATAAGCTATTTATTACAGATTATGTAATATGTTGACCCAAAACATCAGTTTAAAATTATAAAATTAGAAACATTGAATTTCTATATATGCGGTAGTCAAGTAGTCTCCAAATGAAGTAAAACATAAAGTTGTTATACAGTCACACCATGAAACCAGTTAAGGAATTAAAAGATTTGTGTTACTTCATTTATGAAGATGCAAATATGTTTTGTACAGAAACATTCCTTATTCTTTATCCTATTTCTCCCATGAAACATCTGTTTTAATGTCATATTTATGCTTCAGTTGACCAAAATTCAAAGTTCGTAAAGATTTAGGTATATAATCAAGGAGCACAAATGAAAGCAAATCAGTGATACCTGGAAATGAAAGGCTTTATGCTTCCCCTGTGACCTGCAGTTCATCTTGTGAATCATCCATTTTCTAAGTATTAACCTAAAATTGTTTTTTACAAAATATATCCTCTTGGTTTCTTTTTTATCTCTTTTGAACTAATACATCAAAAAATCTGCAACACGGCCATAACTAATGTTAATACTAGAAATAAAATGGGAGGAGATTATCTGTGCCTGGACTAAATATATTTCACCTTTGAGGAATATCTACAGTTCTTACCATAAACCCCAAGCCTGTACTAGTAGGTGACTGTGATGTGTGTGTGGGATTATAAGGTACCAAACTTTGCTTTTTCTTGTCAGTTCCATAAGACTCACACAGCAGGATGCTTCTGTCTCTGTTCATAACTGGCAGCTTTGAAACCCTGAAATTCTAAGCTTGTTTTCATGGGACATCTAGATACCCTGCAGTCCCAGTGATGAGGAGGTCTTATCTGGTTCAGCAATGGAGAGAATCCTTTGCTTCTCAAAGGATTACATCTTCTTGCGCAATGTTCAGCAATGTTCTGGATGCAGAGGGGTTAAGCAGCATAGGGAGATGGTAAGTGTTGGTTTCAATGCTGTTTCCAATTAGGTTTGATAAAGAATTGTATACAAAAGCAACAGTCAAAGGCAATGGCGAGCTGCTGTAGAAGAGAATAACAGATGCTGAAGTCAGGTTTATGTTCCAGATGATTGGAATAATAAGCTTCAGGAAATAATCCAAGAGACAGCAGAGCATTTTAAACAATGTTCTTTGCATAATTTTTCTGTGTTTTTTATGCGTGGGCTTCATTATTCTGTGGAACATCTGGCACGCTGCAGTTCTGAAGGTACCTGTACTCATCCTGGGAGAGAAGCTGTGGCTGAACTGAGACACTTATCATTAACATTTGATGTATACTGAAATAAGGAATGCACTTCTTACTCTATTAGTGCTTTTTTCTTTGGATGGAACTTGGAAATAACTTGAAAATCCAAGGAAATATTTTTTAAAGATATTTTGCATCTTGTATTTTTAATTTCTCTCCTTCTAAATTCCCCTAAAAAAGCATGAAGTAAATTACACCAGAGTGATTTTATATGTGTTTCCCAAAGCTTACAAGAACTAGTGGTTGAGGACCTACGTCCCTCTGCCCTTGGTTTTGAAGATCTCTATTGTATACTCCTGGTGTGCTGAAAGGTATTCCTGCCACGTGCCTCTGCTGTGCTAAAAACCATCAAATAGGGCAGGACTAGATAGATACAACAGGACAGTGGAGGTGATTTAATTAACAATGAGCTAAAGGCTTTTTATTGGACATTGTCTACACAGTTATGTCTTTTTGCTATGTTTTTTGATTGTGTCCTCATGACATGTCCTCCAAATGAAGTGTTCAGCATCTTCTGAGCAATCTGGTGTTTCTTTTTGCTGTTGCAGGTCTAGGTCTCTGGTATTGCTGCACTTTGGGATGCATCATAAGAGAACATGACGGCAGCCTACAGCCTCTGCAGTCACTGAAAATTTCAAGGTTCCTCTCACCATCCCATTAGTAATTTTTTCCATGAAAGCCCTCACACCATTTTCAATGGGGTAAAGAAATAATTTGAATTTAGAGATTGCAAATACACCACTTGAGAAGATGTATTTGACAGCATACACTCTAGCATCAGCCCTCTGTACTAAAGCCCTGCTGGGGAATTTCCCATCAGTTTTGTCAGTATTTTGGGCAATTTATCTATCACTGGAGAAAAGACTGATGATATAAACCATTTCCTTTGGGAGGACTTTTTTTTAATGCTTTAGAGTCCTTTTTCCTGAGTCCATGAGATAAACAGATGGGTAGACAGCTGCTGTACCATGTTGCTGGGTTAACCTGCAGCAAAAATTCAGGATAACAAAATGTTCTCTGGTGAAGGTCTGCACAGAGCTCACTTCAGAACTGCAGAGCAATGTGAAATCTTCCCAAACAGTTCAGAAGTACACATCTCTCAGTGTATGAAAGATCACTCAATCTGATGGCAAAATGCCAAAATATTTGGTGCAGACAGTCCAGTAGATATGTGGCTTAATTTCAAGATTATGGTGCCGTCACACTACTTAGCAATACCCAGTTCAGTTTTAGCAACATGGACTACTTTTAACAGGGGAAAAAGAAGACATTAAAACTTCAGCAGCATAAGTAGTACTGTGAGTCCTTCTTGTTTAGGATGGCAGCAGGGAGTCTTCCAGGACAACACACTAAAGAAAAGCAAGGAATTTATTAATTACTTCCCATCAGCAAGCAGAGGTTTAGCCATTTCCTGTAAAGCAGGGCTTCAGAAAATATAACAGCTACTTTGGAAGACATATACCATAACTATGTCCCCCCTTCCCCCTTCTTTCCCTGAGTTTTTACTTTTGAGCATGATGTCATATGGTATGGAATATCCCTTTGGCCAGTATGAGTCAGCTGTCTCCTCCCAGCTTCTTGTAAGGCTCAGCTTTGCATGCTGAGGGAGGCAGAGTCAGGGGGAAGAAAACCTCAGAGCTGTGTAAGCACTGTCCAGCCACTGCCAAAACATTGGTGTGTTGGTGTGGTTTTTATTCCCACTTTAGGAATACAAGAAGTTGTGGCAACATGAAGTAATTCTGTTGATACAGCTTGGTGTCACACTCAGGCTTGCTGAGGGTGTGCTCAATACTGCCATCGATGTCACCGACAAAGATGTTAAATGGTGCCAGTTCCAACACCTACCCCTGAGGAACAGCACTTGTCACTGCTCTTCACCTGGACATCATGCTGCCAAATGCAGCTCTGAGTGCAACCATCCAGGCAGTTCTCTTTCCACAGCATGGTCTGTCCATCAAATCTGTAACTTTCCAGTTTAGAGACAAGGATGTCATGTGGAACAGTGTAAAATGCTTTGCACAAGTATGGGTAGATGTTAGTCAGTCTTCCCCCATCCACTAGCTCTATATCCATCATAGAAGGCTACCAAATTTTTCAGGCACAATTTGACTTTGGAGAAGCCATGTTTGCTATCACCCATCACATCTTTATTTTCTGTCTGCCTTTACAATAGTTACCTGGAGGATCTGATCCATGATCTTGGCAGGCATAGACATGAGACTGACTTGTAGTTCTCCACCTGTGGATATCTTACTGCTGAAATGTTGCAGTTAAAACAAGCAGAGAAAATACAATTTAGAGAGGTTCTAGGACACACCTTTCATACATTATAAGAATTATTCCAGAACCCCAGTCCATAAAATTGGTTTGCACTCTACCCAAAGAGGATACTGTTGTTTCAAGTTTGGGTAAATGAAGCAAAAAAAAAAAAAAAAAAAAAATCGTGCCAAGGAAATGATCTGCTTGCTGATAAAGACAAAAGGCTGGGTAGGATGTACCATGTGGTAGGAAATTATTACTATGAAGTGTAACTCAACTCAACTTCCTCAATTGAGGAACTAGAAGAGCAGCAAAGTTTCTGTAGAAGGTAAAACAGTAAAGCAGGTAAGGACAGATAAGAGCATTTTATGACTATTGCTTAGGTTCAGGCAGAGAACATCTTCGAGCACAGAAGGAGAATGTGATTCTATATAAATGCTACAATCTAGCTGGTCTTTTTGCCACTTATACCATGTGGAATCTTCTGTGGTATAATGCGGAAAAATAAATGAAAGGTATTAACTTAGCATAAGACCACTTACTTATAATAAACCCTATTGTATCAAAAGATAATAGCTAGCAGCTGACACATCTGGGGAAGTGAGTAGTCATGTCCACTTTAAGCTCTATGGTACAGCTTCTTGCATAGCAGGGAAATCTTGGCTCTAAGTCAATATTTCTTTTTCAGAGTCAGCAGAAGCTGTCTTCATCTTTTCTTCCTTTGCCTAAATTGGTCATATCTGCCCAAACCTCAACCTGCAGTCTGTCTCACAGCAAAATCTTCTTAATGTGGGTGGATTGTGGGAATTATTTTATGGCTAGATTCTTATTCTTGTTGAAATCAATGCTTTTGATTTGACAATAAATTATGTCCTGGTTATGACCCCATCCTTTTAGCAGCTCTCTCGAGTCTATTTTGGTTCTGTTTCATTTCAGAAACTTACTGAGTCTGAATGTTCTTAGACTCTGGAAATTTATCTGCAGTAAAAGTTGCAAACTCCAGTGTCAGCATAATCCAAAGTCTAATATTTTCTTTTAGATCAGGTATCCCTCATAGTCTAGTCTTGGCTGTAAATTAACATGTAAAGAGTCAGGTGGCATCCAGTTATGATTTCCAAAGAGGAGAGACTACTCTTGTACATAGATCAATACACTCTACAGGGTTTGAAGAACTATTGGATGACAACTGGAGGCTGCACAAACATAAGAACCTACCAATTTCATCTGCTGTGGTCTTCCTGAACTTTCAAACACAGAATAAACCTATAAATTGATAATAGTATGTGTGATATCTGAACTGAGAGTAATATGGGTTGCACATATTTGACTATTCATGTCCTCATGTAAATTTCAAATATATGAAATAAATTCACACTGGTTTTCCTGTGGGATGTAGTGGCAGAGCAGCACATGCAGAATCAGTTTAAATTTACCATTGAACTCAACTTCAAATGCCAACTGCATCATTACAACACTGTTCAGTGAGACACATCATACAGGTGGGCAGGTCCAGCTGGGTTCAGCATGATTCTTTAGTATTTTGTTGTTTTTAAGTTTTTATTATATATTTTAAGTATCTTTCTATATATTCCTGGATTATGTCTTTCTTGAGATCCTCATTCTCCTTAATAAATTAGTGATGGCTTATTAATCATGGAATGGTTTGGGTTGGAAGGGACATTAAAGACAATCGAGTTCCAAAGTTCTTGCCATGGTCTTCCTCTAGACGAGGTCACTCAATGCCCCATCCAACCTGGCTTTGAATTCTGTCAGGGATGGGGTATCCACATCTGGGCACATCTGGACAACCTGTTACATTGTCTCACCACCCTTACAGGTAACACCTTCCCTCCTTTTGCTGTTTGACTTTACTATGTCTCTGGGTTCTTTGCAGTCAGCAGAAAGAGCAGATTCACACATGCAACAGAGTTTTAGAAAACACTTTGCAAGACATTGGAACAGAAGATTATTTTACCCTACAGTTTGATGGAAATAGAAATTTATTGTTTTTTTCCCTAAATGCCCTTTTATTGAGGCTGCATTATAATTAAACCATCTTGCAATTGTCCCTTCATCTTATGCTTCCTTAGTTTTTGTAGATAATATTTTTATAACTCTGCATTACTCATATATTTCTCAGATGGCAAAAATACATACTTATCTCAATCCTTCTCTTGACATTTCCAGTCTGTTATGCAACTCTTGACTTTTTTCCTTTCAATTCTCTTGAATTTGCTTACAGTCTTGTGACAACAATGCACCAAAGTAGTTTCCACTATTTTGGCCGTATGACTTTGAGGGGAAGGGTTATCAAGAATAAGTTATGCAGGGACCTGCTTAACATCCAATAGGATGGGAGGTTTTTTTTTTTACTGGTTTCCCCTTTTTCCATACTGACCACATGGGACTCTGACCAGTCAGACTGAAGTCTGTTTGAAGCATTTAGAAAATGCCTGTATCTTAGTCATACTGGCTGGCCACTCACAAGTCCTCAAAAAAAATTCTTTAAACTTCATCCACCGTTTTTATTGTCTTGAGTCCAACAAATGGAATGATCTGGATATTAGTCACAGATGTCTGTGCTGCTTCATATTGAGTGTGGGCATTGCCCAGATGTTGTGTGTACATGGGCTTTTTGGACTTCCACAGTCCAAAGGTGGAGGGGGAGAAGACACAGTGACACATATGTATATATAAAAGTTCACTTGTGAGTGAGCTCATCCTCCAGTATTTTTTGATGATGGGCTTTGGAATGATTTAGTGAGGCAGTTATATTTAGGTATATTTAACTTTTTGTGGGCATGCAGACAAATATTTGCTATAGCTCTATTTCACCTTTCACATACTATAGTATATTAAACCACAAAACCACACTGGCATAGTTAAAGGGTGGATATTTAACATTATGCTCTTCTTGGAACAGATATATTTGAGGAGGGATTGGGGGGGGGTGGTTTTGTGTGTGTTTTTTTGGTTTGTATGTTTTGGGTTATTTCCTTGTGACTGTGCATGTCTAGTAGAAACTTTGTTTCAACATTAAAATCTTATCATTGGTGACACTGCAACTCAGGGGTTCAGTTACACTGGAAAAATTACAAAATATCATCCTAATTTTCTGGTGGCTCTGAAGATGGCAATGCATCAAGACATTATCTCATTCAACATAGGAACTTAATGCAAAAAAATATTAAAACATGCCATCCTGTGCTTATTTGCAAAAAGATTTGATGTGAATATTGTTCATATTGAATTTTATGAACACTCGGTAAAAAAAATAAAATTCAATAACAGTAACCTACATTACAGCTACAACTAATTAGTTAGTAGTACTGGTACCAGTCTTACTATGTATCTGCAGTTGCCTCAGAGGTTGCTTCATTGAAGAAACAAGCATGGAACAAAGTATTTCCTCATTAGGTTGTTGTTGCATTAAATTTTGTGTCCTTGGCTCCTGTTTCTTAAGTATCATTGCCTAACAGGGAGATGCAAGAGAGAGGAAATGTTTACATTTAGTAAAAGAGACCTTATTAGCCTGCAATGTTTTCTGTAAAACTCTTGCATTCACCTCAGGAACAAACACTGCTAGCAACAGCTCACTTTTTCTTTTGCATCATTTACAGCTTTCATCCTTGTGACACCTTCTTATGACATTTCTGCTGCCATCTTCTGGCACCCTCACTCTCCTCAAATAATTTCCTTGTCAGATTCTCAAAACCCTTAAAATACAGCATCATCTATTGATACCAACCAAGTGTTCTCTTAGGATCAGTCACAGACTCCTGCTGATCTCATCAAAACTTATTTTCTTTGCCAGGAAATTCATCAATCAATAAACTCAAATTCAGGAGGCAGAGATAGGGAAATTTATTCCATACATTATGCTTATTTGCTATATATATTGCTTTTGTGTAATAAAAAACCTAAGCCATGAAGAAAACTTTCTACTTACCTGGACTTACCATAAATCTGGAATTAATTTGGCAGTGCATGTACTTTTATATTTCCACTAATAACTATTCTAAAACGCTGAGTAGTTCAGGAACACAGTGCCTGCTGAAATTTCCAGTTAAATCATTAAAATATGTAAAACTTCTCTAAAATATCTTCAGTGTTATAAAACTTAATGGGGAAAAGTTTCCTTTGAAATTACTCAGAACTGAATTGTTGCTAAAAGCATAGGAGGCTAAAGGCTTATTGTTCTTACCTCTCTAAAAGAGCCAGTAATACAACAAACTATGAAGCCAGACATGACAATGAATACTGTGCTATCACAGAGCTCTCGACATCTTATCTCCCAAACTTCTAATAGTACCTTACCCTCTAAACTGAATTGCATTCCTAACCTTGTATTTTGAACAATACTAAAGGCTTTGTGCAAATGTCTTGAAAGTACGTTTTAAGAGATGACACAGACAAACTATGTGTTAAAGTGCATAATATGTATTACATTTCCATTGTTCATTTGTATTTTTTGACTAAAGAACTTTTTAAAAATTTGTAGCTTCATTCTACTGAATGTTAACCAGTCATATCAACTGCATCACATGAGAAACTGGCATATGATTACCATTACCTATTTCTATACTTTCTTCTGCCAATCTATGATTTATGTGACAGAATCATTCTACATTAGAATTTATTTTGCCATGCATTAACAGTAATTTCTTCAAACAAAGCTGGCTGTGCTACACCAAACTAGGCCTTGACTCATAGCATGATTCATAGCAGGGGAATCTAAGTGTGTTATTGGGTATGATCCAACACAGCTCAACATGCTCTATGGCATCTGTGGACTTTGTCAGGTACTTACTGGACCCAGTCTTCAGGATGTGTGAGTGTTGCACACTGTGTAGCCATATGCATTTTGGAGCTTAAAATAAATCCATAATTGAAAAGCATGGCTGGACTGGATGCGTGAAAATTATGGTGAGGTGGAGTATGTCTGGTATGTCGTGCTGCTGATTATGATCTGGCATGTTTAGACTTTGCCTGTCCTCTCTTTCTCCCACATCAGTTTGAAGAATAAAGTAACTGGTAGAAAATAGAAGATTAGAAGAATCTGATTAGAAGAAACTAAAATCTCAAATTCATCTGATAGAGGATTGACCCTGTGCCCCATGCTCTACAATGTACTTCATAAATCTTTGGAAAGCCTACAAAAAAACAAATCTTTTCTCTTTACTCCCTCATCATTAATTAAGCCTGAAAATTTGAGAAGCTTCCTTACTGTTCCCATAGTGTCCCCTTGTTCCCTTGTTCTGTTTAGTCTTTGCACTGACTCCTGGCTTTTGGTCAGGTGGCAAAAGTCAAGTCACTGAAGGAGAATGAAGATCTCTGTCTATTCTGGATTCTCGTGGCCTGGGTATGCATGTTGCACAGCATAGATAACCCCCACAGGATCCTTTAACAACCTTTCAGATAGGTAGGAGATCTTAAGGGTTTCTTTGAACAGGGTAAATGAAGCAAGTTGTGAAGCATTTAGCTAAAGAAGTTATTCCATGACAAAGTAGAGACTAAACCTGAATTACAAATACTGGTACCTGGGGAAAAAAAAAGAAAAAAATAAAGGGCCGGGGGAAAGAGAGCTCAAGGTGGGAAAGAAACCTTCCAGGAGTTGAAGATCTGCCCCCAAAAATTATCTTTCAAAGGATGGTATTGGGACATTATTTAGTTATGTACATCAGGATTCATCTCCAAATCTTCCTGAAGTTTCCTATTATGAATAGGCTTTAAATGTGCTGATTGCAATTTGAACTATGCTGGAATGGGAAAATTTTATTGCAATGTGAGCAAAATCTCATGAACTGAGAAACTGGACCTGAACACTGAGCTTGTAACTCAGTTGTTCTAAAGATTTTTCATCTTGCAGACCAGCTCATTTTTCTAGTTCTCTCAAACCCCATGCGATATATGATTGCTTCCATCTGTTTATGAGGTTAAATTTCTGAACTGCAAGTGTGGAAGGAGAAATTCCAAGTTATGCATGTTGCTAGCTGGATAGATCTGCTTAAAAGAGAAAAATGTTTTGGTAAAACTCTTTTTTTTTAGTTGTAGTCACTGTAAATCACTTACTATATTAATTTACAACTGTGACATAAATAAATTACAGTATAAATCCACATCCCTCTTTCTATGTTTTAATAGCTGTCATGTCCTCAGAAATGCCAGTGGAATTACACCTTTCTGAGCAGAGTTATCTAGGCATCACAGTCCTTTGTGACAGTTGTCATGAGGGTTTCTCTCTTAGTGAGAAATGTAACTTAAAGTCCTGAGATTCACAAGTCTTAAGATTTGTGTTACTTTGGATGCTTACTTCTCAAAAGTATTAGTGTTACATATTTGGCAATTTTCTCTGAATTACCTAACCTAAAATATAACCCCCCCCCCCCATTTATTACTATTATAGAAGAAATTGAAATTTTGATTATAAAATTTGAATCAGCAGAAAAATAAATGTAAAGCATTATATATAGGTAGTATTTCGCTATAAGGCTGTTAATGAGGTGCTGAAATATTTCAAGTTGTACTTTGGTTGGAAATAAATTTTTTGCATCACTACAGCTCCTTTTCAGAAGAAACTTGTCTTCCTATGCATTCTTAAGTACTTTTTCTATTTGATCTCTATTAGGAACCCTGCTTCAGTAACAGAACTCTGTATCAGACTTGGCCATAGCAATTTGCAGATCTTCCTTTTAGTCCTTTCGTATTAGGATTTTCTTACCTTGTTCCCTGTAGTTCATCTAGGAAACATGTGAATGTGGGAAGTATACCCAAGAAGGTAGTACTGACTAAAGTGAACAGGTCTTTGTCTCCACCTTTTCAGGTTGATAAAATACACAGTTTACTCTAACTGTTTTAATCATAAGGGCCACTATGTACCAGGAACACCTTCTCTTCAAAAAGAGAAGTTTTGTGGTAGGCTAGTTCTTTCTAACTGCAAGACGTGTAGAAATATTTTAAATGGCTTTGATCTTTAGAAATCATACCTAATGGGATTTATGGGTTACCCAGATATGCAGAACAGCATATTTCAGTATTTCCATTTGTGCTGTGCTTTGAATCCTTAGATTAGTATATTAACTTTGTGCTAGCACCTGCTTTTAGGTGTCTTCTAGGTAATTATGACAGTCAGCATGGAGTCAGTACTTACTATCTTGAATTGTAAAGAAGAAAAAGAAATATCATGTCTCCTTAACTCACAAAGGAAACCAAGTAACTGAAAATTTGCCATAATATATTTAAAACTAAGCTGGCACATAATAGAAAGGGTCAGTTCACTGAAAATAGTATGCCCATGAGCCTAACCAAGAAAATTAAAGCATTGATCTTGGTTAGACAGACAAGAGTTCATGTCTACTATAAAAATACTGTCCATTTCTAATGCAAAATTTGATATATTAAAGACAAGAGAAATAACAAAAAAAGCATTTTAGAAATCAGCGGATATGAAAGTGTTGGATATACCTTATCTTGATGTATATTTGTATGTCTATGTTACTAAACATACAAATAGAGGAAACAACTTGAAATGAAAACTCCATATAAAAGAGTACAATACACATCCTTGATATATTTATCACTTTGAACACTTACAAGTTTTGTTTGAAAATTTTCTGTGATGTCTGGGAAGAATTCCAGATGCCTGCCTCTCTCTCAGGAAAGATGGTTTTAATCTCTCTTTTCCCCAGTATGTAAACTAATCTTACAAATCTACTATGGCATAAAGGACGTGGAAGTTGGACTCATATTAAACACTGATAATTTTGTATTTTTCTTCTTTGAATTATCAGATGACAAAATAAGGTTATCCAAAATTCTTCTCTTGGTTGTGTTTATCTCTTTTATCTTATGTTACCTTTAAATATCAGTTTTTCATGGGAGGCAGAATAAAACAGTTCCTGTTTTTTAATTTGAATATGTCATCTGCTGAATGTCTTCAGGTCTGATTCTGACCAGTTTTAGGTGAGAAAAACTGCTGGAGTTCTCAGATCTTAATAGAGCATATACTCCTTTTTTTTTTACTTCCTTTCATTTTTACCTCAGTTCTTTTTAAACATAAATAGCTGGTATCTTTTCCCCTTATGTGTTTCTACTCTTTGATCTTCCCCACAAACATTTGCTGTATATAGTTTGCCACTCTTTGTCAGGTATCTTTTTATTACCATCTTCGCTCAAGTGACTTGAAAAATAGACTTTTTTCTTTTTTTACCCACTTTTATAACAGGATGCATTTTCCCTATTCCTTTGACATTTATTAAAATCTAATTAGTATATCAGGTAATGATATTTAAAAATGAGTTTTACAATCAATACTGAATTGCACTGTATGTTGATGTTCATTTTGGGTTGTTTTACCAGCATAATCTTTTGTTCCAAAACAAAATTTCACAGTTGTCTAATTAGTTCAGTGGAGAGGTTCCTTGAAACTTTAAAATTTGTTCATACAGAAACTCTAATTGGAGTTGCTTTCATAAAAGATGGAGTAGTTCTCTTAAGTTTCCTTTACCCTCACTCTTATAATGAGAAAAAAACCTACACATAATGCTGTTATTTACTCTGGTATGTTTTGCTTCTTTTGACCATTGCAATTTGAGATTGCTTCTCTCTGAGGGAAAAATCATTGTTGCTCAAATATTGCACACACTCAAAGCCTACTGTTGTGCTTATCATGGTTTTGCTCAAGTTAAACATGTGGTCTTGAAAAAAGATGTGAAAACAGTCTTTATCATTGTCACTTTTGCCACTTCTAGAAGGACTAGCAGCTGGGAAGCTTTGAACAATCATGGCAGTCAGACTAAGGAAAGTAGGGAATGTGAGAGAGAGGGAAAAAATGTCTTACTAAGCTAAATTTGGAGAAATGTTCTCTATTTTAGAATACCATGCAAGAACCAAATACTGCCAATGAAAATATCAAAAATGGAAAGAGGAAGAAAGCATAAGCAAGGGATGAATAGAATATTTATTCTGCAGAAAGGGAAGTGGAAACCCTTCAAGATGAAAGCTGTATGTGATCTTGTTTTCTACTTGGAATCAGCAATGCAGTTTTAGTGACAAAAAAAAATCTTTGTGGTAATTATAATGAATTCAATAAAATCTTTAATTCTTTCTTTAAAGAAAGATTAGCAAACCACTCTAATGTCTAATGAAGACCAAAAAGGCTAAGCTTCCACCTGCCCATGACAAAGCCAATAAAACCAACCAAAACTTCCCTGGAGAAGGATTGTTGCATAACTCCCTTACTGGGGTTTACTGTTTTTCCAGGTTGCTAACATATCTACATTAGCAGGTTAGTACAAATCCAAAGCATTTTTTGAGGCAAATCTCCTAGTCATTCCTATTTACTATGTTTTAACAGCAGGCTCTAGGAGCATGTGGGTGAAAGTAGACTGCATCACATGTGGCACACCTAATGCATTCAGCCCAGGACACCTCACTAGTTAAAGAAACACAGCCTCTGAAATGCACATAAGGTACATCTCTCTTTCTCAGCTGTTTCCCTCTACAGGTTTACTTTCATTGGACACTACTCACCAAGGCACACATAAGTACTATAGCCCAAGACCAGACTAAATAGACCACAAGATTATGTGGACAATGGTACAGCAAGTGTTGCATGAAAAGCTCTGTGCATAACTAATAGCCTTGGCTTACAGGCAATTTTGAAAAAAAAAATGGAGGAAGTCTTGCCAGGACATAAAATTTTAAAGGAACAGAATCAAAGCATGTCTCTATAATTTTTTCATGGTATTAGATGTTAAAAACAACCAATAAGGAAGCACTAAAAAATAAAACTATTGAAGTGAAATAAATTTACATTCTAGAAGAGTGTGGATGAAAATTGTGGTCTTTGAGTTCTTTTTTCCTGTTTTGGTTTTTTGGTTTTTTGGCTTTTTTTTTTTTTTCCTAATAGTCTCAATGCATTTTGGTGGCTTAGTCTTCTTTGTTTTTCAAAACTAAGTTGTTTAGGCCCAGCTCTTTCTTCAAACTCATTTCTCTCTGGGCTCAGTTTCTCAGATTAGTGAGATATATTCAGAGTTGCATACGTCTGTCTTGTCTTTAAATTTTGGCTGGTTGCTGCCAGTTTAGGAATACTTGTCTTGGAGAGTAGAAGGAGAGTGAAAGATACTGGGAGTATTCTGTGTGAGCTCAAAGCCTTTTAGGCACAGAGAAACTAAGTGTAAGAGACAACACCATAAGAAATCTTCCTTAATTATTGCTGCTGTTTGTGGAGAGTGAAATATTGAACTAGATAAATGGTGCACAGAAATGCTAAATTTAACTCTTAGTCATCAGCAGTTGCACATCAGATATTTCATCTCATGGAGACGTTACTTGCATTTTATTTTCCTTATGTGTTCTGTGGTCAGATTAATGCAAATCCTCTGGTTTTAATTTAAATGTTGAAGGGTTTTAAGTTTTGTTGGTTTTTGTTGAGCTAAAAAGGAAAAATCAAGAAATATATAGCTCAGCATAAGCTGAGATGTATAGAAAGTGGTTGTACTGGTACATAACATATGGTTGTTATCTCCCAGTTCAATTGGTGCTTGTGCTGCAGATATGTCTTTGCTCATATTTATAAAAGAAATGAGCACACGCCCTTATTCCCTAACAAAATAAAGTTACTGCACTCACCCAATACAGTCCTATCCCATTCCTGGATGGAAACCACCTTTGAAAAACTTGCTGCCGCTTTGATGCCCTTCTTATTCTCATCACTGCATCCCCCTAATTACCATTGCAATTGTAACACTTGCTGGAAATAGGGAAAAGAGAGGGAGAAGGAAGAAAAGCCAGGTGGTTTTCTCCCAGCATTATCTAGTTCTCTGCTCTGTGGATCAGGTCTGTCCCATCATACAGGAGAAGAGATTGCAGGAAGTCTTCCTCTGGAAAGCATAATGAATTCTCTGGGGGGGATGAACAATTTTACTTCTACTGCAGAAAGAGGCATGAGGAGTTCATGCCTTCACTATGCATCTGCACAGAGTGAAGCCATCTCACTTGGGAGAGAGCAACAGGCAGACTTCAAGCACCAGCCCAGATGTTGGAATGACCAAACACATTCCTGCCACTGCAATCTCATCCACAGCTCATTATGCAATGTGCACATTTGCCTAATGAAATAAAGCTCATCTTCTCTGAGTTCCAGCAGACCCAAACTTTATTGTATTCTGTTTTCATAAAGATCAATTAGGAAAAAAAGTTTGTTCATAAAAAAGTTGGCTGTTCTTTATTTTTAATAAGTTAGGAAGCAGACAAAATAGACGCTCCACTAAAGTGTAAATTTCAGCTTTTACTTCTGTCTCTCCAAGGTCAAAATAGAAACACGCATAATATTGTTAGAAATGTTGGGTTTTCTTGAATTTGGATATTCCGTACAAAGACAGTCATAGGAAAACATGACATAAGAATGATGGTCAGGCCCAATATTCTGTGTCTTACAGTGGCAAAGAGCAGATTCTAGTAGTGGTGAGTCATGAAAGATTGTAAGAACAAGACCACCTCACCTGAAGTATTTCCCTAGTTCCAGTCTTCAGTCCCCTAGTTTCCTCAAAAGTTTAGATGAGAAATTCAAGCCAGTGTTTGTATCTTTGTTTAATAGCCCTTGATATATCTATGTAGATTCAGGAAAGTTTGTCCTCTCTGTGCTGCCTTAACCAATATGAACCACAAACTCGGACCTTCCTTAACTCATCAGAATTGTAGATAAAATACAGTAAAATTAAAGACCAACACGATATCTCATACATGCTTTTTGTACAAACATTTAAATTATGTTTAAATTTATATCTTTGCACCCTGCAGACTTTTAACATCTGTGATATTATTAAAGTATTGATGATATTTTTGTATATTGGTAAAATAAACCAGTAAAATACTAGTTATATATTAAGTACTTATGTTAAGATTATTAAATTTTTACTAATTTTACATCTGTAATATTAGTAAAGTGTTATGCTATGGAGTTTTCTCCCACAAAGTCTGATTTATCTTTATGGTTACTTTCTACATCATTAGAATGTTTAAAGACAAACTTTCTTCTAATGATCATGCAGACTGCTTTAAATCAGCATAGCTAAGTCTAACAATACTAAATTAAATGATACCAGGAAGGAATCTGTCTGAAGTAAGCCATAATTCCCTATTGTTTGGCAAGTCTGAATTTATTTTGAGTAACTCGTGGTTTCTACAAGAAAACAGTGATAATTATATTTGTCTCCCAAGTATTTTCTCAGGAAACAGACAAACAGCCTTTCTTGGTTTGTTTTAAGAACAAACACATCACCATTATAAGCACATTACCATATAAACACATACCATAATAGTTCTCATTGACTCTGAAGATGAAACAGGTTAGTAATGGAATGAAAAGTGATACAGAAAGGGTAAATTTTTAGGGTATTTTGAAAAAGAGAATAAAGGCAGAGTTTGCGCAAACTTTATAGATTCTGTAGAAATGTTAAACACAGTGTGCATATCCAAACAGAAAAAACAGAGCCCTGTGTTTCACCAACTACAAATTTATTTGTTATTGCAGTAAGAATGATATGCTCCTGAGGGTTATTGAATGCTCTTATGCATCCAGCCACACAAAGGTTAGGAAGTGGATCAATAGCTTTTATATTCTTATATATTCTTTATTCTTTATATTCTTTTATATTCTTATATTTTAGATAGGTGGAAAAATATAAAGTAATTGACAGTAAATATAAATACAGAGCTACCACAAAGCAAGTATCAGTAGAGGGGGAGAGGAAACAGGCTCAAGTTCCTCCAGGGGAGGTTTAGATTGAATATTAGGGAAGATTTCTTATCTGAAAGGTATGCCAACCATTGGAACTGGCCACACAGGGAAGTGGTGGAATCACCATTCCTGGAACAGTTCAGAAGTCACACCGATGTGGCACTTGGGGATATGGTTTAGTGAGGAAACACTGTTGTGCTGGATTAATGGTAGAAATTGATAATATTAAAGGACTTTTCCAGCCTAAAGATTCTAAGGTTCTAGGCCTAAAATTCAGTTGTGCTGAGCATAATACAGACATTGAGAGACTGGTATTGCACGGGTCTGAAAGCAATTAGGAATGATGAATCCAAACAGCTCGCTCAAGTCTGAAACAACAGGACCAGATCCTCAACGACTTTAAATTGAAGTATCTCCCCTGAGTTTAGTGGAACTATTTTGATCCTATGACAAGAACATTAACAGCAATAAAATGTGACCTTTCATGCAAATTTACTTCAACATCCTTCCAAGAATATTCATATATATGAGATTTAAGGAAAGAATTGTCTTCATTGAGAGATGAAAGGTGTTGAAGAACCTGGCTGCTTATTATCTACTCATACCCAATATTTAATGGCACCATCCTTAATATTTACCATATGCAAGCATGTATTCTGTTTTATCAGTGCTAGTCAATTCTTTGGAAATAAAATGTACCACCTACACCTATGAGACCATTTTAATTCATCTTGTAACCACAATACTTTTGTACAGTACTTGAAAACAGAAAGCAGTTAATGTATCTTCATACTTTTGCTTGAAATTTGTGCTTTTTAAAAGAAAAACTGTCTTCATAGGGGCTTGATTTAAAAACTAATAATTGCTTGAAAGATATTCCCAAAATAGAAGATACAGTCTTCACAACAGGAAATGTAAAATATAGTTAAGCAATACACAACTTTCTGAGGTTTTTGCCAAGTTGTGACAGATATACTGATCAATTACTGAGAGGTAGAAGCAATGCCAAAATCTGGATAGCACATTCCAGAGGGACTAGAACTACTGATTCTTTGATGAGCTCTTGAAACTGTGCTTTATCTTCAGTTTATATCATTGTGTAACACTGTAAAACAAATAGCTTTACAATGGCTTGCTGAACTTGAGTGTTAGTTGTCTAGAAACATGAAACTGTAGATTGTGACAGGATTTATTTCCATGGGACCTGCAGTAATTGTAATTTTACAGGTTTTGTCATCAATTTGCCAATGTAAGAAAAGGTGTGTGCATTAACCAGCATGTCCACTAACAGGTACGCTTGAGACCTAGTTTGAGGAAAGTTTGAACACTTCATTGCTTCTGTCTTTGGTGTTTCTAAAATGTTTCACTCTACTAAAACAGAATAGCCTGAAATGATTTCATATGAATATTATTGAAGAAAAGGTTTTTTTAAATACTGACACAGAAATTTCTACCAATATTTGAAACTTGAGAACAAGTGACATTTGTTTGGAGAAATGGCTAAAAATCCATGTTAGGGAAAATGTAACCAACCCTGACAGACACAGTTCAAATAGCCTACTATGTTATAAACAAAATCCTTCATTTGCTTATTCAAACCTGAAGGTTAATGATCAAAAATCCCAAAACAGGAAATGGAACAAACACTTCTAAAAATCGGTAATCTGCCTGAGTGTTATCATCTACTAATTTGGGAAGTCACTGCATTCTTTTAATCCATGTCAATCTTCATTTGGCATATTATTTTGGTGCTTGGGCTTGCTTTAGCAGCAACCTCAGATTTGAGAGTTTATCTTCTGTGGAAAAGTTAGAATCTTTGAATAAAAACCAAAAGGGCCTTAACTTTCTTTTAACCTTTTAAGGGCTTAAAAATAATTTTCATTAATACATCACTGAGAACAAGAAGGTCTATAAATACACACAAGACTAAGGGCTTCTTTTAAAAATTATTTTAATATTTCTGTCTAAATTAATAAGTCCTTGACAATTAGAATTGAATATTCCAAATTGCAGAAATGTAATTAGCAAATTCCAAATGAATCGTGTATTTAGAAGGGGTATTTATTTTATTTGGTATGGTTTTTATTTTAAGAAAACAACATTATTTCTCACAGTCATGCACACAGATATTATTCCTTCTCCTAGTGATTTGGATAAGGATTTTTTCAAGCAGTTCCAGTTGTATCCTGTTCATCAAGTCTTGGCAGTGAAGAATTGTGCATCTATATATAATTTTAATATATTCAAATTAAAGAACCTTCTTCAGACTTCCTCATGCAGCACATTTATACTGCAATTCAATGCACTGGGATCTGTCAAGGATATAGGAAACATGGTCATGTCCCTGAGCAGGGCTGGTACATGAAATCCATGTTTCTCCCATGCCTGCTCCCCAGCCATTCTGTTCTACCAGTCTGTGTGTGCCTGATGGATGCTTCTCTTTCCCTCCACTTACTCCCTCTTGTGTTTTATAATGATTTCATCAAATCCAAAATATCTTCATAAAATGTCTTGGCAAGAACAAAATCGTATACTTGATACCTATGAAATGTGAAATATGGAATATCTCATGAAATCAGCTAATTCCACTGTGAAACAAAAGCAAACATGGCAAGTTTGAAAATAGTTTTAAAAAAAGAGCTTTTCATGTCTGTACTTTCATCTCGAAGTACTTTCAGCAGTCCCAGGTGTATTTAAACAAAATAGGGTTGGGGTTTTTTCTTATTCTTCAGTTTTTAGGGGAAATATATCAGGTTTAAATATGCTCTTTAAGCGAAAAGAAAGATATTAATGAAAGCTTTCATGTTTTTCTGTAAGGCATATGGCAACTTCGATTTCTTAAGACAAATAAAAGTAAGATCTCAGGTGTTCTGCTTTTTTTTTTTTTTTTTCCTTATTTAGCCCATTACTTTCTCAGCAGGATTGCTTTTTAAGCATGAAAACAGATTAGGTCTGTCCACAAACCTTGATGATACTGTTTCACAGAAGTTACTCGAATTTTGCATTCAGCTATCCATAACTATATTATGTTAATAATTTCCTATAAACCAACAGCAAGATTTGGATAAATTCTCATTGCTTTATGTATGCATTTGACTGAGCAAGAACTAAATTATGGAAGAGCCTATCACCATGTGTAGTTTGAGGTCTAGAAAAGACTATCAGATCTTCAGACAAATAAAGAGTATCTGAAAATATCCACATCTGCATTATATTAATGTCTGTGTACTGCTACAACAGAAATTGCTTGACTACTTTGATTCTTCTTAGTTTTTTAATTGTTTTGGTATTTCACTTCATATAGGATAATGGAAATAACATATTATTAGTATTTCTTTCCACAATATGTCATGGAGTGTACTCAGCTTACACTAGTAGGACAAAAGTGTTTTATGTTTGTAAATAAATAATATTATATATGTGTGAATTTTTTCTACATTTCTCTTATTTATAAATAAAATGTAATAATAATAAGAATAGAATATTACAATTCTTCAACTAACATTACCTAAACAACAGTTAGAGTTCTTTGAATACCTGATTTATATAGCCTAGCTTTGAGACATATGGTTTTCTGAGTTACAGCTGTGCTAAGAAAAAAGACCACCTTTGTGTTTGACTTAAGCTTAGAAATTGCAAAGAGATAAATTCTATAATTTTCATATAGTCAGTCTGACCACAAGGGAAGTGCTATTAACTGGCCTTTTTAGTGAATTTCCTTGTTTCTCATTAGTACTCCATTCCTCTACTAATTTTTTCCATTCTGTTTATTGTTCAAGATCAAACAGAATTATCAAGATTTCAGACTCAAATGTTCTGATTTCACATGTTCTTTCTATTCTACCATTGTAAAGTTTTATTAAAGCAGCTTTTGAATAAGTGTTCAAACTCTGGTTATTCCCCTCCTTTCTTCAGATGTGATAGCAGGAAAAGATATTTAGGAGACAGTCTGCCCTCAGTTTTCTTAGACAGGAAATGCACAGACAATGTCTATGATGGTCTTTTCTCTTTTTCAGCTATTCATCAAGTGCTAGAGTAATTGAAATAAGTTTTCTTTTTGAAACTGTTTCACATAGCAGATCATGTTCTAATAATCTCATACCTTTTAAATATGTGCCCACTTATAAGTTTTTCAGTGTCTTATTCCTTATGACTGGCTTCTGCAATAAAAGAGAGAACACCTTATTTTATTGAAACCAAAGGTTTATAATGGAATATTAAGTGACATTTAGCTAAAGAAAAATAATTCTTAAAAAAATAACTAAAATTCTGTCTTGAAATATTTGTTTACTTTTTTGGAACAGTGTGTTTCAAATTTTCATAACTTTTTTTTTTTTTTTTTGTGATTATAAAGCCAAATGGTTTTAGTAAATTTTAACTGCAAGGAAACTAAAGGATTTTTGTTTTATTTTTATTCCCATAAACATAAATTTTTAAATTGTGCAATTTGTGCAATTGCATAATTGCAAATAAAATGTGCCCCTTCACAGCTTGTAACTTATTCACTAAATTCCAAACTGAAATCTTGCAGGGAAATAGTATAAATCACACTTCACAGTGGAGTAAAACTTATGGATTCAGAACTGAGAGTAGCCAAATGTAGTTAAAAATAATCCTGAAAAGTTATTTACCTCTGGGGCTGTGCTTCTGGCTGTTCTGAGTTTACCAGCACATGTGCTGTTTCCTTTTATGGGCTTCAAAGACCTCCGCCTTTGAAGATGCAGAGGTTAGGCTGGGAAGTCATTCCACTTAAGGCTGTCTACCTCCACTATCCATGTACATGAAAGCTACTGGGAAAAATTTCAAACCCACTTCCATTTGGGCCTGCATAACTTTGCAACTAACTTTTAAAGCTAATACTGTAATTTTAAGGCTGAAAACTGCATATATAAAATTACATGTGTGACAATGAAGACCACATTCGGCAAGTTTAGCAGATTTTAGCACAAAGTTCCACATGCTCAGGAACTAAAGCTTGACAAATTAGCTCCAGATATGGCCATATTAGTGGGAGCTGGAGACAGCCCTACAGGGCTGGCTTTTCTTTGACATAAGAAGTGCCTTTGGAAAGATTTAATTGAGCTAATGAAGGCATTATATAAACAGTTAAAAGCAATTGTTGGAGACTGGTAGAAACTCATGTATCAGTAGTTAGTAATTTAGAAGATCTTCTATCTCCTTTCAGAATAAATATCCTGTCCCAGTTGTGGCAGGCCTGCTGAATGCAGACTTTCTGCTCAGTAAATGTCCAGACATTATTTTGTGTACAAAAACATCTGCAATGTGTTACCTCTGTAGCTCCCTCTCAAAGCCAGACAAAGGCAAATTTTCCAATTAATAACCTGATCAATAACCATAAAATCATTTACTCAGACCAATAATTAATAAAGAAAGTCTACACCAGCTGAAGGGGTAATCAGAGAGTAAGTGATGCATGACTGACCCACTTGATAAGATGGATAAACTTAGCAACAACACTACTTTCTGTCTTAAGCGTAAAAAAATTTAAAATTGTATATGTTGATTACTATTATGAGTCACACTGACTTAAATAAAATAAATACTAAGTTATTTCACCTAAATATGACACCAGTGGCCAAAGATGGGGGTTTGTATGTGTTTATTAGGGGAATATGTTATGTGAATAGCTAATATTTATTACTAATAAACATACTAATTAAAGCCATACTAGTAATTTCCATTAGCTTACCCTCAAACTTCCACGGAGCTGTCCGTCTGGTTTTAATCAAAACCAAATGGTAATCCAAGTTCTCAGGCTGGAACAGCTAAGAGGAAGTCGTTCAGAGAAGGCAGAAGAAAGCAGAAAAGATAAACAGACGATATTCACTAAATTTGTATAGAGCAAAGGATGTAGATGCTGTGGGTTACTCTGAAGACATGATTCAGGCACCCTGTCAAACTGGAACGAAGTAGTTACAAGTGGTTTATGTCAGCAAAATACTAATATGATCAAGATGGAGTCTGTCCTTTTGCTTTTGCAGAGCTGGATTTGTGTGACTCTGGAGGATTCTCAAAAGAGGTAAAGCAACATATTCCACTGCCTGCAACATGACTGGGTTTAAACGTAGCATTTGTTTTTAAGATCCAGCTTACTCCTTTGAGTAGGAATGCAATTTTAGCATTATTTTTAAAATGGAATCTGCCTAACTGTGTATATTTGTTTGACAGAATAGTACTAGACCTTTTTTCACTGTGATGTGTTAAGTTTAGAACATGTTTCTCACTACCTGACGTCAAAGACCAGGTGTTTCAGAAATGTTCCCGTGTTGTTCTGGATAACTACCTCTGCATGAGCATTAGAGCAACATGAAGCATTGTTTTTTTAAAAGAAAATCCAGGAGGGAGAGGTTTAAATACATTTTTACATTGTGTAGCTGTAGTACAGATTTTTTCCTTTGGCAGAAATAGCCCAGCAGTGTATAAAGCTGCCTGCCTTGAAACACTCGGTCTTGACATTTTCTTTTCCCTCCATTTCTGCGCTCTCTCCCTGGCGCAGGCAGGCAGGCTTGCTGTCTCTCTCCCTCTCTCTCTCTCTCAAAGGCAGGAAATACTTTTCAGGCAATCTGGGCCTGGTTGTTGAGGCCCCCTTTCACAAAACATCAGTCTGAATTTAGTAGACAGAAGTCACTGGGAAAAGCTTGACAGGCTCGTGCTTAGCTAAGGCTCCCTCCAGCTGCAGAGGGTGTTTTTGTTAGAATCACACATTGAGCAAAACTGCTTAGAATAGAGCAATGATCTCAGTAGCGAAATCTGAACTTTTATGCTAGCAGGAGCTAGCTGGGACTGGGCTCTTTTGTTTGTTTGTTTGCTTCTTCGTTTTGTTGTTTGGGCTTTTTTTCTTCTTCTAATGGCCAAAGATTTTAGGGAGGTCATGTCTGAATTCCTGATTCTCTTTATCTAGGTAAGGCTGTCTTGGAATCTCTCTGTACTTTCAACTATCAATTTTTTTTTCTTTAAAAAAAAAGAAAAAGAAAAGGAAAAAAAAAATAAAAGAAGGTAAGAAAAACCTCAGGAAAGAAACAAGCAGTATCCAGCACTGGAGTGTTCTGCGTTCAGGATCTCAGCACTAGAAATAGAGGTAAAAAAATTTATAATCTTTAAAAATGTACGTTTAGTTGTAAACTGTGATAACTCTGTTTATCAAAATATGCCAGACCTATAAAAAATTTCTGTGCATTTTTCTTCGTCTTTTAAAATATGCTTGAAATCCTGAACTTTATTTGCATTCATATATAAATAGAGCTGTATGGTATTGCTTGCATATTTTTTAATGTACATTAAATAGGAAAGTTAGGTGTGAGTGATTTGGGTTTTTTCACCTCATTTAACAACAATTTAGGGCTATGTTTTTTTCTCTCTCCCCACCTTCCTTTCTCTCCACTCCAGCAGTAGTGATGATGAGGAATGTTTTAGGTAGATATATCAGTTATACCTCGCTGGGCTAGGTCTCCAGGTTTTTCTCAGTCCTAGATGAAATTTGTAATAGAAGTGACAATACAGTCTTAAAGGTATATTCTAAACCTGAAATTCCAAGGTTTATTTGTTGGCTTTAGCTAAATTAGGTTATTTTTAGTAATGCATTATTAGATACAGAGATTGCTGTGTGCTGTGCCAGCATTTAGAAGAGGTAAAGTAAGATTCAGTAAATGTCAGCTGACTGTAATTTTTGGGAGGATGCATGTATTTACTTTTTTTTTCTTCTTAACCTAGTAAACATGTAACTAATACAAATAACAAGAATCTGCTGTTAAGGAGTTTAGGGAGTAAATCAGGATAGTACCTTTCACTGATATGTGAATGCATTTATATTTTATGTAAAGTTGTGATTTAATTATTAATTTGTTCTCTATATGAGAAGCATTTTTTATGTCAATCTATATAGTATTCTTAGTCTGCCTGAAAATTATAATATAAGTAATCTAAAAATTTCTTTCTTTCTTTTCTTTCTTTCTTTCTTTCTTTCTTTCTTTCTTTCTTTCTTTCTTTCTTTCTTTCTTTCTTTCTTTTTTTTCTTTCTTTCTCTTTCTTTCCTTCTTTTTCTCTCTCTCTTTCACGCTTCATTAAGTCTCTATGTAGTTATTGGCTAGATTTGTAACTAAAGAGAAGTCATCTGTTCATGTATTTCAAGAATCTTTTAACTTTGCTTTTGCTATTCTTCAAAATCATTGTTGTGAAAGGACATGGAGGATATTCCAGAATGGGAAATATCTCCTCTGCTACAGACTGAGAATTGTACACTTTACTGCCATTTGGAGGAAGAAAATTGTTCAGGGTGGTCAGAATTGGCTCTGAGTTGTGGAGAGAATGCATCTGAACTGAACAGGGAAAAACCAATAGGCAGTAAATTGTTCCTGATTATATTCTGGAATGAATTTTAATATCCCAATCACATATTTGCTTATGTACAAGTGAGATGTTCTGGTCTGGGAGAGCTGTGATATGTAAGTGGTGGGACTGGGAAGTTGAGGAATTTGACTGAATCTTTTTGTCATCCTTGTGAAATTTCTGTTGGAACATTAATGTCTCAAAGGATTTGGCTTTAGTGGCTTTTACTGCACTGTGTTCCCATGCTTGCTGCTGCAAGTATAAGTGCACGTATTTAGTATTAGTGAGTACTCCAGTTAAAGAGAAGGAAAATTTCCCTATTAAGCAGTTATCTTCTGCAGCACCACTTCTGGGGCTTGAAGCATATAATGACCTCATCTGACCTCACTTGCAGATGAAAATACTTGACACCTGAGGCGGTTGAACCACAGGGTGGACAACAGAAGAGAACCCAGAAAGTATATTCTCATTAAACTCTGATGTTTCTTGTAGACCATAAGAAAATATAACACTGATAAATGCCTGTGTTTTCGATTTAGAAGGTTTAAAGGAAAGTCTTGGAGACAAATCACTATTGAACTTCTGCTTCTAATCAGTCTAATTTCTCTGTTATGCTTACCTTGTTTTGAATTTTTAAGATACATTTGTTCAAGAAAAAGTATTCACAGAAAAGTTACAGTCTAAAAAACCTCTGAAAATTATTTTATAGATATATAGCAATAATGAAAATGGAAAATGAGCATCTAGAGTTTTTGACCTTGCTTCAGAAATGTTAAAGTTCTTTATGTGAAAAAGAAAATAGCCCAAGTAGTTGGATCAAATGACTGTCTTGAAGGAAGTAATGAATTTATGTCTGCAGCCTTGAGAAAAATTACCACAAATGGTTACATCCATGTAATAGGAATTATTCAAATAGCTTTCCTTTACATAAATTTATGTGCTTGAAAACTACTTTTCTTCTGAACTTGTACCTGTTGACCTTCATGTCAAATTCCATACTCAGAACACTGGGAAAAAAAAAGTTTGTATATTTAGGCCTAATTCACACATATCTTTGTGACACAAAGCAATCCCTCCTAAATGAAAATTAAAAGTAAAGACAACAGCTTGGCTATGCAGTTTTTAAATAGGCAAGGTTTAGGTTTATTCTTTTAAAGTGCTGGGCTTAAAATCAATTCAAAAATTGTTTCTTAGGTGATGGAGCAGTCCAAGGATTCCACTTTTGGCTTTTTCATTAAGTCTCAAAAGTTGCTTAATTTTATCTTCCTTGATTGTCAGAAGTATTAAGCCACATTTTATATAATAGTTTTCTGTTGTTCTTAACTTGAATTTTGTTGCTGGAATGTATCTTCTTTGTTATAAACCTTCCCTGAGGACAGCAGTAGCAGAAGGAGGAAGAGAATTTACAAATGTTTTCCTCTTTTCTCAAAAAGAAGCTATATTTTTTGAGTATTCTCCTTTTTTATTTTTTTATTCATCTGGTTCCATGTTTTTTTTTTTTTTTTTTTTTTTTTTTTTTTTGTCTGGAGAAAAAAACAAAGTATGGGGAGGTTGTTGGTCTTCTGTTCTTTTTACAAAATAAAAAGCAAAAATACAAAACCAGAGTAATGCAAGGGCCAGAGCAATTGAAATAGCATATCCAGAAGTGTCAGATCTTGATTTCCTTCCTATTTGGAGAGAGCCTCTGGAGGTCTCTGATCCAACATATTATTCAAAGTGGTCTCAACTAGAGCCAGTTGCTCAGGTCCTTGGCCACTAGGGCTTTAAATATGTCATCCAAAGATGATCACTGTGAATTCCCAGTAAGGACTTTAAGACTGGCAGGGTACACAGGTGTATTTTTAATTTTGTGAGTATCCATATGTATATATACATGTATACATACTCATGCGTGTATATATGCATAAATTATACCTCAAACCAAACTTAACGAGAATTTGTACATGTAAATCCTATGTATGTCATATGTGAACATTATTTCACTGTAATAACTGCTGATACTGAACTTCCATATATTTTATATTATATTTTTAGCATTGATATTTGTTGACGCTTTCAGGTATTAGTTATTTAAGAGCAGTCTGTTGGTAGATAATTTCAAATCCACTATTACCATAGTTCCTTGTTTCCCTTTAATGAGAAAAATCACTTATGTTGAGATTAGCAATGCCCAGCGTTTTATCTTTGGTGTATTTTACATCAGTCACATCCCAAGTTTGCTTAGGCTGTGTGTATCATTAAAACCAGTTTCAGTCATACTATGTACTCTTTACTTCTAGCCTTCACTTTCATCTAGGCTCTTCTTTTTCCTTACAGTGATTTAGAATACTTCCTGATGGTTATTCCATTGTACCCTGTGTCAAAATCTATTAGCTTTAGATGAAATGCCCTTGAACTTAAGAAATTTATAATCAATTTTCTTACCTCTGAATTTCTATTCCCACATCTTGCTCACTCTTTATCAGTTGTAGAGTTTCTGGGTGTATAGGTCTTACTGGTGAGAGTTTCACAATAGGATTAAAACACTACAAATAGTCTTTAATGGTAGAAAAAATAAATGTTCCAAGTTGAACATAGTGGTACTTGTGGAAAGTTCACCTTGTGATAAAAAGTTTGGGATAAGAGGGAGTCAGTGGTGAGTTTGAAATAAACATCATTAGACTAAGAAGTGAGGAAAATCTGGAGTAGAATGGAGGATTGTTGCAACGTGTTGTTCTGCTAAAGGAGCTAAGAGAAGATGGAAAGGGCAAGAGGAACCAGTGACAATACTCCAGGCCAAAGCAATGGGGGTCACATTATTAAAGCTGTTTTACTGCATCTTATTAAGGAGCTTTCATAACTGTAATATTGTACTACTAGCATCTTTGCTAAGACTATCACAAAATATGAACCTTTTTTGACCTGCTCATGAATTTTCTCATAAATGACACAAACATGTAAAGGGCGAGGAGAACTTACTTTGGATTCACTTTTTCAGGCTGGGCATGTAACAATCTAATTCTTAGCGGTCCTGAGAGGCTCAACACACTAGAAGTTGTACTGTTAAATTCATTACACTTTTTTTTTTGTCTGCAGCTAAATTGAGATATCCCTTTTCATTCTGCTTGAATTGTTTATCTTCAGTTAATTCTATTTTATCAGAGAAAGTTGATAGCTTTCAGTAACGACTAAAATGAGAAGCTTTTTCTGAAAGGACAGATTCTAACAGTTGTATCCTCCACAGCAAAACCTGGGCTTTGAGGATTCCATATACAGAAACAATTTTACACTCTAATACCATCAAATGCCTATATGCAGATGTCACTGACAACTTCCAAACATTGAGTCATTGTCAGTTTAATTTGGTACACCATACTGGATATAAAGACTTTTTTAAAATCTTTTGCATGCTGTGAGAGAAATGGTAGCTAGTAAAGGAAATAGATCTGAATTAGTTTTAAAATCAAGGGAAAATCTCCATGTGAGCTCACAAGTCATCTGTTTTATTTTTCCTGTAGTTATGTACTCAGAAACAGCAATTTCCAGGGCTGAGCATATCTTTCCAGGCAGGCTACAGATGCTGAATAGAAGAATATCATAATAAAATCAGGACACCAGCTGATGGGTTTTGAATTGAGGCACTCTGGAAAATACTGTGGAGAATGTCTATTGACTGTAGCAGATATATTCGCATTATGCCTATGAGAGTAAGAAAGAAAGGGGAGATAGAGGTGAGATACACATACTATGTAACAGTCCTTTGATAGACAGGTTTCCTGAATTCCAAAATAGGAATAATATAATGAAAAATAATCAATTTCAGGGTTAGGTTTGAATGCAGACTTTTTTCCTCCCAGTTTCACCAACCTGGAGGATAAATTAAATTTTTACTTTCCCTTCCTTGGAGGAAGTGGATTTAATTAGGCCCTCCAGTGCATCTACAAAGCACTCAGTGTACATTATATGTTATTTCTCTCTCTAGTTTCAAAGAAATAGTGGTACAGCTGCCATTTTGAATATTTATTTCTTTTCACATCTTCAGCTACATTCCAGAAATACTTGCTCAGTTTGCTCTCAGTACTTTCTCACAGGTGCAAAAAAATGGGATTCTGAATGATTCTGCTAATGGTTCATTTCCACCAAAAAGCACAGTCACCTCAGAAGTCATTCTCCATAGACTCTCCGTGATAAAATATTTGTCTTTCTCAATGGGAGAAAATAATTTTCAGCTCTTTATGTACAAAGTATAGGCAAAATAATGTCAGAAATATTTTTTAGTCATGTTTACACCGGGAATGAAAACAGGCCCCCTGCTATTCAGTAAGGAGGCTGGTTGCCAAAAGTCATTGTCTGTAGTGCCTCATACTAGAGAGGTTTCATAGCTCATGGCTATAATGAACACCAGCAACTTTTTTTTTAAATAGAAACACCATATTAGAACCTTAAATCTAAAAGGCAACAGGAGTACAATCTGGTTAATTTATATTGTTTTCAAAAAGACCTCCTGTAGCTAAAAGATTCGTTTTTCACTTGAATGGGCTAGAAAATGAAATGTCTTCTATTTGGGGGAAGGGGGGACATATTTGTGGAAAAACATTCCCTTAATTCAGGACCAAAAACAATAGCCACAGTTTTCTGGGTTTCCGTGTCCCATGGGATGACCTTTTCTCATTTAATGTCTTTTCAAGATGCTTCCAGTTCAACCAGGGAGTGAAAGGAGGTGTAAGAAATCTATAAATTATGTTATCTTTTCTATTTTCTATTTCTATTTTATTAGAGAGCCAAAATGATTGGGGGGAGGATTGGCAGAGCAATGAATTTTCCACATAAACCTCCTATGGAAAAAGAAGACTTAAAGCCTTTACACCTTAGATAACTTTTATTGCGAAGAAACAAGTCATTTATATTATGGAATCAGGACAGTGTCTATAATAACCTTCACAGTACTAAATTTTGAAGACCAGCAGACTCACAGATCCAAATTGCTAGATGGGTCTAATTTTCTTCTTAAAAAGTCTATGCTAGAAACTATTTTTTGACTTAAAACCTTTTTACTTTTTAGTGGGCAGTTATAAATTTGATGGCTGTTTTCAGTTTGGAATGATACTGTGGTAAAGGGGATGGATGTTCATAACTGCTAAAAAGACTTTAAGGCTAATTATTACTAAACTGTCATTAACAAAATTACAGTGAAGTGGTACCACTGTACTATAAGTACTTGAGAAAATAATATTTCACTGTTTTATTGACTATTCAAAATAAGACAGAAACTTAAAGTTGGATATTTTAAGTGCTGTGTTTAATTGGTTTTAATTTGATAATTAAACTGGGTGTAAACTATATAGAACTTTAGTAAGCCTGGCTAACTGTGGATCAGTTTGGATTTAGTCATGTCCCCTTTCTCATCCTTGAGGAAGAGCTTTGGCTAATCTGAGGCTCAGCACTGGAAATGAACCAAATACAAATACAACCAAGCCAAAACCCACTGTAATCACATGCTGGCTACAAGTAAAAGCTCTTCATTGTATGATGATGAGCACTGGTAATGCAGATGCTTTTTGAGGAAGAGAAAATAAAATAACTCCATGATGGTTTATGTTTTAAAGCTATACATTAAGGAATATTGACAAAGTTTGGGGTTGTGTCTTAGGAGCCAATAATATTTTCACAAAACAAGCAAGACTTTTGAAGTCTCTGAATGAATAACTTGCCAACTTAACTTTACATTTTGGGGTGTCTAATGTATTGAGGTCTTATAAGGCTGCTGGACAGTATCAGTTTTTGTAACACGTTAAATATCCTCCAAAGGAAGGATGTTTACAAACTTAAGTGTGTTAGATATTTCTAATGACAGTAAACTGAAATAAGCATATGTGGCATATGTCAGAATCTGTGAAGAAGAAATGAAAATAGTTCGCTAAAGGTATAATGAAATTGATACCTGAAGGAAAAAGGAAATCCTTATCAAGTCAAAAAAATTATTTCAGGTACATAGTGTGATTAATTTCTTGTGTTGTATTTCTTATATCAGAAATAACAAACAAAAAACTAACAGAAAAAACAAGCATTTTGCAGTATGATTTATATTTATTATATATTATAGCTTCTATTTACTTAGAGAACAAAAAAATATTCTTTGGTCTATTTTAATATTTCTGCTTTCTAATTCTACTTTGCACTTCTGCAAATTCCTGCTGTATGAGACACAATGAATAAATTTTCTCCTTCTTCATGATACCATTGATTTTTATGTGGCTCTAAATTCTCTCTTTCCCATACAGGAAACACCCATGCATTTCATGCCTCTTCAGACAGATGTTTTACCATACTTTTAATCCTTTCTGTTGTTTTTTGCTGTATGTGTTCCTGCTCTATTTCTGGTTTTGAGATGGAATTACCATTATTACATGCAGTTTTCAGTTCATTGCATAACAAGAATTTAGAAAATATTTTTTATTATGCCACTGTGTGCTCAGCCTCTCTTTTGCCTATTGTGATACATATCTTTTAATTTTAACTGAGCTTGAAATTCAGTTGCAGATTAACAGCCGCAGTGACTTAGTTTTGTGTTTGTTTTCCAGATTGGTAGATGATATAATAATAATAATAATAATAATAATAATAATAATAATAATTTATAATTTGAAGTATTTTTAATCACTGAATACCATTTTATTTAGTACAGAGAGTTTCACATGCAGTTTAATCTCCTAATTCTTCATTTCAATTGGTGAAACCAGCAAATTTTATCATTTTACTTCTTTTCTTGTTCTGAATAATCTAAAAATCACAGTTTTTAATACCTACCTTCACAAAACTATTTATAGTCTCCCTCTTTATATAAAAATAAATAAATCAGTCACATATTCTCACTTCTGGTTTTATATTTAGTTTCTAGTGTTTGTTAATTTATATTCTCATTAATAATTAGACTGCATATGGAAACTGCATATGGAAATCAGATTTGCAAGTATGTAATTCACAACCAAGTAGTCCTTTTTTAATTTGATTTTAAACCAGCTTTTGTTTCATCCAATATTGCTTACAGCAACCCAAGGCTAAGTGTGCAGAGAGCTTCCCCATTTCTGCCACCTTCTCACTCTGTGGAGATACCACTCATGAGGGCTAGCAGGGAGAGGGGGATTTGAGGGCCAGCAATCCCTCTGCTTTGTCTTCCTCTTAATGATCAGAGAAAGGAAGATTGAAAAAAGTCTCTTATCCTATAAAGGCTGTACTTCCTCTGTACCCCTGCTCCAGTCCCTGCTCAGGATCCCTTCCTGCTCTGTGGCTCTCTCTCAAGTAAAGCTCATCTCTGACGCCAAAGGCATTTGCCATTAGCTTGGAAGAATGTCCCTTTTGCAGTTCCCCAGGTTTGCCATCTCTACATGTGTCTCCCCTTTCATTCCTTCGTGCAAAGAGGCTTACTTGGACACCTTTCAGAGTTACAAGTTCAGTAATATTTAATTTGAATATTGTTATGCAATTCTAATATTTGGTTCCCAATCACTTTATGTTCTTGGAATCTCTCCTAACAGATGCTTCAATAGGAGTCGGTTCCTCAAACTTATCAGGGAGGTGTTGGCTTTTGGATGCTGTTTGATCTATAGCTGGGCAGCAATTTTAAAATCCTGTGTGGTAGTGTATGCTGGAAGGAATGTTTGTATACTGGACTTAGTACTGTTTGCCTCTGTTTCTGTCCACTGATTCATGGCTGGAAACCAACAGTAAGATCTCATCAAAGAAAAGGATGAGTATCCTGTGAAAGGACAATATTGGGATGTGTTTGTGTTTATCTGTACAAAATTCAGCAACACCTATATTTAATAGTCTGTGTTCACATTTATAAGTGCAACACATGCATGCACATGCAAACCTGACCATTAAAAGTTATATAAAACATTTAAATTGTTTTATTATTTCATTCTGAAGACATACTTGTCTTATGAGTACTATGCTATTTCTGATTTTTAGAATAAAGTAGTAAATATTTTTAAATAATTATAAGTTCAAACCAGCTTTAGCATTTGATTTTACATATTAAAGAAATCAGAAAAAATTACATCTGGTAGTCACTAGATTAATACCCCACAAAAACCAATCCTTATATTTCTACTCTACAACAGCAGGGTTTAGCATGTTCTATAACCCTGCACTGCAAATGTTGTATGTATATAAACTGCAGACAAGGTAAGCCTCCACTTCAGTGAAATCCAAAAGGCGGTCTACTTCCAGGAAATAAGAAAATGAAGGATTGCATTTTAAAAGCAGGAGATCTTTTAAAATAAATAGTTGAGTGAAGACCTAGAGGCTTATGTTTTATCTCAAATTATTTGTAAACAACATTCTGTGTCAGAGATTGGTATGGTGTTACTGAAAGAGCTGTATGCAAGCCAGACCAGGAGATGTGAGATGAGTTTATAGGAAACAGACCCTGTTCACTTAGACTTCCTTAAACAAAGTTTGCTGACTGAGGTCACAGACCAATGAAGATAAAATAATGATAACAAAATAAATATTTCTGCTTGATCTCCATTGCTTACATACTCCTGCTATGTAAAAAATGTAATGAAACAGTCTTTCATCTTTGTTTACGCTCATAAGCTAATGCTTTGCCTGTTTTGTTTTTGTTTTTGTTTTTAAGAAACTGTTTGCATCCCATGTAAAACATTAGTAAAAATTAAATTACACTGGCATGATGATGGGGCTGTACTGCCTGGGTTGCCCTCTCAGAAACTTTCCTGCCACAGACTTTGTAAGCTGTCCTGTGTTCTCTGCAAATTCCTTCATTCCAAAGCTTTTCTATTTATTGCAAGGTGGCAGTCAAATATGGTGCAATGAATTGTCAGAATGGAGGAACTGGTGGAGATGACAACAGACATGTCCCACCTGGGTCAGTGGCAGTGCTTGCTTTGGCCATACAGAGATGCCACCAGGTGTCCTGCACAGCAGTGTCCTACTTAGGCCTGCTTTTGCCGTAGTCCTTTCCTCCTAATGGCTTGGGGTTCACTGCTCAGCTTGTGTGGTGGCTTCTGGTGCTGCATGGCCCCATGTTTTTCTCCTTATCTCTTTTTTCCACTCTGGGAAAAACAGGGACCCTCTCCCATGTCCTGGAAGTCTAAGGGACAAGATGTAGGACCAGAGAGCCCTGGTTGTGTGCCCTTGCATTCTTGTAACTGGGATGTTTATGTGTCCTGTCCTAAGCCCCAGAAGGGAGGCTACTCAGACAGGTCTGCGCAGCCACAGTTCCAGATATTCAAGTGTCTGTCCTTCCCTTTCCATTCTCCCTCTAGCTCCAAGACTCAGTTCTTCTCGATACAGCTTTCACAGGTGTCAGTCCTAGTATTGGGTCTGTGTAAGGATAGTTCTTGTGAAATGTCATTTTTTCCTTGAGGAGGGAAGCAAGAGAAGGTAAAACATATCTTGAAAAATGTGTAGCACAGTCAAATCCTAATGGAATTTCACGAGAAAAAAAGAAATTCTCCTTCTGTGTTTTGAAAGCCTGCTGCAAGCAGTTTAATATTAATTTTTCTGAAAAAAAAAATCACAGGAATCCTAACTGAAGGAAAATGTTAGACAGTCTAATTATAAGAGAGCCTATCAGTTCATCATCATTTTCTGCTTTATGAGATGTAAAGTCACTCAGTTCTGTGAGACCAGACATAAAGTTTCCAAAAATAAACCAATCTAAGGGTTTGTCCTACTTTTCATTAACACTATATTTTACAGTGAGATAGGGAGTAAATTATTACAAAATCCATCTAAATTAACATCTAGTTTTGTAAACAATGTGGAGCATCCTAGAGGGCTCTTGAATGGGCTTCTGCTGCAGCATGATGACCCACTGCTCAGATTCACTTTCTATAAGTCAAGAATTACCTAATGGGTCAATGTTGCCAATATTCCTCAATTCAAACTCAGGATCAAGAAATTTTGCCCAGAATTTTTATCCTTTGTATTTTTGTTTCAAACTTTTGTTCTTCAGAAAGTTAATAGTTAATAGCAATACCAAACAGTGCTGTTGAAAAGTAAAGCAAAATATGTCTGAATTATAGCAGGTGAGTGGAGAGTCTCATATTGATATTGAACATCATATTGATAGATGTTTTGATCAGAAGAAAAGATGTTTTCACTCTGCAAAACATTTCAGCAGACTGATAATGGTTCATCTGACAGTCTCAAAATTACGCAGAGTTCAGATATAAAGGTTTCTAGTTGTGACATGGCAAGAATAAAAAGTGAGAAAGGGGGTTGCTTCTTCTCTTGGGCAAACATAGAAATGGACTTGAGAGGGGCATTTCTCAGATGGTAAAAGATGCTGCATGTCAAGAAAAAAATTAGTAGCAACAGCAGAAAAGCAGTGATCAAGGCAGGAATGCTTCCTTCTGCAAAGTGGCAGTGCACTTGGTTCTCTGGCAAACAATCTCTTCCAGAGGTCTGGAGCAGTGAACCCTCCAAGGCACAGCTTATGTGCTTGCATGTGAGTGGAAGGAAATAAGTTGTCCTGAACAAACACGTAGAAAAGAAAGAAATTTTCTTCTCAGCCCTTAAGTGTCGAGCAATTAGAGCACGAAAATAATTTCTGAGCTGAATTACTTAACACAGTCTTTGAGGAGTGGAGAGGGAGCAGAAGAAAAGTAAGCTGTCACCAAGCTCTGAGCTCCTTCATGAGCCATGGAAATGAGGGGATTTCAGGAACTGTTGGTGAAGCTGCCTGGGGAGGTGACATATGTACTGTAGATTTTCATATTAAGTGCTAATACACACTCATTTGTTAGTGAACAATAAAAGTGCCCATGCCATGTATTTATTTGTCATGCATTTCAAGAAAAGTATTTTAAATTTCTCTGTTTAATATTTTTTTCAGCAGTCTATGAGGCAGACAAAACTAGTGATAATGCAAGTAAAACAGAAAGGTTCCTAAAGTAAAATTTGGTTTTCATCCCCCATGAAATATGACTCACCACATCCAAAAAATAAAAAATCAAACCAGCAACAGATCTGTTCTCCCACTTCTGTAAGTCCATGTAGCAGCAGCAAGATTAACACACTCTCATTAACTCTCTGGGAGCCTGCCTTCTGTGCATTGATTAGGTAGGTGGATGCATGTATGCCCTTAGGAAGTTGCATTTTTTAGCTTTGAACTCTTAACTTCTACTGTCTCTATTGATTGTTGCCAGAAATGTCCCTATATGGCTGTAGCAACCATGTTTAATTTTCTCTAAAGTAGATGAGGATACTGTTCTAGTAGGGGAAGAAAAGGGAATCTGCAAAGGAGTTGCACTCACATGCAACCCTAAACATTGCTCATGAAGGACAGTAGAAATCATTGACCACTTTCTACTAAACATGCCTCTTTTCAAAGACCAAAACAAAACACTGTCATGGCTGTAAAATTATTTTAATTGAGGGCCTTTAGTGTCCTTCAGCAAAAGGTGCAGCAGAAGTTAAAAGCATTATCACTATTGATTGCTCACTCTGGTAATTTTGGACCACGAATACTTAGAAATAAAGATGAACTCAGAATAAGAATGTGCTACAATTTACACAACAAATTGACTTTAGATTTTAATATTTAGGGTTCATCCCATATTTTGTCAGGAAAGAAGAGAGAATAATAAAATTGTATTAACTTTTTACTACTAAAATTTGTCACTGAAAGCAGATAATTTTTTTGGCCTGGCTCTGTGTGTTATTTTCCATTTTGCTCAGCCTCCCACACACTAATGACATGTGCATGGAATTTCATATACTCTATGAATATATGTTCTTTTTAAGCAGAGTCTCCACAGAGGTGGAAAATGTGAATGTGAAATGAAGTTTGCCATTCCTTCAAGAAGGTTAAAGATCTAGGACTGTGTACAAGCCTATCCTGAAAGTCAGTTTGTCAAGGCATAATTCATGGAGGTTCAGTTGCCCAGGCATAATTCTGCATTTCTTTCAAGATAAATACTTTTATACTTTCAGGCATGTGATTTGTCAAGGCAGCTTTGTGGCCTGGTGGGCAATCAGAATTTGCCTTAGTGGACTGAAATGACCCAGAACAAACTCACTACTTAATCTTCTTTATTGCTGAAATCAATAACCAGATCCATGCTAAGTGCTGACAGTTCTTGTGTAGGGAGTGAAAAGTAGAAGTGTCTGCTCCTTGAACTTCTAACATTTATGAGCCAGAAGTTTTGTTTTCTTCTTTGACAATGAACTTGTAAATTTTATTTTATAATTCATATATTAATATGGGATCTTTTCTTTGTGCTAATATACACATGCAATGACACAAGATTAATGTATTATCTCAAATGCCATCATACAGAATGCCTAATGCAGCAGTCAGTGAAAATTCCCACACAGAAAGCCAAGAAGGGACAGTGGCCTCTGGCAGAGCCAGGCAGTCCAGGTGAGTAGCAAAGCTACAGCCAACCACACTGGCTCACAGTCTTCCCTTCTGGGGAGCCCTGTTCCAAATAGCAGTTTTCTCCATTCCTTACATTAGAAGATCATGAATATATTCAGCAAGGGGGGTGTGGCAGAGTTCAGGCTTTATAACCTGTTTGAATGAGGAATTACACCAAAAACTTAAAGTGGTTTTCCAAGTGTTGTATTTTAGAGGGTAGGACTACATGACTTTTAAAGCCCCCTTCAAAACCAAGCTTATCTATGATTCTATGATTTATTTTTTTTATTACTACACAACAACTGATTTACTCATTTCATGTAACACTTGTACTTACAACTTGGCCTGAAGAGAATGAATAGTAACAATAAAAATTAGAGCCACTGAATGGGCCAAAGATATTCAGAAGATAAGTAGTTTATACATTTGGTGAATTTGGAAAAACCTTCAATTGTTCTCTACCTCTTTGGTAAACAGCCAGAAGTCTGCACTTCACAGGTATCTGTGGATGAGGAAGAAATAAAGTTACAAAGCAACTATAAGTTATAATGTAATTTATACCCATTGAAATTATTATCTTATGAGAGACACTGTTAAGAGGAGCTTGTTGTAAAATTTTGGCTCTGGAGCTACTTGCTTGTCCATGTGTCTGTTTATACCATTTTTGTTTACTTGATATTGGAAAGTAATCAGAAAAAAATGTTATACTGAATTATGAGTGCCGTCGAGTTTTGTATGAAAAGTATTAAAACTTTAAACAAAACAGTCTTTAAAATTCCTGTCCTTCTGGTCCCACAGTCTTATCTTGTTTTACACTTTTGTTTAAACTGTTCCTTCCCTTCTCTTTTTTTTTATTTGGAGTTCATTCAATAACACAGCCTTTTTTTATTTCTTGCAGATGTTAAAATGATGAAACCTTCTCTCCCTCAGGAGCAGTGCACAGCAGCCATGACATCTCCTCTGGTCCTCTGTGGAAGGTACATTGCAGTCTGCTGCTGAACTGTTATGACATGTCTCTAGCAATCAGAAAGAAAAGCTGGGAAGAGCATGTGACCCAGTGGATGGGATTGGCTTTGGAGCCTGTGGAGTATAATACAGCATGTCGTCACGGACTTGTAGCTGATAACTTGCAGACAAGTATGGAAAAAGATGAGGTTTTGAGCATGGACCGGAAAGAAAAATGTGCTTCGTTTCCAGAGTGCTGCTATAGTGGAGAGGTGACTGGCTTCCCTGAAAAGCAGCTGGGAAATGTTTCAAAGGAGGTGGATGAAAATGATAACCATGAGGACGAGGAACATTTTCTGGAGGCGAGCACAGAAACTCTAGTCCATGTGTCTGATGACAATGATGACTATTCTGCACTCAGCCTGGAGAGTGTTAATTACCACATCACTGCTGTAGGAAGCGAACCCATAGATGAAGGGCACAGCTTAAATGGAGCAGGCTCCTTGACACAGATGGTACCAATAATAGAGGGTAACAAGGTAGCTGAATCATCTGGAATCAGTGGAGATATAAGTGAGGAGCCTGGCTGTGACACAGTTCCTAAAGAGGAGAGGCAAGAAGAAGATGTTTGTGGCAGTATTGGCCAAAGCCTGGAGCTTTGTAATCATGAAGTCTTAAATGAAGTAGTAGATGTAGAGAAGGAAAATTGTATCAATTCTCCAAATGTGAAAGAAGTTATTATGTCTGGGAAGCAGCTGCTTCATACTGCTGTAATTGCACAACAGCGCCGGAAATCTGATGCTTTCAAAGATGGGTTTGGAAAGTCTGAGTGCAATGTGGTAGAGAGTGGGATTTCTTCTGAATCATACACCAGCAGTGATGGGCAGCTCTGCTCAGCAGTGCAACCCAGCAACGGCCTTATGCAATCTCCTCCCTGCTCTTGCATCCCGACAGTGGAAAATGGTCTGGATAAAAGTGGTTTCACAGAACCTCAAGTGGCCCCTGAAAACAAATGCCTTTCAAATGTCAGTTCAGCAGAAGACATTCAGTGTTTACATGTAAGGAATCATTTGGCCACACACGAATATTCAGACAACCAAGTGAAACTGCGCAAAAGAAAGGTAGGATGCTTGTAGAGCGCTTTTCAAATATTTTCCCCCAGTTTCTGATGATGGTGATACTGTGCCTAATTAACTGGAGAGAAAAAGTGATTTTTTTCATTAATTTATCAGGTTCAAACAGTTTCAGGACAAATATGTCTATACAACAACTAAATTTTAGGATCTTTTTTTAAGGTCTGAAAACAGCTGAGCTACGAATTTGGATAGTACCTTATATTCACTTTACATATATTATTTTATATATTTTGTATATGCTGTTCAAGGATAAATGAGTACATGTCTTCTTTTTTTTTTTTTTTTTTTTTTTTTTTTTTTTTTCCTGCTTCTATCGTTATTTGATTCCTCTTAGGAAAACTTATTGTGTCCAGGGGTTTGGAAGCCTTGTTGAAAAAGAAAGTACAAGGGAAAAGTGCAACAAGATTTTAAAAGAGAGAAAAAAGAGTGGAAATGTTTTGCTGTAGTTCTTTGGTCTTTAACTCAGCCCCATGAGCATATGTTCTTGCAAAAACAAGTATTGCTGACTCTGAAACAATATTTTGTAATTTTAAAGCAACCGGAGGGTTTCACTGTCTTTACCGAGTAAGGAAGGGTATCATTACAAAATTTTAATGGAGAGATTCCTTGGCAATAAAACTCCCATTGGCTTTAATGGACAGAGATGTGCTGATTGTAGCACTATGGAATTTATCTTAAAGTCTGGCTTTCCCAGTTACGCTGCTTATTCTAGCTAATAACCAATTTGTAATTGTTTACTTCTCTCTGCCTTTTTTATTTGACATCATCCAGCTTCTTTTGTCTGAGTTTTTTTTTTTTTACATCTGGTTTCTTTTAATTGTGTGGGTTTCATCTGTCAGCTGCAGTGCCTCAGTAGCCGTTTCACTGAAGCACAAATTCACATATCTGAAGTACTTTACGCCCACACAGCATCCTGAGCTGCTGGCTGTTGCTTCCTTGTGTAGACTCTTTGGAAATAGTAACATTAGGTTAACATGGTAAGAAGATGTAAGCAAGTTTTGCCAATGGTTTGAGAAGCCCTCAAAGCCAGTCTTCTCTTGGTAGTTTATGCAATCACAGTTAATGCAGTAACTGTTCAACTATCTCACCATAAGAATAGCCCAGAGTTACAAGCAAGAAACAAAAATATGACTACCAGTACCAGAAATGCTAATGAAAATGGTTCAAGTTTAAAAAACAGAAAATTACCCAAACTGACATTGTAGTTGAGAACTAATTGACTATTATAATAATTTCTCAGCTGCTTTACTTTTTTTTTTAAGTATTGCTGTTGATATTGATGTGTACATTTCACATAGCAAGATGAAGCATGCTACAGTTTTTAATAGCTCTGATTTGATGCTAGTTTCCATGTATCTCCTTGGATCTTGTTTTAAGGTCACATACTCATCTTTTGAATGTAGACTCATGGGAATAGTATTTAAGAATGTATGTATGATTTGTGTTTGTGCCATTAAATATTCTAAAGGACAAATTATAAAAATTCCACAGAGACAATAGTGAGAAAAACTAAGGAAGGAGATGAGCATAAAAAGGAGCAAAACAAAGAGCTTCTTCAAGGAAGTTTGAGCTGCAACAACTGCAAAATTGTGTGTAATGTAAAAGGGGGTGGAGTCTGTAAATCTCAAGGAGTCCTCATTCTACTTTGGTTGTAGAAATCTTTGCCAACCACTGTAACATGAATAGCAAAAGGGAAAACATATGATCTGCTATTGTTTGTGGTATTATTTATCTCTACGTTCACAGGACACTTCTACAAGCAACATTCCTTCATAAGGGATTTTCTCACTTATATATACCCATGCACTATTTTACAAAAGCCTGTCTGTGTTGGTAATAGTGTGTAATGAAAAATGTGCCTATGTTTACAAACTTCCCCTGAAAGCCACTTTTGTAATTTTAAGAAAACATTAGAAAAACTGCAGACTTGAAACTGAATCCATCCATAAAAGCCAAGTATTTGCTTTGCAGTGACAGGAAGACTTAAGGGATTGGGAATGGTATATAAAACCTTTTCTCTCAAGGTCAGTAGTTCAAGCAGTGCAGTTAAGGCCTAAAACACACCACTGTCTGATTAATGCTCAGTGTCAATTATAGTTGCACACAATCATGTGACCGTAAAGGTCAGAATATGGGAAAACGCACAAAAGGAAATTAATTGCTACAGGTATTTGGGCACCCAAATCTTCAGGTAGCACCTTGGGTGATCATAGAAAGGTGCTGATCTTCAGGCATTTTCATGACAGTTAAAACTTAGGACCTTGGAGTAAACTTCTGCTCTTGCTAGTACCAAATGCTTTTTCAAATCTGTTCCTCGTTAACATATTTTAAACTGTTTTTAATTGTGGCAATAGAGCATGACCTTCCCTCTTATCTTTAGATCGGCTGTCTTCAAACCAGAGCTGAGGTGAGAGACAGTGTGGATCTGATATGCTTGCTCTGCAGATGGATGCAGGTTCGAGGGCTTAAGGGCTTAAAGTTTAGCATCTTTGACCAGCACTAAGTCCATTGCAGTAAATTGCTTTAGTCATGATGGATGTACTGACACTGAAGATGCTTTTTGCAAACACGTCCAGCTGTTGCAGCATTCTTTGCTCCCTCAAGTCAACAGGGTTCAAATGTTCAAAGCACAGCACCCTCTTTGCCTTTGCTTTCTCAGAAAGACTTCCTAAGGCTCGGAAATAGGAAGGACCTGAATTTAATTGTGAGAAGTTAATGATATTAGGTCTAATTGAAAGATACAAAATAATCAAGCTTTCCTGTTGTTCCTGATTTGATAATCAATTCAGTTCATCCACAACATGAAATTTATCCTTATTAATGGTTCTGAGTAGCAGAAACATAAACGGATTAACTGTTTGTGGATAAACCAGCTAGACCCTTCTGTATGCTTTCCTGGGTTAAATAAATTTAGATTTTAAAATAGTTACTTTACAGAATTGTACATTAAATAATATTTGGAACTGAAGAGCAAACTGTAGTGCTTGGGGTATCAAAACAGCTCACATGTATGTTCATATGTAAAAAGCAACAGAGCTTTTAGCAAACAGTTTTGTACCAAACTAGAAGAACACCAACTATTAAGAGAATACCCACAAAAGGCGACTATTTAAATATTATGCACTGATTTGTAAATGTAAGAAAATGGCCATTATCTCATACAGAATCTGTCAAATTTTTGTGTGTACTCCATTTTATATTTTCTCCAATTCCTCATCGCATCAAGCTTAGGCAAAGACAGGAAAATCTCTGCTGGGGCATATTGAGAAGGTTCACAAATGCAGCAGAACTCTAAAAAATTAATTTCAGTTCTTTTTCAACACAAAAAAGAACAACTTTTTTCAGCATAAAAAGGTGAGTTGATTCCTATAGTTTCCCAGTAAGTTGTCCCCTCTCACTTCCCAAGCACAATTACAGTTGTGCTGTTGCAGCCAGTGATAATCAGTATTTTGTAAATGCAATTTTTGAAATAAGGCTCAGACAGCTCTTTTAAATGATGGATCAGTAAAGGAGTAGAAAATCAACATTGTAAAATCTGGCTCTAAATAGTTTGAATAAAAATCCATGAAATTTTAAAAAAGTGAAACATTAACAAACTCCACTTACAAAACAAATCTTGGCTTGTTCTGTATATTTCATTGTTCTTCCACCATCCCCTCCTCTTAGATTTTGTTCCTAAAGATCATTCAACATAAATAGGAAGAAAACAGCTACATAAACTGTATACTGTTCATTTCTCTCCCGTAGGACGGTGTAGTTCCTCATGGCAGTCTGCTTAGAAGCTTTCCAGTTTCAAAAAGATAATGTAATCTCAAAGTCATTCTTGCAAGGCCAGAGAATAAAAGAGTCAGGGGTATTCCTAATGCTCTTTATTATTGTAGCTACTTTAATCCAGATTTCTAGATCAAATACTGTGTGATTTGCAAGGGATGCTTAAGGACACAGCCAATGTCAGCATAAGGACTGCAAGTGTCAATAAGACAAAAATTAATTAAAGAGTAAGATTAACAGGAGACTGGCAGAAATTGTCAGAAGAGACCTGGGTAGAAGGTTATGGAATGATGCATATCTTTGGAACAGTGCCATTTCCCCACGGGAAAGCTGTGAGTTTTTAAAACACGGTTTTACATTTCCTGTACTTTTGCAATATATTTTATTTCTTTATTTCAACAATTTTAATTATATTAATGTGAGAAAGCAAAAAAATTATTTATTTGAATTCAGACTTTTCTATCCATATTTGCCTCTTGATTATTATGCATGTCCATGAGATGTGAAGGCTGACTCTCTTCCATTACAATCAGAATTATGTTTTGTTTCACAATGCTAAGACTATGATTTTTGGGGCAAGTTAGGAAGTTAGGCTCTTCCAGGAGTTTCTGTTTGCATCACCATAAACTAATTTCACAGGAAACTTATGGAGCTTTGCTTGCTAGCTCACAGTGAGGTAGGTGGGAGAGGTAGTAGGAAAGCTTCACCAAAAAGCCATAAGAGGTACCTGTTTTACTGACATTTTCTTTGCAACTCTTTCTGTGCCATCTATTCTCATTACATGATCCTTTTCAACTGAGCACTTAAAAGTAATATGATCTTGTTGTGAGCAGGTATTTTTCTTATTTCACTGCTGTTTGTATACTGGAGTTTCCAGCCCTATTACCAGTATGTCTCTCCAAAGTCTTAATCTCCCTTTTCCTCAATTCTGTCTCTTTTGAATTGTGATAATTTAATGATTTGTTCTTTTTTACATTTTTCTAAATTTCGTTTTAAAGATTCTTACACTGGTTTTGTAATTTCTGTTTTATAGAAGGTGGTTTCATAGGGATCCAGCCTCTACTATTGCTACATAAGCAGTAGGATGTAGTCTTGTTAAGGCTGCACAGCAACAATAATTTGGATAGATCAACATAGGAAAAAAAAGCATAGAAGATAAAAAGCAAGAATAAAAACAGTAGAAATGTAGGAAATACTAATGAAAAATGGAAACATGCATTTTGTTGTATTCTGATTTTGCAACTGGGAATTAAATTTACTTTTCTCTGAGATGCAGTATGCCAACATGTGTCAGTCAGAGTTAGATGGCAGCTTTAAAAGTTGGTGATTTTCCAAGTAAATTATCTTTAATTATTCCTGTGCAAAATATGATAAATAAATGCAGTCACTTCTCACAGTTTGTTTTCCCACTAAGTATTTTTAAAGATAGTCATCTTGCAAATATTCTAGTGGAGGAATCCAACAACCAGGGAAGAAAACTGTCCTTTAAAGTCATAATGATCATTAGAGATTCTGAAAGTGTAGACAGTCATGAATGTTATTTGGATGGTTGTTAAAGACAAAGGTTTCTGTGCTTCATTATGGTCATGGAAGACCAACTCCCAGCTGCTTAGATCTAGACATTGAAAAAGAATTAATGGATGTAAGTGGAACTACTGTGTTCTTGGAGTGTGCTTAACCGCCTTGCTGAACTCCGGTGTTATAATACTTTGTAACTTTAGAGACAACAGAAACTAGCTACTATAAATGTAATATCATAGTAAAATTCCCTTCAAATCATGTAGTCCTCTAACTATATTTCCTGTACAATTCAGACATGCACTTATGCCAGAGTAGCTTCATTTTCATATACAGAGATAGATAATATAATCTTGGCATCTAGGACTTTTTTTTTCTAAGTTTTGTAAAGGACAATGGCAAGTGCAAATATTGGAAATGTGATTATCTCTTTTAAAATATGATCTTTCAAACAGTGAAATCTATTTTATCAGGTGTGAAATTTGAATTTGGTTTTGTTCCATTTATGCATCTTATATAATTTTCAAACTTTATATAGGTTTTTTTAAAGATTTTCAAACTTTCTAAAGGTTTTAGAGAAGAGCATGGATCTGTTTATCCAAATTCATAATGTGAATGTGAGCACCATCAAAAATTGATGAGAGCTCTTAAGCCACAACAGTTTTTTTGAAAGGTTAACTCCCACCCACAACTCAGAGCTACAGTATGTAGTATTAGTACAGTGGGCAATTATTACTGAAATACACAGTTGCTTCACCACAAGGAATTTGCTGCATTTGCACATTGCTATTAAATGGTCATGGTTTTGAAGGCATTGGGAAGAATCTGGCAAGAGATGCAAGTGAAGCAAAACAAATAGTAGGATTACTTTGAAAAAAAAATGAAACCTTCTTGGCTGTCATGAATATTTGTTTCTCTTTTCTGCAGTGAAAACTTGCTTTCTAAATTTAACATTTAATAATGAAAATGTGGTTCAAAAATATAAATGGACTGTTTCAGTCGAATTTACATTTTTTAAATTATATGTATTTTCTATGGTAATTAGTAGAAGTGGTCTTAAAGCACTCCTATTATTGTGGTAACATGACCACGAATTTTCTTTATTACTTTCACAAAAATATGTATCATAAATATTATCTCCATCTGGGAAGCTAAAGAATGCTTTCCGACAGACTTCCTTTATGTTTGGACTGAAATATGATGTATTTCAAACAATGTGAAAAGTATTTAAAACAAGTTCAGAACAGGATGGGATGATTGCCAGGCCAATACAGTATAACCTTTATGCAAATTTTACTTTGGCACATTTTTGTGACAGCGTTCAGCAATAAATTCCCAAGGCAGTGTTGTCTAGACTGCAAACCAAGAGACTGTTGCACATCAAATTATGCTTGGAGCTGAGCTACCTAAAATGGTCATGAAAGTATTTGTATTTATAAGCAGTTTGTAGTCACACACTACTGCTTCACCAAAATCATCTGCATGCTTCTAGGGACCAGTCTAGAGAGTTTTAGTTTCTTGCAGTGTGTACTCAGAGATTTCTAGTTTTGACAAGTTCTGCAGTACTGATTGAAAGAAAACTTCTGAAACATTTTTTGGTTTATTTTTAAAATGAATTTTTAAAAACTCCTTACTGGCCAATTATTTACTGTCTGCACTCTGTAAATAGTCAGTGGTAGGTCATGTTAAATCGGCCAATGACCACTCGCTAAAATGCCACCAGATTTTTAATTAACATCAAATTTTTGAGGTAAGCAGTTTTGGAAGTAATGAATAGTACACAAAGCCTTTAACAAACGGGAATTGGAGTTAAGACACTTGGACAAAACACCCTGGATTAAATGACATCACTGTCCACAACACACTTTTCTGTTGGTTAAATAAAAAAAAATTTAGAAAAGGAATTTGTTTCCTGTAGCTGTTCCTCTCATACTTTCACAAGCATAACACTCACTTTGAATTAACCTTCAAGTGAAAACAGAGAGATCTAAGAGGCACAGCTCAAAAAAACATCCAAAAACAGTACTTACAGCAGTAATTAGAGAAGACAGTACTAGAGCACTGCTGCCTATATTAGAGAGCCTTTGATGCCATAGCAGTGGCAGAACAGGTTTTTTAAGCACAACTGTTTACAACAGACAGGACCTGTGCTAAAAGTAAAAGGTTTTTGTGTTGCTGTGTCAAAGAAAGAGACAGGGAAGAACAGCTTACTCTGGCCAGCTCCGGGAGCTGAGGCTTTACAGCAGTGTAGTCTTTGCCACTGCTGTCAAGGAGTACTTGACCATGGAAATTTGGTGGTGGGTTAGTCCACAGGCATCCGACCAATTCCCATGCAATAGTTAAGAGAGAACAAAGAGAACCTCTCTTGTGAGCTGAACTGCAGCAAGGCGGAAGCCATCTGCAGAGCTTATTGGGGGATTCTTTTCTTGGTGTTTTATTTTTGGTTGGGGTTTTTTGTTGGGGTTTTTTGGATAGTTTGGATAGTTGTTGGTTTTTTTCTTCCCACCATAATAGTACTTATGATTAAAACACCTAAAATGTGTCGCTCACACTTATTTCCTTTTACTGCTGTCTCTCAAAGGTGCCATAAGAGGTTTGTAAAGGCAAGGAGGCTTATGCCACAGAAAATACACATGAGGTATTGAATATGGCTTTACAAAATGAAACAATACTGCTTCTGCTGCCAAAAGCTATTCCAAGCTCCAGTGGATATGGCCAAAAATGGTTATGAATTCAAATTCAGAGGGATATTCTTCCTCCTTTGAAAAAAATCTAGGCAGCAATGCATGTGTGAGCATCTGTGTGCACTGAGGTAAATGTGTGGCAAATGTATACCAGATCCTCGCTGCTTTTCATAACTGTCACAGCTGATGTCTAAGGCTTTTACAACAATGGGCATAAGAACTTGGCATATGCACACAACGCTAATGAGGAATTGGCTCACTGTAACATGAAGACATCCTTCCATACTACAGCAATAACTGTCATATCTGAAGTTTGGCACTGTCTTTGCACTCTCACCTTATCTAAGGCTTAGAAGAGCAAACACAATATGTATTTATGTTAAACAGAAGTCTGTTTATCCTTTTCTCTAAGTTGCCTCCTTCCTATTTTTTTCACACAGAACATCCAATTAAACAAAGGATTCTATTTGAATATCCTGAATATTTTGATAACATATTATCTCATCTGTCCAACAGAAAAGATCTTAAAGGAGCTGATTATAATCTTGCACTATGTATTTTAATCTCTTGGGTGTTATCCTCGACCTTCTTAAAAAAATAAGGTCGTTTGCATGCACTACCAATCATTGATATGTGATTCATGGCTGTTTGATATGAAACCATGAAAAAATTCAGCAGTGCTAAAGCTCATGGCTTGTGTTGCATGTAATTTTAGCTTCAAAATATTTTAAAAGCTGACACATTCATTACACTGAAAATGAAAAAGCACAGTCAGAAGCTAAACTTTGGTAATCTAAATCAAACTACTTTCCTACACCCAGATTTCCTAAAAAACACTTTTCTTCTGACAAATGCCAAATTGTATTTATCTCACACAGATTTAATAGTGATTCTATGTGCATATTACACCTCAATACATGTACTGAATTTGTTCCAGCATGTTAAACTCACCTCTTTACAAATGCTCTACTGCTTGGTAGATGATGACAAGATCATCAAGTGGTATGAGCACTATACTGTTTTGGCTTTTTATAGAAAGCAAAATTGCCAGAGAGTAAATAAAGAAGATATTGTCTCTCAAAACCTGTCTTTTTTCACTGTCTTAGAGGTGGGATAAGACTAGAAAATAAAGATGTGAAAAACGATTGATTTTCTATGTAAAATGAGAATTCAACTCTTAATTACACAAAGATTTCTCAGTTCATGAAAATAACTCCCAGTGAACCACTCTGTTCCCAGGTCTTTTTCAATGTTACTAGTATCAAAGATAATTTTGGAAGTTCTTCTATATTAATACCTTCTATATTAATACCTCGTAGCACCTTGATCAATATTCTTGTGCATAAGTCTTTTTCAGGACTCATAATTTATCACATTTCACAAATATTTTATTAAGCTTTTAGAAATGTTGTGCTTTCATTTTTACTGCGGCTTCTTTTCTAAGATATGTTTTAAATCAATGGGTTGTGCTTTTGCAGACAGATGCCCATGAATAGTTATGACAACCAGTTTTAATTGCATTCAGAAGAAATACATATATTCCTGAATTTTGCTGTCTTGTGAAGCCTTAGATTAGAATGTCCATAATTTTTTTTTTCTCTAGTTCATCCATACTCTCAGTCAGATACAAAAAAAAAATTCCTTTTTCATCCAGAGTCTTCTAGTCAGGCTGTTAAGAACATTGATTCTTCCCTCTACTCTTGCCTTTTCACAAATGCTTTGTTGTTTTTGGGTTTTTTCCCCCACTTAATGTACAAACCTGAGTGAAATATTGAGAATTTTAGCCATTTGGAGCTTATGTGCATATAAGGGAAAGATTACTTGGTGACATGAAAATAATGTGTATTTTATTCCTTGCAAGTGTCACCATTTCACAGGGTTTGATTTCAAAGCATCAGCCAAGCAGAGCTCTGTAGTCACATGCAGAGGTTAGGAAGGAAATATGAAGTTTTTGGTGAAACAGGTGAGTGACTTCCATTACTCTGTTCCACTTTGGTATGAGGGGAGAGTGGTCCCAAGCACTCTCAAATGCTAGTCCAGCATTCATTCAGTTGCCTAAAATGTGTACTCAGTCCTAAATATTATGTGGTTTTTTTGCAGCTTCTTTAGTGGGTAGAGTCTGCAGTGACTTTGTCCCTAATTCTGGTCTCTCTCTCAGTCCTTTCCATTACACTTAGATCATGGAGGACAAACTCTCCTGTGTCAACAGCATTGCCTCATGAAGCATAATAATGACATTTTAAATGTCACCACTGTTAGTCACTGATGATTGTCTTAGGGTTTAAATAGAAATTTCTTACTTTTTAGCCACTATGTTCAGAGGGAACGTTTACTAGCAGCAACATATAATTGTGGAGCTTTGATCTTAGCTTTGAAATGTCTTTTTGAGTGTAAAGAAAATTCATCTATGCTGAGAACAACATTAAAAGCTATTTCTGGAGTTAGACCAGGATTCTGAAGGTGAAAGGACACTTCTCCAGCTCTCTCAACAAGTCCTTGGGAAAGTTAAAAATAAGTCTTGCTGAAAAAAAATTGGCACTTGTTATTTGAGAAAATTTCTTTATTCCAGGAACTGCCTCATGTAGCAGAAATTTATTTACCATCTGTGTAGACTTGAAAAATTTTCCATCTACCAGATACACAACTGAAATAGCAACAGATTTTCCGTCCCAATGGTTTCCACCGACCTCTGTTTTAAGGCAGTGTTGTAAAAACTTATGAAATTTTGGTGCTCTCAGAAGGGCAGTTAATAGACCATCTGTGAAACTCTGAGTTCTGATTGTGACCTCTAACAACGTCACCTTACTGTTGCTAAAGCTTGTCACCTGGGGGACGTGACCTCATAGACCTAATAGCTGAAAATTTATTAGGTTTTTAAATTATAGTTCCATTATTAATTAATATTACAGTACTGACTTTTAAAAAAACAGTCACTTGAGAAATTTATTTACTTTGAGTACAGATGTACTTCCTTAATTTCACAGCTCTGCAACTGCAGGGGGAGGGAAAAAAGTTAGAAAATAATAAAACTTGTCACCACCAAAAATATCCCCACTGATTCTTGAAGTAATTCTTGCCCTTTAAAATATGAAGCAACCTGTCTATAAATCTGAATATCTCTTCTCAGTATTCATATGAATACACCAGCTGGAAACGAATGCAAACAGTTCATGGGAGACAGAAAAAGAGAAAAGAGTTCAGGAACAGATGTCAGAGCACACAAGCTTAACTTCTGTTTGTTGCTTCTGCATTGATTTCTTTCTTTCATGTATTTAGTGGATACATTTTACTTTTGTTTGTAATGCACATCAAGAATCCTCAAGAACTATGGGGGCTGATTCTTAGTTGATGCTTAGATGGATTTTTTTATCCCATCTACCAAAATAATATTCATGTGATTAGAAAGCTTGGTGTTCAAGGCAGTTGTCAAAAGTTTCCTCTTAATTCAAAGGCCTGATTTGCTGAAAAAATTAAAAATCCCTATCTACCATTCTTATTATAATTGAACAGCCTTTCTGCCTTATCTATTTTTCCCTTTTTTCCCTGCCACTCTGTTCAGGGTGTTTGACTGAAGGTGCTTAATCCTAAACAGGCTTATCAAAGACGCTTTTGCTTTCATAATTCTGAGCCTCTGAACTGGCAACATTTTACGATATGCAACTTTTTTTTTTTTTTAACTAACATTCTTACCAAATCCTTCAATCTGGTAATTCAGATCTGTATTTTAAACTTATTCTGTCTAATTCTATCTATTTTGGATATCTGTATAACTTTTATATTTGACTGTGTGTGGTAAGGTAAGATACAGTTGTTTCATCAAAATTGTATAATTGTGAAAATGAATGGGTATAAGTTTTAAGCCATTCTGTATTCTTTCCTGCTGCTGCTAAACCACCTACAATGCAAAAAAGAGAAAATTACAGCTTATGTTATCAGCATTCAACTGAATGTTTTTCAACAACCTGAACTTTAAAATGTGACTTGCAGTTCTCAGGGAAACCGAAGTTTTAGTTAGGTTTGTGCCAGTGGGTTAAGGTACATATGCATTGTCATGTTTTAGTTTGGGCCAGGAGCGTTCTTTTGAAGGGACTTTGCTGAGTGACATGATATAAATCATGAGAGATGAGTGATATCAGATGGTGAGATTAAGTGTGCGCTCTCTGATTTGATAGCTGCAGGGCAGATTTTATAGCTCTAATGCATTGACTCACAAAGAAAAAATGTATTTTGGAATTATCAATAGTCAGTGAATTTTTTTCAGATATTAGGAAAACAAATGTACCCCCGAGTGTAGCAGATTTATATCTGCACAGTGCAAGAAGTATGAAGTGAAAGACATAGTCATAGGATTTTACATTCCTATCACTTACAGTGTGAAAATGTCAAACTCTGTCTTCCACACTGAACAAACTGGTTGCAAGATACGTAATTGTTATGATTTTGAGAACAATGACTACCACAAAAAAAAATCTTCTGCAGACAGATTTTTAAAATAGATCAGTTTACTTTTAGGTGAATTTGATAAATATTCCCTGCTAGAAGAATATACAGTTGTATCTATAGAATAGAGATTTAGCCCCTAAACAAACTAGGCGGTCTCTTGAGACTTTTATAAGTTTTGCTTTATCTTTCTCAAATATATCAGATGCAATGTTAAACTAGTAAAGAATATTTTCCTCCTGTACTTGTGCTTTCTAGTTCTCTCACTAATTCCCAGTGGTCTTGTGGTAATGTGTTCATTCTGTTGGCCAGCTGTTCAGCTCTCCATGAATGCATCCTCCTGATGTGCATTTCCCAGCATTTTACAAGACAATGTCCTTTTCCACTTCATTATAAAACTTTTTTGAAAGCAAAACTATGTACCATTGGGAATGTAGACAGGGAATCTAATGTAAACATAAACTCAGTGAAGAGTGAAGAAATATATATTACACAGTATAAGCACTAAAGTGCTTTTAATGTCTGTTTGAAATAGAAGTAGTGAGAAGACTGTCTTTTGTACTAGGGTTTGGGTTGTTTGGTTTTTGTTGGGGTTTGTTAGGTAGGGCTTTTTTCATTTGTTTTTCTAGTTTTGGTGGGGGTTTTTTGTCTCTGGCAAAATTACCTTTATTTTGCTCATAGTGCCTATAGTAGTAAGGAACTCTTTGGTTCCTTTCTCTAGGCCCTTGGTGGTAGGACCCAACAGTAAAGCAAATAATATCCCCACCATTGCCATTGATATTAACTTCAATCTTCGCTAAGGACGGAGTTGTGAGCATCAAAGGTAAAGTTTGTCTGTACAGGGGGAATAGAAAGTGTACAAGCAGACTAAAACAGAATGAACGGATTTCTTCCCTCTTGGAACATATTAAAGACCAAGTGTTAAGAGAGCTGAAAATAGGGATGATTTTCTCCCTGGCACTGTTGCTAATTCTTCAAGACAAAAGAGAAATTTATCAGCTAGTACTCTGGAAATTGCTGTACTCTCTGGTCATCCCAAGGAAGTTGGAGGTGGGTTGTGTGGGGCTGTGCTAATCAAAAATGCAAAGGAAATGTTTGTGCACAATGTATTTGATGAATCTTTATTTGTTTACTGTGGGGAAGCCTAACATTTCATTCATTGGTATACAGCTCTTGGATTCAATTTGAAATTTAATTCTGTACAGACAGGGAAAAAACTCTTGTGTGTAGGACTCTGTAATAGTATAGTGTAGTTTTAGTGGGTATTTTGAATTTGGGCCATTTGGCTAATTTGAATTGTTCCTTCTTATTTAACATCAGCTGGGATTTACACCCAGGCCACAGTTTCAACAGGCAGAGAAAGTGTGGAGTGTGACTTAACTCAGTAATGCATGAGGAGGCTCTGTGTCAAGAGGAATCTATGGCATCTACTTGATAACATTGTTATTCATTCTCTGCTTGAGTGATTCCCATTACTCCATGGCAAATAGTAAGATTTGTCTTTCCTACCATGACCAAAGCATAAAACTTTGCCTTTCTCTGTGAGTCCCCATGTTGTATGCACCCATATTATGTAGCAGTGGTTTTTTGATCATTTTTGGCAGTGTGTGCAACAGTTGTTCTGTGATTTTATTGCTTCATGTGTTCTGTAGGGAGCTAAGATAAGTGGTCATTTGTTCTAGTTTTTTCTATTCTGTATAAATGATATCCACTGTGTATTGTTTGTGTTTTAAAAGGCAGCATAAGAATTGCAAGAAATAATCTTTTTAGAAGCTTTTTGTTAAAAACAGTACATAATATTTATCACATACTCTCCAGTAAACACCCTGAAATTTTTTATTTGTTACTTAGGGAACATAATGAAAATTTAGCAGTCTGGGAGAAGAGTTCCTGATAACAATATCAGCACAAGCATGAATGAATAGAACCAGAGAAATTACATATTCTCAGTCAAAGACAGAGCTGGTGTTAGGACTTGGCAGTTCCTTGAATTCCAGTATTCAATGGGCTTTAAGAACATAGCATTCAGGCAAAATAATTATTTTATTATTATGTATATTTTAAGTAGTCAGTAGAATAATATTAAATATGTATCTTATAAAAGGAATATCTCAGTTGAAATAATATAATGTACAGAAACTATCACAAAGACATTAGAAAGGTAGTTTGGATATGTTCTGTAGATTGTTTTAGTTTCAGCCTATTGACTGGCCTTTTGTAGCCAGAAACTTAGGTCCTGAACCTTGGTCAGGGAAATCACAAGAACAAGTTTAGGGTAGCAGAGAATGAGACCAGCCCTGAGGAGAAGGACTTAGGAGTGCTGGTGGGTAAGAAGCTAAACATGAGCCAGCAATGAGCACTTGCAGGCTAGAAAGCCAACTGTGTCATGGGCTGCGTCAAAAGAAGTGTGACCAGCAGGTCAAGGGAGGAGATTGTCCCCTCTACTCCCCTCCCATGAGATATCCACCTGGAGTACTGCGTCCCTTTCTGGATGCAACATAAGTACTCCCCAACATAAGAAGGACACAGACCCACTGGAGCATGTCCAGAGGAAGCTAAGAAAATTCTCTAAGGTCTGAAACACCTGCTGTGAAGACAGGCTGAGAGGGCTGGGAATATTCAGCCTGGAGAAGAGAAGGCACAGTGGAGTCCCTGTAACACCCTTCCAGTAGCTGAAGGGGATGTGCAGGGAAGATATTTTACAAGAGGGAGATATTTTACGAGAACATGTAGTGATAGTAAGGGGAGTGGATTTAAATTGAAAGAGTGTAGGTTTAGATTGGACATGAGGAAGAAATTCTTTAATATAAGGGTGATGAGGTACTGGAAGAGGCTGCCCAGAGAGGCTGTGGACTCCCCATCCCTGGAAGTGTTCAAGGTCAGATTGGATGTGGCTTTGAGCAGCCTGTTCTAGTGGAAGGTGCCCCTGCCCATGGCAAAGGAGTTGGAACTAGATGATCCTCTAAGGTCCCTTCCAAACCATTCGATGATTCTATGATATGATCTTTTAGGAGTGCTTTGATTACTTCTATTTTTGCCAAATATTTAAAGAGAGTTGTCTTGGCAATTGCTGGAGCCTTCCCAATTTAAGAGAGCCAGAAAATATGCCTCCTAGACAGTGATGAGGATATTTCAGACAGGTTGTATATCTAATGTCAAACGAACAACCTCACCTGGGACAGAACACGGCTACTCGCCACAGCAGCACAAAAACTATGTGTGTATTGGTGAGGAGGATATGAATAAAAAATTACAAATCTGAAATGGTGCCCATTTATTGCCTACTACTGTACCTTGACCACTCACATCAACATAAGTCATACAGAAGAATTATATTCTTTGTCACCTGCTAGATTCATTGGGTATGACAATTGCTCTACAATCTGTTTATAAACAGTTATAAACAGAAAGGGTTTTGTGACTATGACAATATATACTGATAGGAGGACAGAGAAATTATTAAGGAACAGATCTCCAGTTTTAACAAGTAAAACTTTCATGATTATGACAATATATATTGATAAAAGGACATAGAAAAATTTACTAAAACTGATCATAGCATTTTATTTAAATGAGCTGCCTCATGTAAGCCAGAGTTCCTACAATTAGGCAGTCTTTGCTAAAGTACACTGCAATGGAATTTACTAACCAGAAAGATAATGCTTGTTCCTTAAAAGAAAAACTCAAAAGATTTGATAATTAGCTCTCAGAGGACTCCACTGGTTATTTTACAGCTGTGGAAAAAACAGTAGAGACCTATTTATTGGCCTAGCTATCTGATAAATCAGAAAGAGATCAGTGTCATGGAATCTTTTTGAACAGACCACCTCCTGACACTGGGAAAGATGCAGATGAGGTCAAAACCCTCAGCTTCCTGTCCCAGAAAGGAAAAGGAGAAAAAAAATCTGATAAACACAGAGCTAAACAGAGTTGCTTTGGAAATCTCTAGTGATAAAGGGAGCAGGGGAAAACATGAAAAAACCAAACTTCTCTTGTTAAATGGAGCAAGACAATACATGTATTCAACAAATACAAAAAAAAACCCTTCTGATTTCTATTTTTTTCCCCAATTTGATTACACTGTCAGAACTGAGCCTGAAACATAAAAAGCAGTAATTAAACATCCCCAGCAGTCAAAATCATAGCAAACACAGTCATTACCCCACTGACCAGTGCATTAAATGCACTTTCAAATGTTACCACTCCATGGGTGGATCAGAGAAACAGGGTTCAAAACAGTAGGGTACTCAGCATTGTTACTTAGGTCAAGTTCTTCTTTAGCCTTGGGAAAATACTTATCTTGCCTGTCATTTTCACATCTTTAAAACAGAGTTAATATTTTCCCTTGGCATGTGTAATGTGAGTTTAGCTGTATTAAAGATGAAAAAAAATGTTGTAATAAGAACTTTGCAATTACCTGAAAGTTCCCCAGGAGCCTTAACATCTTTTAGAGCTGCAATATAACTCCTGCTTGTTGCACTTCCTTCTATTCTGTATTAAACCTCATGGTTTGTTCCCAGTGAGGACACATCTCCTGTTTTTACAGTGTCTGTGATTTAAAATCCGATTACATTTAGCAGTTCCATGTAAAATATCTTACAGGCGTGCCCTTACTTATTCGCCTGTGCTTTCTGTCTCTCTGAGGTCTTCATAGAGTAACTTGAGGAAATTGCATTTTCCAATGCCATTTTCTGTCATTCTGTGTATAAGCAGTTCCTTTCAGCTCTCTATATGTCTCTTCTTTTCAGGAATAATATAAATACTCAGCCTCTTTTGAGGTTGTATCAATATAACAATTCAATTGTTAAACAATTGAAATTGCACATTTAGAGATATTTATTTTCTTAAGCATAAACATCTGCAAAGCAACTGTGCCCTGGACATGAGAAAAATAAAGTCGTAGAATGAAAAGGCTTCTCCTGTTTGCCCTGGGTGGCAAACATAGCAGAAGGATGCAAAACAGATTGGTGAAATCCTAATTTTGTTGCTAGCAAAATGTGGGTTATTTCACAGGGTTATTTCATCATCTATTTCTAAAAAATAGATTTTTTCAACAGTCATCAAGTTGCCTAAGCCTGATAATAAAATCTATTGTCTCATATTTTAAACAAAGAAGAGCCAAATGGTATTTTGCTCCTGTTGATAAACTCACTGACTTAGTGAAACAGCCATATTGTCATTTGTGTCTTGTATTGTCTTGAGTTAGAGGAAGCAGGATTTAACTAAAATGGTGATGGACCTGCAGTTCCAATTTTACTCTAAATTCTGTAGCAATTTTGCTTTTTTCTTTCTCCCCTATGCAGAAGGATGTGTTTGATAGTAGTGACATTCATTTCAACATTAACTTTCTGTACAGGAAGAAATACTTTTAGATTACAAATGTCCTACTCTTCAAATTGAGCAATCTCTACTCCAGCACCACTCACCATCAGATGCTTTGAATGCACTTGAAGTCCAGAGTGTTCTCAGTCCAGCTCTTCTTTAGGGAGGCCAGCTGGTGGTGGCCTGGAAAGTCACTCCAGCTGGTCTCAGGGCTGGCTCTGGCCTGAGTCAGGTCCTTTCTCCAGACATCTATTTCTGCTGTGTGCTTCTGAGACTGTAGTTTCACTCTTTTGGCCGCACTAGTGAATCAATAGCCAGAGTTTTCACGCGTTTCCTTCTTCCCCTGAGCTGATTTTGTCATGGTATGTGAAGTCAGTAAAAGTTGGCTTATACCAAGATAAATATCAAGCCAAATAACCTGATATTAAATATATATATATATATATATATATATATAACAGTGTAGGGTTGGTAATTCTTTCATTCCTCTGGGATAATGCAGTCATACCTCATGAGATAATGCTTGATTAAATTCAGAGAAAAAAAATACTGGAGAATACTTAAACACTCTCAAGCTGGTTATCTCAAGTTCTCTAATAGAAACATTTTGATTGTATGAGGACATATGTTAATCTGTGCCAGCTGTTCTGTAGTTAACTATTCCGAAAGTCTCATTCTCCCTTCTAAAGAATTTTTTTTTTCTCTGCAGACATATTTCATGCAAAAGCTATGCTGACCTTTAAAGATGTTTTATGTTTTTGTCACAAAATATGGTGACAGTACTTATTTCTTTTAACATTAAGAAACCTCACATCTAAAATGGTTCTTTAAAATTGTAGCAAATGTTTAGTTATTTCTAGCTTTGTGAAGAGTAAATAAACCATAACAGCTCTGTGGTTATTTTATATAGGGGAATATAAGGGAAATATTAAGATAGTAATGTTAGTGTTTCATCATATAGAAAAGAAGTATTATTTTTAAAGAAGTTAGTAAAACTTCAGTCAAAAATGTATCCATTCCTTTAATTCCTCACCACATTTACGGGAGATGATGGCTATTGTTTACTTTAGGGACATATGCAGAAATAATAGGTATAGAAAAAGTATTACTCTGCTGACTTAAGCAATTTTCAAAGATCCGACCAGTAGATATTCTTTTCACAAAAATGTACAGTGTTACTTTTGACCTTTTTAAGTACAGAGTATGAGATATATGTACATATAGATTTGAAAAAAAAATCTGTTCAAGAATTATCTTATTAACAAGGTCATTTTGTTGCACTGGGAGTCGTCTAACATTCATTTCTCTGAGGTGTAAATCATAGTAAGATCAGTCAGTTTTTAACCCAGAAAAGTAAGGGATTGATTCTAAAATTAAGAGGGGCTTTTCAGCTTATTATCAACAAAACATTCGTTTATGACAAAGGAAAACAAAGCTAAAAAATTTATATAACTATTTCCATTTAGGGTATATTTTTTAAACAAATGTGTATACTCCATTCTGTGGTGGCTTTATAAGTTTTGGTGAGACATGCTATTGTTACTGCATCATGTCTTTTCTGTATGTGGGAGCAGACAGTGATATACCCTAGGCTGTCTATTGCATAGCTTCAAAAGGCTATGAGTCACCTGGAAAAACCCAACTGAAATAAAACTGCAAACTTCATTTTTGTTTTGCTTTTAAGAAAAGCTTAATAATTAAAATGGCATGTGCTTGTGCATGTTAAGATACTGAAAAACAGAATGATCAGAGATTTCCATGCAAATATAATTATAAATGCAAAATATTATCCAGACTTTGACATTTGTGGATATATGAACATAAAATTTTGCTTAAAATATTAATATTTTAAGTGTACTTTACTGCAGTCTACCTAAGCTGGAATATGCAGATAGAAAACTCTAATGTATACAGGCTTCTTCCTACCCCATGGTAATTCTTTGTTATTCTTTGGTAAATGAGTTTACCAAAACTCACTGAATCAGTTCTACAAATAGCTGTTGTGTGTCTGATCATGAGAGTATCTCCATTGTCAGTACCTAGATTCCACCAACCTGAATCTAATTCACTAGATCATATTCAGAGACTAGTGTCACTAATTTCAGTAGCACTAATAGGGAGGAAATGGCAAGCAAATTATTTTATTCTGTTAACTTGAAGGGTTTAATTACTGCAAATGCAATTCAAACAAAAGCTGAGGATTTGTGAAAATCAGACCAGGTTAAGTACTGGACTTTTAAATCTCACTTCATAGTTACAGAAAAAAAAAAAATCCTTCTTATCTTCTGCAGTTTCTTAGACTTTAATATTGTAAGATAATTAGGGATCATTCTCTTGACTTAAATAGTTAAGGGCTAGGAGACATAGTTCTTAATATTACTGCTAAGCCCAGAATTACAATAGTGTCACCACTTTTACCAGTCTCTAAATGCACTAAATTTCTATAGTACCATAATTTTTATTTATTTAATGGTAGCACCATATAAGCCCACTAAAAATCCAAAACGATAACATTATGAATCCTTGGAAACTATGTGTTTGGATTTCACAGAGCTGGTAAGGGCCGTCCCATGATGCTCAAAAACAGTAAGGAAAATATTTTTACATCCTTTACTTCCATCATTTCTAAGATCTACTATAATCTGTCCATTCTTTTGTAGTTACAGTAGGTTTTTGCACTCTTTGAAACATAATTAGGCAGAGGCCTAAATTTTTCATTAAATACCCTGGTCACCGAGCTAACTGATCATATGCCTTTCTACTGCTTTCCTCACTGGTTTTCCACTCAGTTTTTAACCAGCTGAGGTTTAAATCAGACACTAACTTCAGAACACATCTTGCACATTGGACCTGGGAAGAGTTTTCCTCCTGTGCCCACAGTGCCCATGTTTATACCCAGTCCAGCTACCTCATCTGTGGACAATGCTGACCACCCTGTCCTTCTCAGTCTCCATGTTTCCCTGAGTCCTGTGGTTGCCTTTGAAAACTGGCAGCTCTTCTCAGAACAACCCAATTTTTCTGTTTAAATCTTCCTGCAATTAGAACATGAAATTATTATTAAACCACAAATGACAGTAATACTCTCAATGACATAAGACAGATTTTTCAAAGAGTCAAGGAAGCAAAGTCAAAACAGACTTAGAAAAAAGATTTTTCCTTCAGCACTTTTGAAAAACCATGCTCTCAAAATTTTGAGATTTTGATAGTAATATGCTTCATGAGAAGCATTTATTTTGCTTTTCAAACTGAGGAACTGAAAGGGAAGTTTATTGTGCATTTCTCCTTACATTTGGAATCTCTTCTTTCAAAAGGAGAACATTGTTGTGGAATTCACTTGAGGGTAGGAAGGTTGAATTAGAAAGCCACCATTTGTGATCACTGCCTATTAGTCTTAGAGCTTTTGCAATCAATGTTACTCCTAGCCCAACTGGCCCTTCAGCCAGACCATGTGAATCATTAAGGATTTCTTTAGTCAGGTGAGTTCATTTCAGTAGAAGCTGTTAAAGATTTTTTCCTACTGGCCTGAAGCATGGATGAATTACTCTATGAGCCAGCTAGAGTTTATGAAAATGCTTGATAAAAAATATGTATTTTTTTAATTTACTTGCCTTGAATTGAACTGTTGATATGGATTTCATACCATTAAGATGTGGCAATCACACCATGCTGTGTTTTCCAAACAGATACAACTAAATCCAGAAGAATAAACTTCCCCTGCAACATATTCAAGCTAACAGTCTTATTGGATACCTACTCAAAACAGTAATGATCACTATTTTTAAAATATCACTCACTATTTGATGTTCATATCTGAACATTTTAACACTTCATTAATCACAGGAAATGTCAGGCTACTTGTGAATAATAACGGAAAGCCCAAAATTATGTATTTTATATTATTTTTTTAACTTCCTATCTTGAATGTTACTTTCTATTAGGCCTTATAAAATTGTGTTTATCCCAATAACTGTTTTGTAGAAGAGTTTGGAATTGAATCCAAGTTTGTTGAACATTAGTTAAAATATGTGATTTAATCCTGGCCCAGATATGTTTGTCTTTTTTATTCTATCACCTCTTCGTGATAACATTTGAACTCAAACCTCCTATTTGACTTGGTAAAGTCACACTCGGAAATTACATTGACTTCTGAATCTATTTTCCCATCTTTTATGTGTCCGTATAAGAAATGTTTGTTTATATGTGTGTGTATCTCCTGCAGCTCTGTGGGCATATTTACAATATAAATATTTTGGGTGTTAGTCAAAACTAGAACTTGCAACCAACCTCAGCTCCCATTCAAATGGGATGGCTCCCTAGCTCCTAATCACAGCCTGCTGCTTCCTTTGTGGACAGACACACTGACACAGACTGATTGACTGAACCCAGCTTGAGTAGCATGTCCTTCCTGAGCTGCAGGCACTTCTGCTGCTCTATTCCTGGGAGACAGCAGCTGTGAAAGGAAGCTGTCAGTCATCAGCTGACCAAAACAACAGAGAGATGTGCAGGCATGTAGAGGTGCTGCAGGCTGAGCTGGGAGGCAAGAACTTACCTTCCAGCTGGGTCCAGAGCAGGGAACAATGCTTTTCCTTCCTCCCAGCTGTCAGAGCTGAGCACTAATGCCATTACCTGCTGCAGCCTGGATAAAAATGTTAGAGACAAGAAGAAAAAGGAAAAGGCTGCAGCCAAGACCAAGTCTCAGCTGGACTCAAGTCCAGGTAGAGCATTGCTAGTTAACTTCTCCCTGGGGGTAGGGGCTCAGGTTTCAGCTCAGGCTGTCATTTACTGTAGTTACTCCTCATTACTCCCTTGATTGACAGTGTTAATGCAGCCTATGTTTATCAGATAAAGGTTAGGAGCTTATGTATGACACACAATAATTTGTCACAACAATATTACTTACGTGGTTTTTTCCTTTAATATCTTTTCCTCAACTAAGTACATCCATGTGAGACATTTTGAGATTTTACAGTAAGAAAATCTGAATATTCCTTCTAATAGTGATGCATACAATTTGGAGTCATATGTTTTGGTTACTGCTGATAGAGAAAATGAAAATCACCAAATCATCCTTGCATATGTCACATAATACTGATCATGTCTGAGCTATGTTGGGAACGAATATAACAAGGTGATAACCCCATGGAACACTCTTGGTGCTGAATTTTCACTTTAGTTGCAATAAATTATGGGTGCTTTTTAAAAGACTATAACATTCTATTTTATTTTGAAGGCATTTTTCTTATCTTCCAAATAAGATTATCTGTCATATAATGTAGTACAATTCATTTGCTGGAAGGAATGCTCCAGAGTATGACTGGCAAGTATACCCTGTGTGTGAAGGCCATAAGCAAAAGCAGCAATACCTATCCAACAGCAGTACAAGCACTAAGTGGAATAGAGTAAAGAGGTAAAACACTGAGCAAAATGCTTAGCTGCATTCAGTTACAATACTTTCTACCCAATCTGATTTCTCCAGTAATTTCTGTTGATATTAATTAATTTCCATCCAGCAAAGGAAAAATTAAAGACAACCCTCGTATCTGGTTGGAAGGGTCCTCTGGAGGAGTCTACTGAAGCAGGAATAAATTTGAGATCAGACCAGGTTGCTCTGAACTTTATCCAGCTGGATCTTGAAAGCCTCCAAGCTTTCAGCCTTGTAGAACTTCTATCCAAGGAAAGTTTGGCTATACCAGAGTCATTCCTGGCAATCAATCATTCATCTCACCTGCTTGTTGCTACCTGCATGTCTCAGTCAGCTGCCAGCAGTTTTGACCTCACAAATGCTGTGAGGTGAAATGGCTTCAACTGACATTTATTTGCTGTCACAACAGAAAAATGCCCTGAGAATAGTGTGCTTTTCCATTCCTAGAGATTTGATTTTTACATTAACTTCACCTGCAGTGAAGGCAGGGGGTTTTGTAAGTTGCTCTTCAGGAGGAGAGTCCAAGAGGGACTAAAGAATTGATGTGAGAATGGCCAGAGATGGAAGAATGTCCCTGCACTTGCATTGTGGAGAGAAAGGAATGCACTTGAATATGGGGATGGAGGGAACACCATATCATTTTCAAGGAGAGGAAATTTTTGTTCTGCTTTTCCATGCAGAACAAAAATTGGTAAAAATAAGAATTAATAAGTTCAAGCTAGAGAAAGATTGTGATTCCACGTCAGAATTAAGTTTTTAGTACTAAGGAAGGTAACAGTGGAATAAGACCTTTTTAGCTTGAGGCAGTTTGGTGGAAAACTGTACATCAGTTTTCCAGTAGAGCTGGAAAACTATACATCAAGTCTGAATGACAAGACTATCAAGTGTGATAGCCTTTTCATTGAGAGATAGATGGCATGACATTGCAAGATCACTTCCAGTTGTATATTTTATGATTCTGTGACTTTCTGTTGTTAGCTCCTGAATAGAGTATATGTAATGTGTAATGTTTATTATTGTGTAATATTTCAAGCAGTTAGTGTTTATAATTTTAGATTAAAATAGTCACTAGTCTTGAGAAGCTGAACTTAATGCTGAAAAACCAGTGAATATTAAAAATTATGCTACAAAATGTATTGATTTAAACATATATGAAAAATTGCTTAAGTAGCAATTATGTGGTGCAACTTTGAGCCTCCTAAGGATTTAGGATAGAAATGAAGAAGGAAAATAAGTATTTAAAGTGAATGACAGAAACATATAAGCCTCATACTTTTAGGGGAAGTACTTCAAAAAGGTAGTGGCAGAAGAATGAGGCTTTCAGACTAGCTTTGTCTTTTGGCTCTGTGTTACATGGGTTCTGTCCTTTGATGGGAATGAAGAGTGAACCCTAAAGGCTCCTAAAGGCTGTAGTCTACAGCCCAATGTGTGTGTCTGTGTCTGAGCAAGCCCTCAATGCTGGGCACTGTGCACAGATCAGTCCCCTTAAGTAACATTTAATAGCTAGAACAATTCCAGTGTGCGTAAACATATTTCAAAGACATACATGAAATAGCTGAATATATTATAAAGAAAGGCGGAATTCCTTGTCTGAACCACAGACTTCTCCAAAATTCCAGTCAACCACTCACCACATGGTCAGACACTTAGCTTTGATGAATTTCAGAAACAATATACAGAAGACAGAGGGGTATCTGAGGTAAACAAGGGAGTTTTGGTATTTTTTTACTAAATTTGGGCCATTATCAGCTCTTCAGAATCATCTCTGTAGAGATGGTGCAGTAATTGTTGCAGAATTTTAGAAAAGCTTGTGTGACAGCAGTATCTTGATTATTTATTTCAGGAAACATCTTAGTTGTAAGATATCGTGCATGACATATAAAGGGTGATTCATCTTCCTTTGATTCTGTGTTTTTCTCAAAACCTCTAATTACCATTCATTACTATTTGCTAAGAATTCAAAATGTGAGAGCAAATGTGCTTTTCAACAGTTTGGGGGGTTTTTTTGGAGCTATCTAGACTCTTTCTAAGTGTGGCTGAAAAGGAATAACAATTTCCTTGATCAACATTTCCACTCCCAACATGTTTGATCCCAATCCCAGCTTTGGGAGTCTTGTTTTGCTTGTGACTAAGCTTCCATGTCGTTAAACTAAGAAGTCTGATATGAACATCTAATTTTGTAATCCTTTTGTTGAAACCCTTTCATTGAGGCAAGTTCTGAACACTAAAGTTTATTGGGCATTAACCCAAACCTGAACATCTTATTCACAAACAAAAATGCTATCCCCATTCAAGATTGAGTTTTGCTACCACTTCCTCAGAAGCTAATTACAGCTCTCATAAATATCAGTGTGCAGTGAATTGTGATACAAAAGTAACCTTAGTTTAAATCTCACTGTGCAGAAGTAATTTAGTAAGAAGGTAATTGTCACTGGGAGAATCCAATTTTCACATGGGAAAACGCGAGCTCTTTCCCAAGAAAACAAAGCACTGAAACTTCTTCGTCTGAATATAAAAGATTAGCAAGGGTTTTTCTCATGCTATCATGTTCTCTTGCAAACTTCTGACATTAAAAAAAAATATTTCTGGAATTTCTTCAGCTTCTTAGGCTGGCAAAGCTAAAGAATAAATGGGTGAATTAAGAGACAGAGGACAGCAATTTGCTGCTGCTTTTTGACAATACATCTCTCTTTCAGATCCTCAGCAAGTTACTAATGTACTAACAAAATTCAGCACAGCTTTTTGTCCTGCCTTTTTTAGTCTTTCTTGGCCAGCACTTTTGTAGGGTTGCACAGAAGACCCTGATAGGCACTACACCTTTCCGAGGGACTGTGTTCAGCTGGACCCCCAATGGCTTTCTGGAACTTTCTGGAAACCACTACTGGTACAAGGAGAATGGAGTGATAGGCTGGGCAAATAGATGAGAGAACAGGAATTTGCTAGAACCAGGAATTTGGAGAAAACTAAAGTAACCATGTAACCATGACCTGTATCAGATAATGATTTAGATATCTACTTTTTAAAAATTAATTTGGAGTTCAGCTATAAACAGAACAAAGCACAAAGTTGCTAAGGACTTGTTTTCTGATCACCTCTGATTTTTGAAATACTAAACTGTTATTAATATCATGTAAGGTGAAAATATAATTTTAGTCATTGTCTACTGTAAGATTTTATAGAGGATTTACTATACAGTAGCAAACATCCACTAGAGTTTGTCTGGCAACAAGAAAGTGGATTCATTTTCAGTGCCTTCATAGCAATAATTTACAACTCTGTAATCTCATACACCTAGGGTGCTTATAACCTAAGAATATGAAACTCAGAATATTTTGATAAGAACGCAGAATAATATCTTGCTTACCTGAATGTTGCCTTTGCCTAATATTTGGTATCTCAGAGAATCAGCTGAATAGCCTGAAGTAGCTTATGGGATTCAAGAGACCTCACTCACTTCTGTATGTGAGGTTTGTGGGTTTGTAGTTTGTTTTCCCTGTTGTTTCTTCATTCAGCTTAGTTCTAGTGACGCATCTACTTTTTGGATAAAGAGTGGTTTTTTCTCAGATTCTTGCCTTTTCCTTCAATATCCTGTATGTATACTCAGGTTTGTGTCACCATCCCTGGAGATATTTAAAGGATGTGTAAATGTGGTACTTAAGGACATGGTTTAGTGGTGGACATGAAGGGGTTGGGTTTATAATTGGACTTAATAATCTTAATAATCTTTTCCAACCAAAATGATTCCCTGATTCTAACTAAACCAATTGTGTCATTCAAGTCATATGCAAGGGTAAGTAGCATTCTAAGAATCTGTTACGGTGGTTTTGCTGCAGAAAACATTCTACCTCTGAAAGAAACAGCGCTATTTTGAAGTTCACTGTTTCTAAACAAATTCACTTATTAGAGAAAAGTTTAAATTCTCAGCGACTCTATTTGTTATGAAATGTCTGCACAAGAAAAACACAACTGTGCTATAATTTCTGCAAGTTTGCAACAACCTTTATCATAAATTGCTACATTTGCCACAATAAGAATTTCTTTTAACAATTCTCCCAGGTCTGTTGCATGAATTTATAAAAATCTTCAGTTAGTGCATTGTTTCTTGATGAAATTAACCAGATGTAGCACTAAAATATTTAAAAAGCTTTCCAAACAGCTCTGCATGGTAACGACTGTCTGTCTATGCAGGAGTGCAGGAAAGTTTTGCAGCACAACAAAAAACTAAACAAAGCAACCACCCCAAATTATGTTATACATTTTGTCCACCTTGACAATGGGATCATAATCTCATCTTGCCATATGTCAAACACCCCACATCTTGCCACATGGACTCACCTCTTTTAGCCTCCATTCTTAATTTAACTCTTAATTTAATACATTTAGGCACTTTAACCTTCTAAGAAAATAATTTCTGCTTCTCACCTGGAAGAAGGGGGTGAGTGCTTTATGGGCTTTGATTTTTATGTGGTGCTCTGATAATTTTCCCACTGAACAAAGTAAGACCCTTCTGCAGTAGAGCACATTAACTGGTGGTACATTTAAAGTCGGTCTTATGCACCTGGTTTGATATTTTTCTTCCTTGATCCTATGTGTCCTTTCAGACATGAGATTGCTTCAGCTCCATGACATTCAACCTGTCTATATCCTCTAGCTTTCCATACAAGAACTTATCCCCTCCTTATTCTTTTTACCACCAACTGTGCAGTGCCATTTTTTATTTTTTGCCTCTTTACAGAGGTGTTCATAATCTAGTCATGCTTCAGGGTACAGGGAATAAAAGATTCCTTGTTGAATGCACTATATCTCAGCTTTCCTTGATTCCTTTTTTCTTCTAATGGCCTCCTCCAGATATGAGATGTATTAGAAAATGTTTATGTCTACCACAGAAGCCTAGTGAATTTCTCATGTAAAATGCTGTACTGAGCAAGGTTACTAAAACCAGAAGGATAAATGCAGACTTTTCTGTTTCTACTTAGATAGCTAATTAACTTACATAAGCACTGGGTAGATTTCAGAACATTGCAGGCTATGACAAAGTCTTCCCACATTTTGCCATTTAAGATACAAAAATTCTCAGTCAACTCCTAAGAATGAGCCAACCAATATTTCTGGTTAAGTTACCAGCTTAACCCATTCCTCTTGTATGAAGAAATTGTTATGATTTTTATAGGACAAAGAAAAGTGAATAAAGGAAATTTTCTGTAAGGTGTTAACTGGACTTAAAACACTCAGTGGTGAATCTTCCCCTTCACCTCACCCCCACACACTCCCACACATGAATAATATTGGACCTTATTGTTAAGGTATGATTATTTTTAATAATCAAATTGTTAAGCTATGATTAGCAGGGTCATTGTGTTATATATTTTAATAGGCTGTTTTTTCATTTTTTGATGTCACAATCGTATGAAAGAAAAGATATCTTATCTAAAAAGACTGAGTTGACAGTGTAACCTGTATCCTCAAAACTCTTCATTTACTAGGATTGCATGAAAACCATTGAGGACAAGAACTCCTATTTCTCACCTATTTAGAATGTGCAGAGATTTGTTTTCATTCTCATGTCTCTATTAGGCCTGATTCAAAGTCCATTGCAAGTGTGGGAAGAGTTGCAATCATTTCAAGAGGCTGCTCACTACTACTCTTGCTCTGTCTTCAGGTATTGCAGGGTAGAGTGTCAGTAATAGACTTTACATAGATACCAAGCATTTCCTAGATTCTATGTTTTCACTGAAAAACTGGAGGACAAAGGCTTTGTATTCATTCTTCTTCCTCTGCTCCCTTTGCACTGTGTTTGGTGCAGTGCAAAACAGAAACTATTTGGTTTGCTTTCCATTTGTCAACAATTACATTAAACAAATATTTAGTGTTTGAAATGCACTAATTTATAAAGACATATAAAGTGTAAACATGCAAAGCCATTGACTTATTTGTGTATTTGTAACACCTGCCAACAAAGGTATCAAAGCTAAGTTTCATGTCAGTGGTGCTGACTTAATTGCTGATTAATAGAATGGTCTCTATTTTTCCTCACTTCAGTCCTTGATTTATAATATCATAGAAAAGAAACAAGATCACTGAGGTATTTTCTTGCTGATTTTTGCACAAAATTTCTAGATCTGAGGTACTTTTTCAATAATAAAAAAATGTAACATCAGTTTTCTATCACTCTCATTTGCATCACATTTCTATTTAATTACAATATTTCTCCAGTCTAATAGTTAGTGTTTAAATTACTGTTAAAATATTGTCCACTAAGCAGCTCAGAGTAAACAGAAATAGGGTCCAATAAAGGTAAAGATATGCTTTTTTGCTTACTTTGTAAGTCATAATCATTAAAGTATAGTCATAAAAGGTGATTTTAGAATAATTACAATGTTAATTTAGAAAATATCAAGAACAAAGCTCAAAAGTAACTGAATTTGTTTATGCTGGAAAGAGCGTGATTAATTACATTATGTTTACTGATACTTTTTTCCACCCAGTGAACAGAAATTACATACATATTGTGCTCTGTGTCTCTATGGAATTTGATTTTGGCAAATTTCTACTGTCATAATCCTGGTATGATGCTAAGTCAGGAATGCTTGCTGGGAGTTGGATGTCATCAGACTGGCTACTGTAATAAAATGTAACTCCAAAGATAGAGAGTGGGATATCATACATCATTTATACTTTATGAAACTGTAGTGAAATGATAAGATAATTACCTTCTACACTGGACAAGATGTACCATTTTGGGTTGGTTAACTTTACATTTGTTTTTGCTTCTCTTAGTTACTGGAACTAATGTCACCACTTATGTACATTAATATTACAGGATAGTTGGTATAATTCTAGTGTAGTAATGGCAGTCTGAGAAGTCTGTTTTCCATTATTAGATAAGTGTGATAATAGAGCATCAGCTAGAAAGTGATCCTGATTGACTTAGTTTAATACAGAACTGCTCTGTTTCAAGAACAACCACTTCAGGAGTGACTGCTACTCCATCCCTGCTGAGTTAACACAGCTGTGCAACAATGATTCTTCGGATTGTTTTGCACCAAGGTTTTTGAGTGATTTTCCATTTCATCAATAGCGAGTTGCTAAATTTCACTGTAAAACAACATCACTGCTAGACAGTTTACTCAGCTGACATGAAACGTGGAAAACTAGAATGCTAAAAAATCCCTAAAATTAGTAAATAGTCTATGGGTTGAGTATGTGTTTAGGCAAAAAAACAGCTGTAGAAAGGAAATTACTACAAAGGAAAGCTTTTGTTTGGATTAAGTTGGCTTTGAATGTGAAAGATGTCAACTTTTTGCAATGGAAATTGGGTTAAGTTCAGGAGACAGTATCTGTGAAGAGCACATGAGTTTGAAAGACCTTAGAAAGTTAGACAAATTGAGATGCTGCACCTCACTTCTAGCGCTGAAATCTCTCTATAACTTAGCAGTTGGGTATATTTGGATTTTTTGTTGTCGGTCATTTTTCATCACATTTTATTCTTTTTCCAAGAGTGCAGCACTATCGCTGCAAGCACTGTGCTCTACAGAAGGAGACATATTTTTTGCTTAGAAGTAGAAAAGGCATTGGTTTTGTTGAGACAACATATTATTCAGCAATTGGTAATATGGTTGGTTTTTTTACATTTTTCTGAGGATACAGTAGTGAAAATCAAAATTAGAACCTTACATAGAAATCAAGGTCCTCTGAAGACTTCACTTTTACAAACATAACTTATTTGTGTGTTTGACAGAAATGAAAAAGCACATGTATGCTAGTGCTCTTGAGCACTATATTTGGAAAAACTGATCAGTGATCTAAAGTTCTTGTAAGGAACATGAGAAGAGAAGATTTTTTGAGAAGAAAAGCTATTCTCTCAACAGTAATAGGAATAGCTGCAGGAATATATGAGCATGTCTCCTCACCTGTAGTGTGTACACCAGTGTAAACCTACATTATTGGTTCAATTTTCAGTCTGTTCTATCAATTAGTTCAAATATTATTTATAATGGTAATCTTATTGTGATTTTTCTGATGTCTAGGCTGGTATCTCATGTCAAAAAGGAACAGAATGTTTAACTCTGGGTTTTAATGTTCTCTGCCTGCAATCCCTCCGTAATGAATAGGACTCTAAGCATAGAATCATAGAGTGGTTTTTGTTGGAAGGAATCTTAAAGATCCTCTAGTTCCAAATCCCCTCTCATGGGCAGATATATGGTACAGTATAGCATAAAATTTAGAGGAAGATAAAATTCTTAGTTATTTTTCAAAGTGTGAGAACTCTAAAATCCTATGTAGAAGGATGAAAATTAGAACTTATTTGCACATCTGCTAGTAAAAAATCATCAGACTAATTTCAAAACTGCATATTTTGCATTCTTCATTTGTTTCTTCCCATTAAAACCTTTATAGTATTAAACTGGTGATATATAATAAAATTCTCTTTTTTCAAAAAGATTTTTTTTTTTAGCAAGGAAAGACAAGAATGAGTAATTTAATGCCATCTGAAGTACATAACATTAATATAAGATTTTAACTCAGTCCAGCTGGCAGATCAAGAATACCAGGCAAAACTCAGCCAGCTCTTTCCATAAAAGATTTATTTCTTTTGTGGGTACTCCAGCTTGCATTGTCAATTGTGTAAAAGTCTTTCCTCCAAAACCCAAGTTTTCCTTTTCAAAGCAATTATGAACATCTTGACACAAGAGTGTCAGGAAGGAGGTGGTGCCCTGATGGCCCTAGCAGGGGAATGTTTAGAGTGGTATATTCTCTCCCCTCCTTTACCACAGAGGTCTGCACTGGCACTGGGAGGGTCTGCTCAGTCTGGAAATCAGCAGATGCTTTCAAAGGGAGGGCCTCCAGGGAAGGGGGGAGTCACTCAATCCCCCTGAGGGTAATTAGGGAGAGCACAAACTTAGTTTTTGAGTACCATTTTTTTCTGTACAAAATTTTTGCTATGAAAATTAAAAACAGGTTTTGCGCTTGACTGTTTTCAAAAGGTGTCCTTTGCTTCAGGTCTAGTCAGCCAAAAGAGGTTTGTGGGAAAAGTGACTGCAGGAGGGACTGTGTATGTGATGTAAAACAGTGGCTAGAGGGGAAAGGCGAAAACACACTTGGAGAAATACAGGGTTTAAAACAGCAAGGAAGTGAAATGCATCCAGTTCCATTTTTCCATGCCTGGATAAAACACAATGGATATATTAAATCCAAAATTAGGTTCATACCCTTTAATTGGTTTCTTCTGTTTGAGTTGGTTAAAGTAATTGTAATGTATTGCTAGTATAGGGATGAAATTTTTGAAACCATAAATACAAAGGAGGGGGTAAGTTTTTTTCTAGAGATACTCTGATCAGTGCTGCCTTCATACAGGGTTTTTTGTTTATCGAGCGTTCAAAATAAAAATTATAACATGTGTAGAGAATGTCATATTCATAAATTGCCAGGTCTTCTCATATATTGCGCAAGGCAACTTGGTAGTAGAAAGACACACAAGCACTTGAAGACATGGGAGTACATAGTGGGAAAATGTGGTGTTATTCTTGTCAATAATGATATGTGCTCCAAATTCACAAAAGCAACTAAAAAACTGCCTAAATCTCATTTGCAGGCATGTTCTCAAAAATATTTTCATTCTATTAACATTGTTTGCTGATGATAGCAACAGGACTTGTAGACTGTTTTCCTTGTAAAAACATTTGGGGTTTTATAATTTAGGCAATAATTCAAATAATTCAAGCATCCTTCATTCTAGGAAGAGTTACAATGTTTTCTTTTCTAAACTTATGGATATATTCAAATTTAATTAGTTTCTTTATCACACCAGTGAGGATACAGATTAAAAGAAATATTGTTTTTTCCAGTTCATGACCTAAACTATTTCCTCCTTGTGTGGAGACATCTTAAAAATAAAATCTCCAGACAAATAACATATCGAGTTTGACCTACTGTTTACATTTGTTTCGCATGCCTAAATTGCCCTATGTAAATGCCTAAAGGCAGAAATTAAGGGCTGTAAGGGCTTTCTTTGACCAGACATCTAATGCCCAAGTTTTGACTTCATAATGCTAAAGGTAGGATTTCTGTAAAATTCTATAAATGTGATTTATATTTTTGCGTTCTAATTTGGAAGGTACATAACTACCAGTGGGAAATAATGTGAAAAAACTGGAAGCAAAGGAAATACTGTGTTTTCAAAAGAAAACAAATTAATTGCTAATACCTTGCTGGCTATAGATCATATCATACATCAGTAATAAAATCTCAGAATATACACAAAGGGGAGATACAGAAAAGATAGGAAGGTTATAAAGCTCTTGGAAATTCATTGGAGACTATCAAGGTTAAAACTGTCTAAACATAAATTAATCTTATAATAATATTTGTTCTGTGTGTTGTGATGAATTTCCAACTCAGGATTATCCTTTTTTATTTTATGTGTTAATTGTTTTGTATGATGCTTAGACTTGCATATATACAAATTGATAGCAAAAGAGACATTTAGTAAGTTGTAAAAGTAGAAACTATAGTAAAAACGTTAAATTTCTTATGTTGATGTGAGCATTAGCCAGAACCACAAAGTTAGGACTTCTAAACAGAAAAACTAAATTCCATAATGATAATATTATTGTTTTCTGAGAGCAGTGTTTCCCTGCAAAGCCAGCACGTAATGTCAAGCCTGAGTATCACTTTGAGCAACATTTTGCCACCTCTTCATTTCAGCAGATTCTTCTCCGGCATTCTCAATCTGCTGCATACAAAGCAAGTTTATACTGTTTTGGCAGGATGAATCAAACAATTTGCTAGGGGAAAATTCCAGATTTTTTTTTTTTTTTTTTTTTTGGTCTTTGAGTGAAATACTTCATATGTCTCTAGCCTGAGAAAAAAACAAAACCAAAACCAATCACAAAACCAATAAACTTACAACTCCCACCCAGCCAGCCATCACCACTTCCTTTGTTGTGGTGTGGCAATGAATTTCTGGTTTTTAAATCCGGTGTCAATATTAGGTTGATTAGCCTTTACAGTGGTGTATTTCCAAGCAAAACCAATAGAAATAAAAACACAGTGAGGGGACTGTGTAGGAAGCTCATTTAGTAACAGCACTGGCATCCTCTGGATGTGTAAACACTTGGCAGTCTTGCTCACCATGGAGAACATGGCCCCTGTCACAAGGGAGATCATGTCTACTGTGTTAGCAGACTCTCAGCTGCTCCACTGGGCTTTCTGTACGCATGCAGATTAGATGAAATCACTGTTCTGACATTTGTAAACCTCAGGTATCAATTTGACATCAGTTAAAATGAAGATCCATGCAGTGACAATGAATCATTTGGGAAATCATGTTTTCAGTTTGGAAGAAAGTGAAACAACCCATTTTGGTGATTTCTAAGGTATTTTGAGATTATATTCTCTCACCATCTCTCTAAACTCAGTTCAAAGTCATCAGAGGATCCTGCAAATTCAGCAACTTTTTTAGAAGCCCTTTGCATTGTACGTTGTTTGTAACTCTGCTATGGACTGACAGATTTGTATTTCTGCTTTTCTAAGATTTGGTTTACTAACCATCACCTTAACCTGAAGATCAGGTGGACTGTGGTTTATATGACTATTTTATCTATACATCTCCTTTAATTCTAGCAGGAATTATCTAATTCATGTTTTGCAATGCCTTTGAAGCAGTCTATGAAAATCCTACTAATAGAATCCTACCAAGAGAAGTCTCTGTGTAGCCTGGAAAACTATACTCTGTATACTTTAGTGATTATACAATAAGAGGCTAATTTGGACGCTTATATTGCCTACTTCTTGGCCACAATGATGCAATTGTAACATCTTTGCATCCATTTTTTGAAAAGGATTTAAAAGAAATATTGAGTTAATGGAACTTCATATTTTCTAAGTTCAAATTATGAAAATCCATACAGGAGCTAGTAGGGGTTTTCACAGTCCTGAATTTTGAGGCAGGCCAGTTATCTAACTTTTGTGTTAAATCTTTATATAAAAGGGAAAGGGAGGAACTTCTTGAGAGCATTATTTTGTCCGTCTAATCGAAGATCTTGCTTTGAGTTGCACTTTTGAGAATCTGCTCTGCCTCCTTTTTCTACAGAGTGTAGGGAAATTAGCTACATAAACTAGGTGTTTGCGGCTGTGATGTGAACACCCCCTCATCCACCTCTCTTTCCAGTCAGAGGATGTATGATGCTGTGTTCACTATTACCCTGCTGTACCTCATGTGTATGAAGAATTTCCAACTGAGAAAGAAATCTCTGCTGCAAATCAACAGAACATAGTTACACTACTGAGTTCCACAAAGAAAGAAGTTGGGGTTATCCTCAGCTGGAAAATGACCTCTTTGAACTTGTCTCCTGTTTCCATCGCAGATTAATCTTCATCATTTGTACTTGTACAATCAAGTTAATTAATTTGGGGTGAATATTTTGAGGAGTGTTTAGAATCCGAAGCTGTTTTGAAAGTATGTGTATCCAGGTAATGATGCATTTATTCCAAAAGGTTATGCTGTTAGAAAAATTAATTGCTATAAGGGATTTATATTAAACATTAATATAAAATATTTTTCCAGCAGTACATCAATACTCAGTAAGCTGGTTACAAAAAGCAGTAATTTTTTTAATCATTTCTGCTTATTCTTTAGTGTGCTTTCCTGGTAAATTAAGAAACAGAGCTTTCATAATTTAAGGTTTTCTTTCCCACTAGTACCATTTCATATTTTTGTATTTTCTGTTCAATAGGAAATAACAGAAGATCGGGATCGTTCACGACTGGATTCAATGGTGCTGTTAATTATGAAACTGGACCAGCTTGACCAGGATATTGAAAATGCTCTCAGTGCAGGCTCCTCCCCATCCAGCACCCCAACATACAAACGGAGGCATATACCTGTAATCAATTTTATTATTATTATTATTATTATTATTATTATTATTATTATTATTAAAGAAAATATTTTTTTGCTTCACCTTTTTTTTTCAGTCCTCACATTTTTCAGCTCCTTAGTTTAGAACCAAAGCTCTTTTTGTAAAGAATTTGACTTGTGTCTTGTTTTTTTTGTGTGTATGTACATGTTTTGAAGGCAATAATATTGCTATCCATTATTTCCTTTTGGCATCTTCTCATAAAGGAGAGCTTCAGAAATCCCAGATTTAAAAAAGGGAGCTCAAGATTCAGAAAATGTCTGGCTGTCTAGTTATCACCTACTGTAAAATGGAGAGTCGGTACAGGCTCAGGGTGGCACCAGTCTCAGAACATGAGTATGTGTCATTTGACATTACATAGAACTGAAAGTAAGTCTGAGCTACAGGTATTGAGGTCTTGTTTTTCTTCTAGGGGAAGGCAAAAAGTCCTTAGTCATTCTAACTAAGATTCTGAGCAGAACTTGAGTTATTTAATGTAGGGGGTTTTTTATTCGCTTAAAAGGATAATTCTTTGCTGAGAGTAATTCAAAAATGGATGGGACAGCTTACAAACCCGACTGATGCATTCTCTTTTTTTCTGTAAAATGTTTACACACGTAACTCTGAAGAACTTGAAATGGCTGATCCAAGGTATTTTTGTGCAGGCTTCTTGTTAATTTTACCCGCATGTGCTGCAGCTGTTTTTCAATTCAAGAAACCTGAGAAACACTGCCCCAAGATCTCTAGACTAGCATTTGTATTTTTTTTTTTTTTTGGCAAGTGATATTTTCTTTTAAATAACAAGGAGTTTTTCCTTCGAAAGCCAGGCTTCATTATTGCTAAGTGAGTGGTCTGTAGGTGAGAAAAGTTGTATTTCACTGTGTTTGATCAACTGAAAATTATGCAATATGTCATTTTTAGAGGAAATCACATAATTTCACTTTCCATCATCAAACATTTTCCCACTGAATATCAATGTTCTCACAGTATCTCCTTAAACACACTGATGACACAGGAAACCTGAAATACGGTGTTGACATCTGTTCTCTATATCTCACCAACACATGCCAGCACTTTAGCTAATTTCTTACAGCAATAAAGGTAGCAGAGGTTATGTGTATGAATAACCCTGCCTGATAATCAGAGGTGGTACCTGTTCCCATGCTGCAAAGCAACTCTGCAGAAAGACAGCTTGCATCAAACATGGAATATATGCTATCTATGGACAGTGATTTCCTAGGAATTTTTGAACCTTTGATTTTTGTGGACTAGAAGATCAAAAGATCTGGTTTTCAAGATATATAGGTATTGAGTTCAGTCTCACATTTATTTTATAGTAAGAAATTATTTGAATATGATGTAAAAACTTGGGTAATGCAGCAGAGATCACTGCTGCACCATGGCAGCATAGCTCTGCTAACTAGAAAGTTTTGAGAGCAGCTGTAGCCAAACTGACTGCCACAGATGCTGCTCCATGGATTTCCCAGTGCTTCACATTGCAGATGACTCACTGGCAGGAAATATCTGACTCAAATGCATGGTCCTACCGAGAGTCCAGCTTTGTCCCTAATCCCTTTTCAGAACACCACACACTCATGTACCTGGCATATAGGCACTTTCTAAATGGCAGCTTTGGCTTGACAGACCAGAGACTTAACTGGAATTAACGAATCAAAGGGTGCTGTATCTTTTCACATCCGGAGCAGAACCCCTGAGATGACTCTGCCCCAGATGACTCTGCCCCGTATTTCACCTATTCTAGGAACCTGACATAAGGAAACTGAGGCTTTGTCTGCATGGAGTTTTCTGGGATTAAGAGTTCAGGAGATATTTTTGCATCCTGTGTAGCTGTATTCATGCAGGCTGCACCTCATGTAATAATCCTGACAGTATATGGCTGGTTCTACACATAGCCAGTGTCACAATTTATCTGCAAACAGTATAATCCCTTGCCCTCACCCTATGCAGTAAATCAAGCATGTGCTAAATTTTTACTTCCTCGACAATAAAACATACTGTATATCTTCTTTTTATTCTCAGAGAGAGGAATGTAATCACTGTCATTAAAAGTAAGGGCATTTTAACCAGAAATGGTATTTGGCTGATGAGTGTCTGGTGATTAAAAAAAACCTGAGGAGCTGTACCTCTGAATTGTATAAACTGCTGGAGGGTGAAGTCATTTCATCTGCGTAATGGCTTACAGATGTTCACTAGCTTGCAGTGCTGCAGAGACAGAAGGTGGGAGCACACAGGAAATACTGAATATCAGAGAAAAATGTCAAACTTCCGCATCCCTTAACTGATTTTTCTTACCTTGCATTCTACCGTTTAGCTTTGATGTTAGAAGTGATTTATAATTTCAGAACAGCAACTAATGCAAATCACCACATTGAAGAGACAGCAAACATATGTATTTACATGAGCTTACCTAAATATTTCCAGTATTTAGCAGAAATATGATTTTATTTCACATTTATGCACATTTACTAAAGAGACTTGCAAAATTTTTCTACAGGATGTTGAATCTGGTTCTGAAAGTGGAGTGGATGTTGCCTCAGTAAATCACTCACAGACCAACTTGTCTTCTAATATCCATGCTCCTGACCTAGCATCTCCCTCTTCAGTAGCCAGCTCTGGAGCTAAACCAAAGGCTGGGGTGAGTACAAAGGTTGTATTTTTTTAAACTTCTCTCATGATTCCAGATTGGAAGTGAAATAAAAAATATTATGCTATTCATTACTTGGATTGTACAACAGAATGTGTGTGACACTGAGGAAAAAAATTAAAGTGGTCTTAAAGGGCCATTTTAGTGGCAAACAATACAAGAAGTTTCACATTTAAAAGCACACTATTAGCTGCTGATGATTACAATAAGCTGCGTTTTTATATGAGAAAATAATTTAAGGGAGCTATGCTATTTAGGAAGGTAAGTTTTTCTGAAGTGGTATCACTCAGAACATTTCCTAAATCTCATGAAGGATGCTGCCACAGGAAAATTGTGGCTGATTTATGATATCCAAACCCAGTCATCCTGGTCCTCTTGAAGGTACCTACTACCCTACTGATCTGAGAGTGTCATTCTAAGGCAAAATTTGGCCAGTGATTCCAGATGCTTCCTTAGGACCAGAGGGGAACCTCTGAGCCAGCAGATACTTTGCAGTTCCCAGTGCATGCTAGGTGGTGAGGAAAGGCTGGCCTGAGAGCTCAGATATGGCAAGGAACCTCCTTCTATATTCATTCGTAGATGGTTCTTTCTTTTGCTGTTTTCTATCTTTTGAAGAACTCTTCTTCATAATGGTTCAGCCATCAGTGGGTGCAGAAATGCTCAGATGTCCTAGAAACTCCTGGTATACTATCTGCTCCCTCTTGAATTTGCTGTTTACACTGCCTCAAGAAGCACAGAAACATAGATTTCTAAGTTTTGCCTATGCTGAAAAGTCTTTGCATAACTCCTACTCCGTCTGTTCACTTATTGAAATGTTTCTGGTTACCAGACCAGCAGAAAATCTAGGATAAAATATTAAAAGAAAAAAGTGTAGTTAGCATAAATATATGTTTAGAACAAGTCTATAAAAAGTAAAATAGAAGCCACCTGCCACTTACACTACAATAATAGCAAGTTAATTAATGCCTTTGATTGTGGCTAACAGAAGTTCTAATAAACATTTACATTTGGGATTGTTCACTTGTACAAAAATAAATTCACTTGTAATTTATCATCAGTGCATAACTATAGCAAATAGAGGGTTCTGCACTCTGTCACTGCATACGTAGCTGCACAAATTCTCAAATAAGTACATATGTTATTCAGGAAGGTAGGTAATATCCCATTTTACCAGACCCTGAGAAGCACACAGAAATTTTTTCGCTTTTTAAGGTATTAAATGTCCCTTTTAAATTTCGGTTCCTCTGCTAGTATTTGGAGAACTCTTGACACCTGGCTTTGCAGAAGTGTGGGTCACTTCCTGGGAGTTAGATATTATGTGTTAATTCAGCTTCAGCAAGTATTCTTCTGACTTTTGCTGTGATTAATATATCATGCTAAACATATATGAAAATCTTCTTTTACTATATATTTTTATAATTTTTTATAAGTGTAGTTTTTTGAGTGTGGGGAATTTTTTGTTTTGTTTTTGTTTTTCTAGTTTTGATTTGGATTTTGTTTGGGGATTATCTTGTCAGACTAGCTATAGGAATAAAATTATTCTGCACTTGAAACTCAGTGGGCTACTTTTTAACAGTGGTAGTGGACTGTTCCAAAGACTTTACTCCCTTTTTGGAGTTTGTAACTGCTGATCTCCAAGGATTCCAGATGCTTAGTCTCCAAGGACAACTTCTTTTGTTGTGTTTATTAATAGTATGTAAACAGGAGTGCAAGGGTGATTAGTTATATTATGGAATGATTTGTGGTATTTTTAAACAAACTATAGCAAACAGTTGACTGCATTAAAGTCAGACTGTAAAGTTAAACACCGCATCATATGCAGACCTGGGTAGTGGGAATACAAGGCATGGCAGGAAGACATGAATTTGGATGTAGTTCCTGATAAAAAACTTGTAAAGGATATTAACTACACAGGATATAGCTCATAGATAGAAAATTTGTGTATAGAAAATTTGTGTACAGACAAACCACATTCATTCATGTTCATTCAGCATTCTACGGATTTAAACCAAGCAATTTCAAACAGTGTGACAATGTGTTGGGATATCCATAAGCATAATTTGGTTTGATAGTCCTAGTGGAAATGATTCACTCCTTGGTTTGTGGAATGCAGGATATTTTAAATTTTCATGAGAATGTTTTATAAAATGTTAAACAAGAATTTCATTTAAAATACAGTGCCAATTAGAATATTCTATGCAAATAAATAATAAATATTATTTTAAATAAAATTAAGGTTATGTGTATATATTTTCATGCACGAGTTGTTTAACATTTTGTGAAGGTTTACTTCTGGATAGTCAAACCCATTCTTGTCAGTGTGACTGCCTGTGTACAGTCCATAACCAAAAGTGTAAGGACACACCTGCATGCTCACACACACAGAGAACTCCTTACTGAATATAGGCATGAGAAGGAAAAACAGGATTCTCCAGAGAGCAGTGTGGAAAGGCTTCTCTATTACTCTGCAGGGTGAAGCATGAAGGCCTTTGATATGCAGATGTACTTGGTATTTTGGGCTTATGAGAAGCATACAGCTGAATAACCTCCATCCTAAGTTTAGGATGTCGCTGTTGTATCTCATGGTCAGGGTGAAATAGCATCATGTGACCAATAGGGTGTTTGAGCCACAAATTGTACATGTCTGAAAAGGTGTTTATATGGACAGTGAAAATAAGGATTTATGTGACTGAATACATAGTTTAGGATGGGATAGTAAGAAATGGTTTTGGCATCCTCATGTTACTTACGTTTACAGAGAAAAAAAAATTCATGCTGCTATAATTAGCACATCTTTATGTTTTGGGGGTTTATTAATCAAGCTCCAAAACAAACAAAATTTTTTTTATATATTAACATTGAGGATATATACTTGGCTAGCACTAATCACATAAGAGTTGAAATAAGTCTAAAAAAATAAGAAATCAACAGTCTTTTGCCCCAGTGGCCATGAGAAACACTGGAAAAAGAGAGTGCCTTGTCTGGATTTGGAGAGAAAGGAATGTAAATATTCCACATGCCATTGCCTTCTACAAACCAATGCTATACATTAAGACAATTAAAATATCCTTAACAATAAAGACCTGAAATTATTTATTTTTAAATGTGGTTTTATTATTATAGAAACAATATGGGACTACAGTACTTAAAATATGTTTTAATGACTAAAGCCAAGTTACCATATCCTTCTCCAATGCCCAGTTAAAAGCTAAGCAGTTAAGGAAAACTTGAATCAATTATTATTGTCCTTTTTTTTTTACTTCCTCTGTACAAAATATTGGCTAAAGGACAACAGCAACTAAGGCCTAAAAGTTGTGATGTTGTGGCCAAAATTTTGTCCTTGAACATCTGCTCTGCAAAGCCTGTTTATTTTCTGTTCAGGTGAAAAAAATACAAGCCATGATTATTTTCTACTTCTTGTCTTGGCAGTCTTGTCCCTCCCTGCTTCAACAGTGTCCAAGTTAACCTTAATCACACTGTACAAAGGTAATCAGGCATCCATTATCACCAGAATTGCTGGTACCTAGGAACAGATTGTTTTTCAGATTAGCTGTAATGACTCATTTAAGATGCATTCAATTCTCAGAGTGATTTAAGACATCAGTTATGCCTGCAAGTATAAAATTACCTAGTCTGGCTGAGCACTGGAATGGGCTTCAGGCTGCTGGTATCCCTGAAGCCTCGGATGAGCGCAGCAGTCCACTTTCACAAATTTTGTTACTGGATTGAGGCAAAAACCTGTATTATCTAGATGACAGATTTGCAAACTTTTAATTTATATACACTAAAATAATTTAACCAAATGTGCTTTTGATTCATAATCATGTTTTTTTTTTTAAATTTGAGCCTTTTAAAGAAAGCCAAATCATTTCGTGAAAAATAATTTTGAGATTTGTAGATTAAGAAAGAGTTCAAGTTTCTTGCTACTTAACTACACTTATTTTTAATTATGAAAGAAAATAAAATTTATTGTAAGTACAAGGAAACCTTTATTTAAAATTAAATATTAATGACAAAGAATTATCAAATTATTCCAAGGGTTTGAAATGTTTACATTTTCTACTGCATTAGTTTATATAGTACATTCAGTGAACTGTGAGGTACGCAAACACATACAGAATATGTCAGTGCATTTGTGCAAATCTTTAGCAGTCGGTCATGCAATTTGAAAGGTGATAGATTGTCATCTCTGTATTATAATTTTATGTTACATTTGTTTATTTATCAAAGTCCTCATATAACTTTTCTAAATTTTGCTGCCATTATAGTATTCCTTGAATTCTTATTTTATTCAGTTAAAACTGAAAGTTAATCTGGTAAGCATCAGGGAGAAAGATCCTTACTGTGTAGCATTAATTCAAATACTGTTTCTTTAGAACTTGATTATTTTTATGAATACAAGATGAGAAAATTCTTCCCAGGACCTGATCAATTTGATTAATTTAGTATTGACTTTCATATCTATGTTTAAAAGAAAATGTTTTAGAAAACAAGGTAAAGGAATTAATTATGAAATTAATATTTCACACAATCACAATTTAATTTGAATTCTAACAACCTGTTATTTTACCCTACAAAAAGTAAACTACCATGAAGTTACATTTGCCAATCATGTATAAGAAAACAGCAGGATTATACTGTATTTGTTATATGAACGTCTCAAAAATTTTCTTTGACTCTGTCTTGTTCCCCAAAGGAATCTGTATTCTGTTTTAAGTATCTCTTCCTATATTATTTCTAAGTGTACTTACTTTGTCTTGAATGAAATGACAGAGCTTTTTGTGCTGTGGAGCCTTTTAAGCACTGTAAATCTTAAAAGGTTAGCCCTTTTTGCGGGGGGTGGGTTTTTTGTTGTTGTTTGTTGGTTGTTTGGGGTTTTTTTCGTTTTTTTTTTGCCATGACCCAGCTACTCCTACAATTTGAAGCAAAATCACTGAATCCAGTTATGACACCCTTGACAGGTGTCACCTTTGCTTTGGTCAGGGACAGTCTCTCTCTCTGTCTCTCCCACTTTTTCTCTCCCTCAATATTGAATCCTGAGTGTCCAGTGTAAATTCACAATGCAATGAAAGGTTTTCAATTTTGTACAGGTACAGCATGACCCGGAAATCTATGTATTAGGCTACCTGCTCCCGCTCCCAAGTTCAATCCCAACAACATATTGGTAATATAAATAAATACCCAGCTTCTGAAGTGCTAAGCATGAAGACTTCTGAGACTTTCCAAGATGTCAAGTTGTACATTTACATTCCTGTCTCTTCTTGCAACTTGTTTATAGCAGCTATGCTTATATACTGGGGTATTTTCTTGTGTTTTCTGCCTTTTGTAGAGTTGCTGACACTGTCTTCAACACTGTCCCCATCTGGTTGTTTTTGATAATAATTTTTTTATAAACTGAAGAAAAAGTTTATGACTTCTTCAGCTGTAACATCACTAATTGTGCTGTTAGAAATGTAAAGTACATTTTTTCACTGTCTGCTGCCACCTGGTGTCTTGTACTTTTAGATGAGGGGCACTGCACAGGGGACATCAAGCACCTGGACATAGGCAGATAAGTTTTTACAGAATTAGGGCATTATGCCATAGTTAAAAGGTTTAATGATCAAAATTAATTACCATAGTCTAATTTTAGTTTATATTTAGAAATTACATATTGCAACTTTGATAACAAAATGCTTTGACTGAAGAAAAAAAGCTGTAAATGAAAATTTCTAGGTCACTTATTGACTTAGAAGTTGTTCCCAAAGCAATGTTTATATTGGAAAAGTAAAGAAATATGCAGACATCAACTTGCAAGTGGGTAAAAAGGATTTTTTTATCTACTACACATGGATAAAATAACCTGTTTAGTTATTTGCACCTCTTTCCAGCAAATAGATGCTTTTCATGATGACATACAGATAAGTCTCCTGGCAGCCTTGTCTCCTTCCAGTGGTTTGTGGATATGCCTAAGTTGTCTCATCTAATGGAATCTTCCAGGTGCAAATTATGAGCAAACGACTTCTTCTAAAAGCTATTTCTAACCATTAGGTTAAAGGGTTAACTTAAATATTAGGGTGATGGTAACAGTGAGAGAACATTGATGTTCCCTTGGTTTAAGACAAAGAGCCTAAAGAACTTAAGAACTTTCTAAAACACAGCAAATAACAAATTGTAGATGAACCTGCATTAACACTATGATGAATACTCTGTTTTATCACACACAGTCTGATTTTGCAGACCAGCATTGTTGAGGACAGGGATTCAGCCTCCTGCACTAGGTATAAACTTGAGAAGGAAGAAAGTAAAACTATGCTGTATATAAACTTAGTGGCATTTGCACTTTAAAAAAAATGCGGAGACTATTCTTCATCAATAAACCTTTTCCTCTTGTGAAATCAACAGTAGAAGGTTCAGTTTCTCTAGACATGGTAGGTTTGATAGAATGTCAGGATATCAGCATTTTTTTTAGTTAAACAGCCCTCATCTGAAACTGGTCAAGCCTAAATTTTAGAGAGTTTGCTGAGCTTTACTTTCCATGACAATACATTCTGAATGCCAGACACTACATGAAATGTTCCCATTTGTTGTCCAATTTTAATGCCTGATAAGTTTAGTTCAAGTCTGTCTTTTGTGGTCTTCCATATGGATTGAGTTGAATCCCTACCAAGCTTCCTTTTTTTTCCTTGAAGTTGCTTAAATGTGTTTAACTGTATGTCAGTATGAAATTTTAATTATTTTTCAGCACCTGCCAAGAAAAGCATACATGACATTTATATCACCAGGATTTTTTTAAAAATACTTTGTAAATTTTCCCTCTCAGTATGTAATCTATATAGTGCATGTCTGCATTGAAGAATTTCAATTCTGAGATGGACTACGGCATTCTTGTTGCATGCATGTGGAAAGATGGGCAAAATTATTAAATAATTTTCAATGAGAAGGCTGTGAGTGCAAAATTGCTGCAATTTATGTAAATTGCTTATTAATGTCAGTGGCATTAAGAATTTATTTATCTGAAGAAAAACAAAATCCACTAAGCACTGAAAAGTTTTATTAATGATTTGTTGTTGTTTAAATTGCTGTAATGCAGAGGTGTATATATCTGTATGGAATTGCATTATTTTTAGTATCAGCCAACACTTGCAATAATGATCACCACAGAAGATGGTGATTGGAAAGGTGAGGTACACAGCAAGTAATCACTACTTCTTAAAAACAAGGGACAATATTTTCAATGATTAAATCTGTGAACATTACTGATATTTTGGAATTCAAAAGTAAATTGATTTCAAAATGTGCTTAGGCATTTTTCTGGGAAAAAATTTATAACCCATCAAAACAACAGATGGTGCACGTTATCAGCACAGGCTTCACATGACTGTCAGTCATGAAATGAAGTCCTAATGCAGGATTTGCGTTTCACTCAAGAATCACAGTTTGTCATTGGGATTTCCATGTTTTTGTACACATCCTCTAGTCTTCTGCAGGTCTGGGGAGAGGAAAGTAGCCTGGATGGATCCAATACAGCCACAGACATGATCTGAACCACTGACAGCTGTACATGGAAGCCCTTACTGGGCTATTTCTCTTACATGGAAGCTGTTTCTCTTGCACTGAATTTTATCTCAACATAAGTCCTAGTGACACATGCCTTCTTTCTTTCATGCCTGATGGAGCCTTTCACAGCAAGTAACAAATGCCAAACATTTCTAGGAAACTGTTGAAAAGAAGGAATCTGAAATTTCCTGTTAAAATTGTACTGAGATATATTGCATCAGTTATTACATCTGTACATCTCACATTTTGTTTAGAATTCTGCCTCTTTGAAAGGAAACAATTGGTGGATATGATGGGGAATTAATTATGCCATAGCATAAGGATTTTAATGATAAAATTCCTTAAATCAGCATTGAAGATCTGTGCCAAAATGAGAAAAAAATGTTCTAGGTGAAAGCCTTTCATAAACACTGTAGAAAAAGAAGTATGCATACATTTGTGACTGTTTCCATCCTGTTCCGTGGTAACTCAAGATAGCTTCAAAATCACCTGGAGTAGGCTTTCAGAAAAGGTCAGTAGGTCCTCTTGCTGGACAATATGAAGGGATGGAAAGCAAGAGAACTTGAAGACTTGGTACAGAAAGTTAGGTTACAAATTTAGTGGGAACTGGGGATAAAGGGCTTTAAAGCTATGAAAAAACGAACTTTTTGCCAGCAGACCAATAAGTGACAAAAGGCTACAACTTCATGCAACGCAACAGTGTTGCACAGGACTTTCAGCTGGGACAAACTTGTTAGAAGCTGAATTGTTTGTTACCTCATAATTAACCAAGGACACCTTTCATTTTAATTTTGGATTGCTCTATGAAGAAATCTATTGTATCTCTATCAGACTCTGTGAGTACTTATTACATCTCCAAGGACTTAGATCATTGGGAGAGAAGTAGTCAAACTAAACAGCATGGATTTAAGACCATCTTGTGACTGAGAGCCTTTACCTTACCCCTCAGCAATTCAGGAGAGCAGAAAAATCAGAGTTTTTTGAAGATGGAAAAAATAGTGTCATTTCAGGAGTTCATTTTTATGTAATGCTTAGGTTCAGTGGTGGTGTTGCTTTCTGTCTCCTCCTTTGTGTGATTCGAGGAGGGGGTTCAAACCACCCAGCTGTCCCATGCAGTACTGCCATGTAAAGTAGGTGAGATACACAATGACAGGAGGCACTCATATCTGAGCTGCCAAAAAATTACTGAGAAACCTACTGCTTTGAGTATCTGCTGTGCTAATATCCAATGTGATAACTTATTAGTGACCATTTAAATGAATATTAAAAAAGTTGTCTCAACAAGATAGGAATTGTTCTATTTATTATAGTGTTACTGTAACTCTGTTTTTAAATAATCCTCTATTATTCATTTCCAAAAGTCTGGTGCTTGATGGGATTTTGGCCTATGTTGAGATGTTATGAAATTTAAATCCCTTTTGGCATAGTTGTATATATAAAAACAGGAAAGATCAGAATTATTTTAAAACTATTATTTACTTTAACTTAACTATGCTCCTGAATCATTAAAGTGTCTTTTTTTCCTGTTTCTTCTTTTTGGTTTTTTTTTCCCTTTTTCCTTTTTTGGTTTCTTCTTTCTTCTGCTTTCTTCTTATTTTTTCTTCTTTCTTCTTCATTCTTTCTTTTCCTTCTTCCTTTATTCTCTGTCTTCTATTTTTTTTTCATTTTCTTCTGTATTCCTTCTGTTTTATTCGCATTTTCCAACTTTCTGATTTTTACTCTGGCTCTGCATCTTGCCTAAAGTCACTATAGCTACTTACACCAAATTGTACCCACCCTGCTCCAAAGTACTGTTTGCTTCCTGCACGGCTGTCTTTCACCAGATCACTCCCAATAAGGTCGCTGGAATGGTTGTGCAGCCATGGTCTTGCTCATTTCTGTAAGCATCTGAATTTCTTCTCCTCTAATATACAGCTGGACAACAAGTCCACCTGTGAATTGAACAAGGCAGAATATTGGCACTTAGTGCAAAGATAGGTATTTGGTGTTTTCTGAAAACCAGTGCCCCTGAGGGACAAGTACATCACTAATAATTGTTTACACTGCCAGTCTTGCTAGTGTTGAATTCAGACTCCATAAATTCACATCTCTGCTTGCAGTTGTGGTTAGTTTAAGTGTGATTTGGGGGAAGGAGAGGGGGAGGGGAATAATGTGTAATTAGCTGAAGAGAGAATATGCAAAACCTCAAGAAAAGCTGTATTAAAGGGGAAAGAAACAATGTAATATGTAAATATGTCTTTTGTGAGAATTTCCTGTGTTTTATCTAAGAAAGAATTTCAGGCTTGAGTCCAAGGCAAATAAAGGAGCACAGAAAGAAGGAATAAAGACAGAATTTGAGTAAGAAAAACAGTGACAACAGTTTAATCTTTCTGCCAGTAGATGGAGAGCACAGGAAAGTAGAAGCTCACATAAAGAACTCACATAAAGAAAGACGGAAAAACCTTGCATCAGCTTCTTTAAGGGAGTGATAGATGAAAGAAGAAAAAAGCAAGAAGCAGGGTGGGGGGAGGGAACAGATTGTAAACAAGGAGGAAACTGGGGGAAAAAATGGATTCTGAAAAGTAAAGAGGAAATGACAATTCCTAAAGTGTCCGCTCAGCTTGGTCAAATCAGTTTGTTGGCAGTGAATAAATAATTAGCTTCTCTTATGCCTTGTACGCAGTATTTTTTACTTCTGGAACATGGTTTGAAAACGTGGCATGAATAGTTTGCATTACTGAAATTGAATAAATCCATGTCTGCCTTTTCAAGTACTTTTCCAGACACAGACATGCTGTGAGTGACATCATGGAAAACCTTTTCTTTTTGTCCTTTGCATATACCTCTCTTATAAGGAATTTTCTTCCTCCTGACTTCTCCTTCTTCCTGTCTCTCTGTCTTCCATTTCTCACTTCTTGCTTGCTTACTTTCCTCTTTTCCTTTTCTTGTCTTTCCTTTTTTCTTTTTTCTTTTTTTTTAATTTTTTTTTTTTTTTTTGGACTTCAAAGCTAGGGTGGAAGCAAGGAATTTGGTTAGCTCTCTGTTTAATAGTTGAAAGAGCGTGGTTTGGGGTTTTTTAATGCACAAAATTCCTCTCAGTGAGACATGCCACACATTCTGATCTCTCCCCTTCAGGCAGTTACACACTATTAAATATGGGGTTGGAAATGACACGTGTCTGGAAATACAGAAATGAAACAACCTTCCACTTTCTGCACTGCACTATACAATGAAGGTGTTGTAAATTGTTAATTGAATGGCATGGGCTTCTAGTTAGTGGGGCTTTCTATAAATAGAAACTCTGCATTCCAGTGTGTTGCCACTTTTTTATTTTCTTCAAACCAACTGAAGAACCCTTCTATGTTACACAGAGATTAGCAAAGTTTTATTTTGTAAAATACATAGTTTGTGCTCTGAAAGTTTGTTCTAGTTACCTTCTCTTACCAAGCTGTCTTTATGACATTTTTGTACTATCCTTGTTTTAAAAGAGAAGAAAAATCCAGACAACCCGTAATGGTACTTGATATTCTCTGTATCCTACCACCCAATAAATGGTGAAATATGATTACTGTATTTTAAATAATACTCCACATATTACATAGAAAATAATAGTAAAGTATTGCTGTGAAGAATACAGAAAGGAAAGCATGTTACTTCTTGAGATGGAAAGATGGGAGATCCTTTGACAGCCCGAAGTTCTTCTGAAGTTTTGGATTCCCACTCTGAGACAATATTGTCTATATGTGAATGGCACTGGACTGGGAAGTTTATTCTCCCACAGCAGTTTGATAGGTGACAGAAAACTGCACCATGGGAGACATTTAGTGAGGAATTACAGACCTTTGAGTCTGCAATGTGAAACTGAAGTACAGTTTAATTTCATAGAAGGAAGTGGAGTAGATGATGGAATTAATCACTCAGTAGTGTGTGATCCTGCACTTTCTTTGCAAACGCACTTTCTTTACAAAGCCATCACTCCTAGTCCAGCACATCTTAACTGCAGTGCTATAGTCCTAGGAGTATGAACAGAGTTTACTAGTATCAATGAGAAAATGCAAGATTACGTGGGATTAAATATACAGTTCCTCTGAAATGTGATGAGTTTTAAAACAAGATTGACTGAGATAGGTGTCCTTGGAAGACTGATTGAACTTTCATTAAGCAAAAATTTAAATTTAAAATATTTAATATTTAAAATTCAGAAATTTCTGCTATTAAATTCAACAATTCAGTATCTGATTGGAGAATCCACAGGGTGATAGAGTTAAGGCAGATAGAAAAAAACATCACAGAAAGTGATAGAGCCAATTTCATATCCAGCTTTCAAACCATTCAAACAGAACTGTGTTGGCTCATTGTAGAGGCTTGTTACACAGTCACTTGCAATTTGTCTAATTCTACTTTTGCCATTTTGCCAATACAAAAGCAATTCAAGAAAGATCTAGTTTTGCTGTTGCCAGCACTGAATGATGTTTCAACATGCTTAGGGATTTCAGGGTTTTTTAAAACCTCTATCTTTAGGAAAGGGAAAAAAATCCTTAACAGGTTTTGCATGTAGTTTAGCACATCCTGTGGATAATGTCTTGGAAATACAAAAATTACAGGGGAAAAAAATTAGAGCACATGAATTCTATATAAGGAAAAGACAGACCTTTTTTTTTTTTTCTCTAATTCAAAGAACCTATCTACCTAGAAGCCATTCTGCACTTCAGGAAGATATGTGATTCTCAAACATTGTGAAAATATTGCCAAGAAATAAAGGAATTTGGGGATTTATATGTTCTCTTCCTTGCACTTTTAATAAAGAATAATTTATAATTTCTTCCAAGAACCTAAGTTCTGCCTTGAAAGCATAAAATTTTTAGAAGTCTAGTTAAGTTTATGCTAAAAAGTTCTCTTCTGTAAGCAACATAAATGTTTGGGAGTCAATGGGATTAGACTTGCAAGTACTTCCAAAAGTATGTTGCTCTTTTGCTCTTTTTCTTTTCATGTCCCAAAGCTATTTGCACTTTTCTGAAGGAACAAATTCCCTTCATCCATCTGAACGTAACACACAGTACTGAATTCAGAACATATTTTTTTTAGTCATGGGCTGAATTTTGTGCGTACATAGAATGCAGGTAGTTTTTCCAAAGTGCTGCCACAGAGAATCTCTGATAATTTTCCCTAGTCTCACATGATATTTATACCTCCTTTTTAATATATTTATGCAGAATTTTCTTTTTTTTTTTTTTTTCCTTTTTTTACCTTTTTTTTTCCTGATGGGTCCTTTGACACACCTATTGGAAAATGTTTAGCTGATAGATGAGATTATTTGCCAAAGGAATTTTGAAGACCAAGAACTTTTGCAGAGCAGGACCTTGAGTCACTGAGACAGAACCGATATGTCTTGTAACCTTATTCAGAATTTCACAATCCTTGCTAAACTGCAAGATAAGGGCCAAAGGCAACAAACCAGCAGGAGCCAACTCAGAATGTGCCAAAGTTCATAGAACAGTTGCTTCAGGCTAAAGTTTGTTGACCCTTAATCACTGGGGGTCATCAGTGGTTCTGCTGCAGGGCCCTGCAGAACGTGAGTCCCATCAGATCTCCGGCTGCTCCTGCCCCGGCTGCCGGTGCGCCGAGAAAAAGCCGGGACACGAGAATTCCACGGCAGCACTCCCTCAGTGCCTGCCCGCAAGAATGCTTTTCTGGGTTACCATCCTTCCCTAACGCACGTGTCTTCTAATTCTAAACTTCCTTAATCTCTTGCAAGTGGTGTAGGTGGGGTTAATCACAGCACAGGCTAAAGATTCCTTCCAGTTAACATACCTTGTATGCTTTAGGTACTGTGTTTTGTCACTGATTGGTATTAATGTAAGCACATACGCACACAGTTTAAGTTTTGAATCATTTTTTGTTAAGTCACAGTGAAAACATTGTTGAGAAATGCCCTTTCTCTGTTAAGTCTCTTTTGACTTTTAGTATTACCTTCAGCAACTGCACTACACCGTATGTTACATTGCTGCAAAATCCTGTGAAAGACTGTAGAGAAACAACTGGTATTTCACATTCTAATGTTGCAACAAATTCAGCATGCAAGCATGCACTGACAAAAAATGTTATTTGGTCTTGTGGTCTGTAACAAGATACCCAGTAGTAGCTACTAAAGAGTAAATGTAGCAATGATGCCATTCATGATATAATAAAATCTTTAATGCTTATTTTTATGAGCTGTAATACATATTTGGACAGTTCATAATTTTTTTTGCAAATATAATCTTTATGACAGTGATAGAGCTTTAGAAGTCATCTCATTACTGCAAGATAAAGGCATTTCAGTATGGTCCTTGAAGAACATAAATTGCATTAAAAAGTTCTTCAAAAGCTCCAGAATTGTCAGTGATTCTCATAATCCTTTTATATATGACAGCAGAAAAAGAGAAAGAGGCATAAGGGCATATTGACACCTGGAGCAGCAGTGGGCTGAAGGGGATGAATATTTTGGAAATTATGATCCTCTTTAGGAGGAAAGTGGAAATGGGGAAATGAGAAGGATAACAGCAGTTGATGTTTCACTAAAAATTAAAAGATGATGAAACAGTTAATGAAGGAAAAACACCACAATATTCTAATCAAAAAATATTCAATATTTTGTAATGTTCAGGATTATGAGAGCCTAGATGCTTCAGAAAAATACTCATAGGGTAAGATTCACAATTGTGGGAAAAGCCAAAACACAGGAAGCTGTAATCCTTCACACTTTTCCTCATGAGGGTCATGCCCACATACATCAGCAAAGCTTTCTCATTGACTGTTCCAAGTGCTTTCAGTACTGTACTCTTTTGCTGGAGTATCTGAAAATGTTTGATATCAGTCAAGATCGCAGTGTTCCCAGAATAATTAGAATGTTATTTATATGACACAAATTATAATTTTCCTTGTACTCCCACATCAGTGTGAATGAGGATTGTTGCTTTATGCTGGTTACATTCCTTCTGGTGTATGGGTAGTTCTTCTGCCCTCTTTGTACAGGATCTTGCACAATGAGGTTGTGGTCCCAGTCTGTGGCTTTTGAGTGCTTCAGTAATACAAATAATGTTGTCAGTACTTAAAATGCATTTGTGAAGTGTAATCATGTCTGATCTCAATGAGAACTAAAGCAAAAATACAGCAGGCTACCAATATCACCATTATTCTTATTTTTTTCAATTGCTGCAAGTATAGTGTTTAATTTCAGTAACTGTCCTATTTCAAGAAGATTTCAGTCTAAAGACCAAGGTAAGGCAGCTCACGCTAGGAGACAGACCAAAAAAATCACAGAACTGTTAATGAGTAAAACATTTTTAAAAACGCTCTCTCATTATCTTGTCTTCAAACAACAGTGGGCTAGGGGCAGCATTTGACATGGGAAGGAACACTTATAAATCTTTGGGGACATAATTGCTGGATGCAATGAATGACTGTATTGGACAAAATAAGCCAGTGAACAAAGCATCTATGAGCATGTTTTTGATCCTGGATAAAAGGCACACTGTGAGAAAGAAACAAATAAGCATGGTCACAGGCTTTGTCAGAGTTCAGAACAGAAGCAGGGAATAAAACAATAGCAATGAAGGTACGGACTGGACTATGCTAGGTGAAATATGAAGGTGATATGAAGGTGATGATTGTTAATATTCATCTGAAATTGGTGGGTGTTGACTATCTCTACAAATGAGAATCAGAACAGTTTTAGACAGCAGATACAATGAATAACTTATATTTAATGTTATGGAAATGGCATAAATATATATAAAAGCATCGTTTGAGAAATACATGTATTATGTAGCTATGATGGGAAAGTGTATATGAAGAATTAGGTTAAAAGTTTAAATGCAAGTCTTTTTATTGATGGATTGAGGAATTTATTTTAAAAAAGTCTGCACTTAATTTTTCCTAGTTTTAAGAGTTTTTTTAAAGATTCCCTCTCCAGCAATTAAAGAGTCAATTTTTTTCATTTATCTATGTGAATAAATTATACCTTTATCTTCTTCCACATTGCTGTCATCTTCTAGCAGATAGCCTTTAAGATTTACTTGGAAAAAAACCCCTCAAATTTGCATTTTGTGCTGTCTGGTGATCTTACAGTACTATTAGCAAATTATATCCCAAAAATGCTATCAATATCACCTTTCAAAATGAGAAATTGGCTCATTTCTTCCCACTGGTAAATCACCTTCCTGTGTGAATGCACATGGAATATGCAACTTCCATAAAATGCATGGTAAATTCTTTCCTAATTCCTGTTGAGGTCTGTGTGGTTATCTGAAGTTCCCACAGAAGTTGTATGAGCTACTAAATCTCTTCTTACTGTTTTCAGTGAATTCTAATAGCTAGAATTAAAGTAGTAATCACACAGTTACTGTTTTTGTCCCGTGGGTTTTGTATGTGCATGTATGAAATTCCCACTCCTGCAAGCATTGGTGCAGGTCAGCTATAATGTCCAGCACTGGGAGCTCTGGTGTTTACCAAGCCTTTCATTCCCACCTCTTCAACAAACACATCTGCTCTGTCAGTTTCTAGATACTCTGGAATTTACTTTCTCTCAGCTAAATAAGATTTTCCCAAGTAGTGCAGCTGTCCTTCCACTAAAAGGCAGTACCTGAGGAAAATTTTACCAGTTCTGCCTGTCAGTCTCCCAAGTCTTGGCCCCATCAGCTGTTCATTAAAACCATACTGATCCCACTGTGCTAGAGAGCTGTGTTCCTCACCTGCAGGAGGAATTCATCCAAATGAGAGAGACATTTCTTTGTAGGATTCCTGCTCCACTGCCTATTTCATTTTGGACTAAAATTATTTTTAAAGATTTTGGTAATTTCATTTATAGGTAATAGATAAGTTGTTAACACCAAAGTTTGTATAACACATAGAAAATAATTCCATGTAATAAGATCTTAAATTACTTTGAGAAAATTACTTTCAAGTAGAATAGTAGAATCATTAATGCTGATCATCTAAGACGCAACTGTGAATCTAACACTGCAAGTTCCCCCACTAAACCATGTACCCAAACACTACATCTATATGTTTTTTGAACACTACAGGCGTGGTAGCTCCACACTTCCCTCAGCATCCTGTTCAAATGCTTGACCACACTTTCAGTGTGGATTTTTTTTTCCTTTTCTTCAATCTAAACCTCCCTTGATGCAACTTGAGGCCATTTCTTCCCATCCCATTGCTTGTTATTGGGGAGAAAAGGCTGATCCCCACCTTGCTACAGCCCCGCTTCAGGTAGTTTTTGTGTCAGAAGCTGTATGTTACTAGGTATTTTAAAAATAGGTACAAGATTTCTTTTAAACTGGTTCTTCTAACTAAGCACTACAAAGGCCAATTAATTGTTTTATTACTCCTTTCTATAGCTGGCAGCAGGAAATTTACTTTGTCTTGTTGGATTAGGTGACAGAAGTCTTTCTGAGAATGAAGTGGCTCAACACTTTGCTTCCTTCTCACATGAGGTACAACATGACACAGGCATGTCATGACCCTTCTTTGATGGGGTACATTCAATTGGTTCCCAGGCACCAAAATTGGTTCCCAAACTTTATTTCAGTAGCAGGTTGTAAAACTGACAGGGCAAATAAAGCATCTGATGAAAGTGAGATTGAATTGACCAAAGAAACATTAATTTCTTTAGCATTTGAAGCCAGAAAATATATGGGAAGGTAGTCTTCAGTGATCTAGGAAAGGATTCAGTGCTTGCCAAAGTCAAGGAAGGCTTCCCACTGATTTATCTTAACTTTAATTAACAAAATTACTGTGGTAGATCTGTGTTCAGGGTTTTACATGGGATCATGATCAGTGATAACTCCTGGAAAAGTTCATTTATTCACCAGTAATTCAAATTAAATAAATACTCACAGATGGAATTGAGGTTAATTTTGTCACTTCAGAAGTAAATGCTTTTATAGTATATCATATCTTTCATTCCTGGCAAGCACTTGGGAATCAGCCCAAAGTATAGCAAGTGGTTTGATAGCTGTGTATAGGAATGTGGAAAAGATATCTAAGAGTGACTGGCTTTTAAGTCTTGCCAGCAAAGGCATAAGAAGATTGAGTCATTTGCTACGGAATGCAATTGAAAGTTCAACCTTGTATTGCATTAATGGCAAAAGAACAGTTAATTGTTACACCATATACAGGAGAAAGTTGCAGATTGGAGTAATCTCAAGTCTTTAAAACAATTAGGTTGCTTCCTAGGGAAGAAGATTGGATCCATCTTTCCATGTCTTTGGAAAGATGTGTCATGATTTCAGAAGTTTCTCTTGTTCGAACAGTTCCCATCCTCAGTAATTTCTTTCTTAGGTTATGAAAAGATTGAGATTTTTTCATGACTCAGTATGTCGGCAATTTCCTTGCTTTAGGCTTTCAGGAAAATAAGAACTAAAATAAAAGCTCACACTTTATTTCATCACCTCTAGGCATTGGAACAGAATGATTATCCCTGGCTAGTCAGGGGTTTCCAAAGGACAAAAGGCAGGCTATACCTTTGTCTGAAGCATTCATCACAAATAAAATAAGACACAGACCAGAAAAGCCCAGAGAAGGTATGAAGACTCTTCTGTTTAGCATGCACTCACATTATTAAACAAATCTACAAGAGGACTCGCTAGATACAACCAGATGAAATACTGATTTGTTTTTCTTTCCCTTCATCATAATGTTCTACACAAAATTTTCTACCTTTTTTCTAACTGGATTATTTAAATTAATTTAATAAACTAATTTACTGGCAAATACTTTTGACCTGCAACCTGAACCTCTCCTGAAGACTACTTCTTTGAAATGCATGGTAGATATTTGTCTATAAGACGTGGAGGTCAGAATAGCTGCTCTCTTCTACTTTGTTTCATGCAATTTTTGTGAAAGGGAAAGAAAAAAAAAGAGAAGAGAAGAGAAGAGAAGAGAAGAGAAGAGAAGAGAAGAGAAGAGCTAACTACATTGTTGAAATCCTCTAAATTTTACAATACATGGGTATGTTGACTTAAAAAGAAATAGGAATAACAGGAAGTGATAATTTTCAGCACTTTCAATACTTTTTAATCAGTGATGGTCTGAACAGTATCTAACTGCTTTCAGAACATTTTTATTTTTTAATGGAAGCCAGAAATCTGTAGCTGCAGCAGCTTTTCTATAGCTTCATATGAGAGAAGAGAGCTGTTGAAGATAGAGGCTATTCTGAAGAGCCCCTCTAGTAATGAAACACTAAACCAATCTTTTGTGATATATTTTCTTTAGTCTCAGCTTTCTAATAACTTAACTATGGAATTTTCAGTATAGGAGAAAAAGAAATATCAGGAAACTTGCTGCAATGAATTTGTTTGCATGCCAGGGTTGTTTCTATGTGTATAGGAATACGTTATGGTTTCTCCAGAACTAGATGCTTCTAGTACCAGGATTTCAGGACTGCTCTGTTAGGAATATTCAGGTTTCATAACACTCATACCAATCAGGAGAGCAAGTGTTAAAATATATGGTATTTTTTTAGTGTTTATTAAGCTGAAAGTTTGGATTGTTTAGTCCTGTTCAAATGTAGCTTTGAAGTTATGTACACTTGTAAATACTGTCATATTTTCACAAACATAAATTGAACAGACTGCTTGGAAACCCATGGAAATTTCTTATTACTGCTCATGGCAACATAATCTCTGTCTGCTGCTATTATTTGTTTTCTTGATGTCTGTGGAAAATACTTCAAGACAATTTGTCACATCTGCAGCAACTGTAAGGGTATACTTTGAGCCACCCTCTTTTTCCTGCTTGGATTTCAGGCTTGAATTTATGCACTTCTTTGATGTCTTCACAAGATATTATTACACTTTGTAGGACTCAATGCACATAGCAGGAGATATATCAGCTTCTAATAATTCCCAATCCTTTGCATTTTGGGAAACTCCTTGAAATATCACTTATTTCAGTTTTCATAGAATTTTTTTTTTTCCTCAGGCTGAGTGCAGAACTGCTCTTCTGTGTTCAGTGATGTTTGGCATTAACTTCTCAGCCATTTTTTCCTGCATCTAAAAGGGGCATCCAGATTCCATTAGGAACTCAGAACAAATTTATTCTGCCACGTTCTAAAAACTCTAAGAGACAAGTTGGTTTTGAACTAGATTCCTTAGCTAAAGATGCCAGTTTTAATGGCTTGGCAATTTTGAATTTTGTTAGTCCAAACTGCTTTCAACCCATTTCATTGTCTGTTCTTCCAGCTCCTACTTCCAGCTTTCAAATGAGACTGCTTTGGGAGACACTGTAGAAAATCTTATTAATGTTAAGGTGTATTATCTGCTGTCTTCTTGTCCATGTAGCCAGTGATTACACCTTGAAAGATAAATCAGGTTGGTCAAGGATGATTTGTTCTTAGTAAATTGTTGATTGCTCCCAATTGCCTTCCTGTGACTCATGTCTTTGGTAATGGATTCCAAGGTCTGCTCCGTGGTCTTTCCCTGGCCTAAGATGGGCTTACAAGCTCAGAGTCATTGCTTCTTTGCCTCCTTTGAATGGAGGTGTAAGTTTTTCTCAGCCATCAGGAGCACCCCAGAGCTGTCATGGTTTTCCATTGATGTAAGTTTCCCTGCAATCATATCAGCCATCTCTTTCAGCATGCCTGGGTAGATTTCCTTTAGTCTCACAGGTTAGAATACATTCACTTTCTCTAAATAGTCCCTAACCTGTTGGATCCTCACATCTGGATGTTCCTGTCTTTTCAAAATCATGTTGAGATTGTGAGGTTAGGGAATAGAATTTGACGATGAAAAGTGATCAGAGTAGTGCAAATTTTGACTAGACTAGAAGTACAAAACTATGGAGAAATAGGCATTAAAAAGGCAGGCTGAAAAATCTTGATCTAATTTATCTGTGGGTTAGCTTATCACAGCTACCACTAAATTACTTTAAAAACCAGGTAAATATAAATAAAACTTTCATTTTATACTGCTGTTTTGAGAGACACAGCAAGTTTTGCAGCTTGCGGCATGCACAGCCCATTCATTCATGTAGTGATATCAGGTTGTTTAGTTTGAAGGTCTAAAATACATGAGTGGCCAAGAGTATTGCATTCTCCCATTCCTTCCAGTGAAAAACAGGCACTCGTGCAAGAATTGGTGCAGTGGTGTTGTTTTGTTTGTTGGTTGGATAGTTTATTTTCACTGTCATGTTTCTGCTTGCTTTGCTGCCAAGACACAAGAAAGAAATCTGGTTTTTTAAAGAGATACATACCCTTCCTGCAGCCATCCTGTAATTTAAATTTACATTTTACACACTAAGGATTAAGATGGGCAGATACAAAATTTTGTATTTCTCTTATTCATATACATCTTTCCACAAAATCTTTTTTATATGAAATACAGTTATTTTGTCATAAATCTACTCCACCAGTCAGCAGACTAAGTGCTTTTAAAAAAGCACCTTTTCTTTTTGTGTGACAAAATGGAATTTGCAGCCTTTTAGAGTTTTTTTACACTGTTGTAGTGGTCAGGATTTTTAAATGCGTGTGAAAAATTGGTTCTAGAAGAGTAGAGTGTGAACATAAGATTCAGTCAAGAGTGTATTGGCAGAAAATGCTTCATACTTGTAATAGTCCCTCAACTAAAATACAGAATAATTCAAAGTCTCCTCAGGGAGCTGGTATTGGTATGAAAGACAAAAGTATATTTGGACTCTTGTGCACTGTTTCCCTCTGGAAAGTTTTGAAAGCTTAGAAACTGTGAACTACACTTTTGTAATATGCCACACAAAGTTTGGGAAAGTTGGAAAAATTCAGGAGGAAGCTGTACTAGTTAGGCATGATCCTGGGGAAACACAGGAAATGCTCAGCACTTCACAGAATTGGACCCTCTTAGTACTCTCAGGATCTGCAGTGCATCTGTCTGCACGCCTGAGTGAGATTTTCATGGGAATAGCGTGGGAACACAGACATTGATGATATACTTCTTCACTCAGAAACCAAAAATAAAATTCAGAACAAAATAAATAAAGCAATCCTGAAGGAAGAACAATTTTAGAACTTCTGGAAAAGAAAGGAGTTTAAAAGGCTCTCTCCATATTAAATGTAGCAATTAGTAAAAGTTTTGATTGCAACCATGCGTTTTAAGAGTAGATTTTTATTACCTTTTATGCCTATCCATATGTGCCTACACAGAACTGTGACTTTAAAAAGGAAATAGACACAACACAGACGGGAGGATTATGAGCCAGGTTGCCCCTGCTTGAGGCTTCACTTACTACAGCTTTGTATTGTGCTCTGCATCGTGCTCTGTATCAGTAACAATTTGTTTTTTCTCATGATTTAGAAATGTATCATGTATAGGAAACAAAAATGTTTGGAATTTATGTTAGATAAATGAGGGAAGTATTGAAACATCTCCAATTTTTAAGTACCTCATAAAAGAGTTATAAATTAAGGATTTTTTCAGACAAAGCATATCCTTCACCAGCTCTAGTTGGCCATTCTTTAAATACAATATTATTATACCTGTTAAATAAAATAAAAATTTCAATATCATTTTTATACATCACAGTGATATATGGAGCTGTGTCTACTCTAACTGTCACTGATTCTAAAAATCAAAGTCTTATAAACAGTTGAACTAAAATATGGAACTTCTTACTGGAAAATATTTTGATATCAGAATGCAAACTACTGAAATACAAAGCATGCTAGATCATTTAGAAGAGAAAAGCTTAGTAATTGCAAGAAAAAGGTGTATATGTTCAAAAATAAGATTAATTTTTTATGTGTTAATCTTGCAAAATACTATACTTTTATGCATGAAGCATAGAAAAGTTTATCATGACAATCAGAATATTTGCAGAATTGTTTTTAGGCACTTGAAAGCCCCCAAACATTCCTTGCTTGGTGAAGCATAATTATTCACATTTTAAAGATGAGAAAAATTAGATGTTCGTAAGATTTTTAAGAGGCAAAAAAGATTGTCAGACTACTATTTATGTGTTAGGGGCAGACCATGATTATCTCCAGAAGTCTTGCTCTAAGAAAAGGAATAACTACTCTGCCATTACCCATGCAGTAAGCTCATCCTGCAGCACACATAGCTGATTATTAACCTGTTGAATGGAACCCAGAATCCCCTGCAGTCAGTTGCAAAGCTCCTCCTTCCTCCCTCCCAGGTTTTTAAAATATGTCAGCAGCATGAGCAAAACTTCCCAGATGTATTTCCCTTGGTTTCTGCGTTTTTATGGCAGCTTGGCTGATGGTACCTGAGAATAAAATGGAATTACTGCAGAGATGGAAGAAATGTAGCGTGTGTGTTGTCTGTGCTGGTGTCTTTCCATGTACCAGCAGAGGTTAGTTCAGGCATTACTCAGTTAAACAAGGTGTTAAAAGTCCCTGAAGACGTGTAACTGGAGTTGATAGTATCACAGACCTGGAGTAGTGATCTTACAGTAGTACTTCCAGCTGAGGAAATTATATGGCAGATGAAACATATATTTCCTGATTTATTAACTGTATCAGATGAACCAGGTATTGGGGGCTTTGAGTAGAGGAAATTTGATACTCAGTTTTAACAGAGTTTTGATATTAAAATAGAAATGGCTATAATTGGATTTTTTTTTTTTTCTCAAAGAAAGGAATGGGGATTAGGTTTTTAGCAACAACAGCTGTGCTGATGAATCTTTTGTTTCCAAAGAGGATTTTCAAGGGCTTGGGGTATTTTTTAGGGGTTTCATTTTTATATATGGATCAAAAAAACTACTTTGCATCCTTTCCACGTGCTCTTTTTGGACTGAAAGCTACCATTTCTTTTCAGAAAAAGAAAGTTTCCATGTTTACTTGTTACATGATTTTGTTTCTTTTTTTCTGTCTTTGTGTTGTTTTCGTACATTTCTACTTTTCACCCAAAACCTGTGGTTTTGAGTTACTGACTCTGTCTCCCAAAACCTTGACAAATATTTAAATGTTAATGGACTAGGTATGCAAAGAGCAAAAGAACTCACTTCATTTAATCTCATTTACTCTTAAATGACCTAGAGTTATACTGACTTAGTAAGGTTACAGTATTGGTTTTTGGTTATTTTTTAAGTTCATTCTTGTTACATGTGCATGTTGGAGCATGAACAAGCTGAGATTCCAAGAATATGGAATATTCCAGGTAGCATGTTTTAATTTTTATTCCCCTCCCTTTTACCTCCACCTCCTGCCCAAGAAAAAACCACTGTCATCTTGTGTGCTTCTAGTTCTTGTCATTTTTTTTCTCATTGTAAAAGAAAATAGCGTGGTTTATGTTAATCTATGTTTCTCTATCTTTTAGTAAACCAAAAAGAGATATGATAAATATCACATTGATCAGGGTTGGTGATAACTTGCTGAAAAACATTAGTTTTACACTTACTCTCTTATGCTCAGCCCTGCTACCTTGCAGAGTTAGATGTATTTTTTTCCCTCAATCAAACACTCGCTTGATGCTCCCAAACCCATCACTGTTTCTGTCAGGCATGCTCCTCCTCTCCTGCCTCTATCATCCCATGATTAGCATCACAACTTCAGCACATCTGAGCAAAAGTACTGTAAGGCTCTGCAGAAAGTAAAGGTTTCATCATCATAGAAGAAATTTCATCATCATAGAATAAATTTCATCATCAGAAGAAATATAACTTTTGTAGTAATTTATTCTTTTATGCCTGAAATAAAGCTCAAGATCAAGAGCCGCCTGAAGGATCTGCTTTAGATCCTTTCCCAGCTGGTCTAACAAAAGTAATATCACAGTGACTGAGTACCCATGAGACTGTAAGCATCAAGATTCATTCCAAAACATACATACCATGTTTTAAAAACTAGCTTCTAGGGATTTGATTTTTTAGTTTATTTATTTAGAGAATTCCAAGCAGTTGTAATAGCCTGTTGTATCTAAAAATGGGAAGAGGCTCTGCAGCTGGGATTATCTGCAGAGATTTAAGAGCTCAAACTCACAGGATGAATCTTAGTAAATCTCAATAGATGCTGCTCTCTCAGTAGGTGTCAGCTGCTGCAATGCTCTACAACTGATTTTCTATTGCAGAACTTCAAGCTGAACACAGTGAAGTCTCTTAAGTACCAATACTTCATACATAATGTTCCAGAAACTATTGCAGAGTTATGGCCACTAACCTCAGTGATAATCTAAATCCAGGAGAAAAATATTAATGGAATACAAAAAATGTAGGTGGCAATCAACCACTGATTTGGGCTGAATATCAGAAAGATTATTAGAATCAGATTGCTCACTTACATAGCTGATGATTTCTAAAGCTAAGCTTTTTTCAATTAGCTCATGCAGATGCAGCATTGGTGTTATTCTGGCACTTGCAGCCACTAGGTGAGCTTCCTCATTTTCATAGCTGAACCTTTCAGAATTAGTAAGAATGACTTGCTTTTCTCAGGATGAAGGGCAAAGGACTCTTTTGCTGTCTTTGAGGAGGCTAAGGAAAGACAGGAATTGTAGGATTTTGTTTGGTTTAAATTCGATTTTATTCTGCAAGTAGGTGCTCACAGTTGATTTGTAACTTGGACTCATCAGGTAACAGATTTTTGCTTCTATTGTCACATGATACTATGAAATTTTTTGTATATATAGGGGGATGAGTAAAAACTGAAATCACATGGGATTCCTGTCAGCCACATAGGAGCATTCCTCAGGCTCCAGGGCTTTAAGACAAAATCACATTTGTAGACATTACATGTTCTTGAATCTAATGTGAAACATGAGACTCTAAATATCTTTTACTGTTGTCTTATAGAGCTGCATGCCTTCTGATTCAGTTTTGCCAGTGTTGCAGGGTTTATTGATATGTTTGTTATTGTAAAAAGTTTTATAAGATAAATATTAGCCAAAAAGTTACTTGTGAGCTTGGGAAAAAGCTCTCTGTGTAAATGAATCTTAATAGAACAGCTGGTGATTGATGAAAAGCATGAGCGCTCTTGGGGCTGCTCCAGTTCTGGACATAGTGTGTCACATCTCAGCTTTGGTGTTAACGTTCAAGTTATGGGTTTTTTTAGGGAAGAGATACATATGTTTGGGGGAATGGAAGGAAGAGCAGATTTTTGTTATTACCGAAAGCTATATAACTGTTCCTTAACATTGAATTAAAATTTAATTGACCCCATTTTCAGGTATTGTATGTCCATCCCAGAGAAATCAAATTCCTTATTTCATGAACTCCTGTGAAGTTAAACCTTTGCTTTTATTTCAAGTTGAGTCCTTATATATAAAGAGGTTGAGGTCTAGCAATTGCTAATTTGAAAAAAAAAAAATTGTTTCTTGCAAAATGTATGACAGTAACTCTTGGGGTATTCAGGAATCCCCAGAAGCTGCTGTGAAGTCTTTAATATCTCTATAAAGAAAGAAATTAATTCTTTATTATGGCCAAAATCTACTTAATGGTTTGGACAAGCTGCAGACAGGCTTTTGCCTTATCTGTCATATGAACCAGCTTCATGTGGTCCTGGCAGATTTCAGAGCATGGGGAGCTTACCCTGATCTATGGGAAGTCTGTGATAACAGCAGACAGAGCACAAGGCAGCTATCCTGCATCTTTGTTCTGTGCTTCCATTCCAACTAGTCACACTCTGCCAGCTGAATGACACAGACAGGGGAAATTATCAGACCACCCCAAATGAAGGCTTTTGGCAATTGCCTCATGGAAGGAGGACTGCCAACCACCCAGCACTAACTAGAAGAGGTCTCTGTGCATGACCTGAGTGGCATAAAGAGGCTCGAGCAAACTGAAATATCTAGTCAGAAAACAAAGTACAGAGAGACTGGAGGACAACACATGCAGGCAAGTTTACAGCTTTGCACTTCCACTAGAATTAAATTCATAGTGTTGTCATAAACTTAGCAAGACACATCTGAATGTGACATTAATTTCTTTTTAAAAATGAGATAATTGATGCAGCTTTATTGCTGGGTGGACTTTAATTGCCTTCCGCTCTACTCCTCAGTAAAATTAAAGATCACAAAGAAAGAACTTGCTAAATTCCCCTTCTAAAGCTAGTCTGTCCTGAAAATTGATGGTTTTATTTTTTCTCTTTCCTCATCCAGCTGGGAAAAAAAACCCCTTAGATTTAAAAACTGCCAGTTTAATAAAATGTTTTGTAAATAAGTCTGAATGGTAAACTAATCCTTACTGGGTTTTTTTTTTTCTATATTAGTGCTAATATTTCTTTTCAATGCAAATACCAAAATATTATGCACTTTAAATTAATTAGAATTTTTGAAAAGCTTTTCTACATGTTTACTCTCTTAATCTGATTCATTAGCACGAAAGGCTTTAGTTTCAAAATATCAGAATCTACCAGCAGATATACTTATTCAGTATTTTGGTGTAATGGGGATATATTACTGAGAAAAATTCTGCTTATGGACTGCAGTATTTCCCAGTTCCAAACCATCTGATGATCATGGATTTTTTTCTTTTGAAAAACAGCCCAGTTAATTTTTATTTACTACTTATCCAAATTTTAAAAATTGGTGCATACCTTCTAAATAAAATAAAATTAAAAGTCTATTAGTCCAGATTATTCAGAACATACTCTGTTTAATGATAGACTGAATAATGCTTAAAATTTGTTTTCTGACTTAACATTTTTGACATCAGTTTTCAGGCATGAACTACATCTTATTTACTGAAATAGAATTCTCTGTCTGGGGGATGAACAGATCCAGAGCAGTCCTGCCAAGAAGGACTTTGGGGTGTTGATGGGTGAGAGGCTGGACATGACCCAGCCATGGGCACTCCAAGCCCAGAGAGCCAAACGTGTCCTGGGCTGCATCCAGAGCAACGTGGGCAGCAGGGGAGGGAGAGGATTCTGTCCCTCTTCTCTGGAATGCTTTGTCCAGCCCTGTGATCCCCAGCACATGGACATGGACCTGCTGGAGCCCAGACTAGGGCCATGATGATGGTGAGAGGGCTGGAGTGCCTCTCCTGTGAGAAAAGGTTGAGGAAAGGCTGGGATTGGTCAGCATGGAGAAGAGAAGACCTCATTGTGGCCTTAAGTACCTAAACGGGGTGTATAAGAAAGATTAGGAAAGATAAGGAAAGAAAGATATGGCTTATAAGGAAGAGGATGCAATTTTTGGCAGAGCTATGGTATAAAAAAGAGGGTAGATTTAAATTAGGTATAAGGAATAATTTTTTTAGAATGAGGATGGTGAAATACCAGAGCAGGCTGCCCAGAGAGGTGATAGATGCCCCATCCCTGGAAACATTCAAGGTCAGGTTGGACTGTGCTCTGAGCAATCTGATTTAGTTCAAGATGTCCCTGCTCATTGCAGAGGGTTAACCTCTCAATGTCCCTGCTAGCCCAAACTATTCTATAATTCTATAGCATTTGACATACACTTTACAGTCACATTTGCACACACGTATATTTTCAGTGACACAGTTGCAATACAGCAAGGAAATTTCACAACACATTTCAAGTAAGATTTTCCTAATTTAAAAATCCCATCCTCTAATTTGGAAGAAAAAGCTGAATATATTTCAGCAGTGGTCTAGTTTTTTCCTCTTTTTCTCTCCTTTTTTGTTTGCTTTTCTTTCTTGGTGCTGCTAAGACCACATACTACTTGAAACATAGAAAGGATCCTGAGTTTGGGAGATGTTTGTTTAAATCTTTGAAGGGTATGTGTCTGTTTTTTTCTAAAACACATGTGATCTGATCATACAGAAATTGTTAGTCCAGTTCTTCAGTTCTGTAAGGAGAGTGAGAAATAATGTGAAGTTACAGTGAACCCATCTGGTCAAGCAGGAAAATCCGGTTTAATTCTCTATTGCCAGAAATGTTAAATCACTTCCTGGGAATGCAATTCATTTGAAACATATGGAACTCATTGGAAGGTCTCCAGTGAATTCAAAACTGTACTGAAGATGAGAGCATTTCTCATAAGCAACAATCATGTTTTCCCACTGGGCAGCATGTAAGCAGCATGTGTTGCTGTATTAACAAAAAACTAAACAATAGGAGGACTGTCTGAGATCTTGTTCAACAAGATTTACTCGTGGTTTACTTTATTTTAAATTTTCAAGAGATGCTATGTCCATTTAGGCTTCTTTCTTTCAGCATTTGAGCAGCAAAAGAATGTCCTGATGAAACTTTTAGCTCGTTTTAGATCTTAATTCAGAAGCACTGCACTCTAGAAAACAGATATTTGAAAGCAATCTACCTCACTCTGCCTTTCAATTTTCTGGAATTTAAAATGCTTCTTCATCCTACTAAACAGAAATAGAAATTTTGTGACTTCCACATCTGCCCTGAGGCTTGATGATTTTATGTATTTCCTGCAATTAAACCCTAGCAATCTTTAAGACTGCCATTTAACAAATTCACTAAAATGTATATTTCATTGTACATCAACAGGTTTTAATGATCACCAATTATAAATACTGTATATTTCCAGGAAATAAATTGATGTGACCAATGGCATTATTAACAATATCTAAATCTGATATGCCAATATGAACAAAATTCTACAAGTTGATGTGAATGAAGATGACAGCATTTTAGGAGAAGTTCATTCAGTCTAAAGGCACTGCCGGTGACTCACTCTGCAATAATAAACATGACCAAAGTCCATTCAAGTCTATCATAAAGCCAGCAGAAAATTATCTTCTCTATTTGTCATTATCATATCCCCATGGAGTCCTGAAACTGCTTCCCCTGAGCTGTTCCTCTTGGCTTTGCATTTCAGCCTTCCAGAGGCTGTCCCCATCAAATTGTTATCTCTTTTCCATGACACTGCTTGTGATTTCAGTGCAGACACTCTTGGTTGCCTCTTCTTCAGCCACCTCAGTGTTCTCTAAGCTTTTCTTAGAGGAAGCCATCATACCTTTTCTAGCTAACAGAACTCAACATTAAAGTGTGATGATAACCTGTTCCCATCTTTCCTTCTTTTGTCCTGACCCTCCCATTTGATTCACACTAATGTTCTCTCTTTCTTTCTTGTGCCATTAATGGGTTTTTTCCCCTGTTTGTTTGCTTCTTTCTCACCTTCTCTTCTTTAAAAAATTCTGTCTTTACAAATTTCCTTCTTGGACTAATGTGAACAGTGAATCTGATCTTTTCTTTCTTATTTTCTTACTTATCTTAGCCAATGCAACCACTTAAGTGTGGGAAAAATGAGAAAAATACATGCTCATTTTCAAAATCATATAAACTTTTTATAAAAATTAATGTATTATACACATTTTCTTTCTTTGAAACTAAGACCTTTATTCACTCTGTGATTTTATTGTTTCTTTGGCATGTTAATTTTTCTCAGTCCGTGTTTCCTCTGACTTTGTTGCATTACTGATCCTTCTTCTGAACAAACATGTTTGTAAAATGCAGGGAAAATGCTTTTCCAGCAAGAGGCTATTTTTAGTTTGAATAATATTAGTCTGGTTGTGTAATATTTTTGAATGTCAAAATCAACCAACACACATTTAGCCAGACAGTACAGGTGAAACAGAAAGAATCACAAAAGGCATATATTAATGTATAGCATCTAAGATATGTTCTAGTAGAAATTTTTGTTGAAATTTGATCCAGAAAGTTCTATGAAGCACTATTTTATATAACAGGACAAATCAAATGAAATTAAAATTGCAAAGTCTGTTTTGAGAAGTTCTATAGCAAGACTGAAGCTGGTTGCTTTATTTCTGTCCATCTCTCCCCTTTTTCTTTTTCTTTGAATCTGCAGCAGGAAAATCTGCTGAATAAAGGCTAGGCTAACTTCAGTGAAAAGGAGGTAAAATTGATACCTTAACTCATGAGGCAGCTCTGCGTACACTGTATACCCAATCTGATTCCTCATCCAGCCTTTCTTACCTGTATCCTATACACACATTTTAAAATTCTTTTTATATTTTTGACATAAAAATTTCACTTTACTATTCATTCAATCTATAACCTCATTTTTTTAGGGAAAATACACTCAGAAAGTTCTTCCATATTAGTCTGAAAGAAAAGTATAATATTAAACAAAATTTGCATCCATTGCAAAAAAAGAAGTTTCATATAATTTTCCAAGTCCAGAAACAATTACAGCCAATATAAAAACAATTCTATTACTTGTCTCTGAAAATTTACACAAAAAGTAAGAAACTGTTATATTATAGAACAGCACATATTTGAACCTACAGAAGAGAGATTTGGCATTTCTCTCTAATCTTCAGCCACACAGATTTTGTCTTCCTCCCTCAAAATTATGAAGTAATTTCCCAGTGGAATTTTGTGATTGTGTGTTCTTAGGATGATTATTTCAAAATGTAATCATAGGAGTATCTTATTTACTCCATCTCCTCCCTTCTCTCCTAGCTCTTTCTAGTGGTAATTACTTTCACAATAGATTGTAAGACACTCAAATGGGAACTGTATGTTTCTCTCCAGAATGCTTAACACGGTGAGACTGCAGTTTTTTCCAGATCTTGTAGACACTCAAAAAATTTACCTCAAGATTTCACAATGTTTCCCTAATATTACTGGTATCCCCTAAATACTCCCTAATATTTTTTTAATAGTGGTATTTTTTTTTCAGGCTATGCCAATTATTTCAGAGAAGGAGAAGGCTGGTGAGTAAATATTTACTCATTTTCTCATTTCCTTGTTGTATTTGTTTTGGAATACCCTGTTACTTAACTAAGTGATAAAAGACAGGCTTCAACTGTGGGCTTTTAAACATATAGGATTACAGATTTGACCAATGTCTATGTAAAGGCTATCTGTTGTTCCCTGAATAGGATAATTTCTCTTTCTAAAATGCAGTCCAGTTTTCTGAGTCATATTAATAAGGCTGTTTGAAACTGTCCTATAAAGTTGAATTGCAGCTGCTCATTAAACATCAGTATTCCTGCAGTTACTAATTTGTTATTTGGTGTTAACATGTATTATGATTTATTAGACGTCTCAATTAAAAAACATGGATGCAAATGGGTTTTCTCAAGTCAGTTGAATTTGACTTTTGCTTTGGTGTAAGCTTTACTGTCTATCTTTATATATGACAAGAAATTTCTGTTACCTGTAGTATTTCACTGGAGATTACAACATTTGTTTTGGCTAAGTACTTCTAGAATATTGAAAAATTGTTTTTCTGTTCTTTTATTTGCCCTCTGAACATTATATGTGCTTTGGTATTGCTATGTGAAATCTTTTACTGATTGCCTGCTAGACACTGCTGTCAAATTCTTGCAATAAACATTGGGGAACTCAGCACCATCACTCTTGAGAATCACTGTTGGTTGCTTGTCTTTTATTTTAATTGATAATTTGTTACTGTGTTTTTTTGAATATAGATTGAAAAATACCTCAAAATATCCAAATGCCACATGGCATTCAGATTTATGCTTGATTTTTATTGATGATGTTTTCTTGCATTACCCTGGTTCAGATTATTTCTTTTCTTTTGCTTATTAGGGGAGAGGAATATCAGAGAAATTCCACAGTAACAGTCTGTACTGTAAAAGCTGTGGAGCTGTCTGCTCAGGATGTTGCTGCTTTAGCTGTTGATGTTTAGAAACAATTCCCAAACTCTGACCCATATTTAATGAGATTTTTCTTTATAGATTTCATAGGCAGCAATATTTGATGTTTCTTTTTCTGCGGTTGTAAATTATGTCAAAACAGGCAAACTGATTATAACTGGCCATACCATTTGTAGCTATTTTCAAATAAAAGTCAAAGATCTATGCTTAATTTTTTGGTGTCAAAACTACCTATCATGTCAGTGTTGGTAATGATATAAAATGAATATATTTTTGGCATACACTTCATAACCTGTACATATGCATATAAGCTTTTCTCTCTTTTGCTTCTTTCTGGTCAGACTCCTGTGCTGTTTTTCTGTGGACAGTATTATATTCAATATTACAAATATTAAGTGGAACTTCATGCCACATGATGCCAGTTTGCTGACATTTCCATGCACATGAGCACAAGCTAAACTGAGAAGGAATATATGGCTGCCTTTTAATCAGTTTTGGCTTTCATTAAACCCTACACCTCTGGAGATCCTGAGGTTATGATGGACTATTTTGCAATATTGAGAATGCAGAAGGGAGAGGATTACTAAGATCAGACCTAATCACTTGGTTCTAGGGGCAGGAAGTGTTATTTTAGTTAAGTGCAATTGAATCTTGATTCAGACAGTCAGATCCCATGTTTTGCAAGGTAACTTGCCAGTGTTTGATCATTGCTGCTTTCACTTCACCAGAATGCCATTACCTATAGTCATGAATGACAAAGACATACCTAAAGTGTGAAAGCCTTCAAAACAATATAACATATTTTCTTGTCTGCTGTAAGAGAACAAAAAAATGCTGATTTTGATATTTATTTGGAAATATGAACAATCTAAAGTTGTCTAGTTTATATTATCATAAGCAAACTAAAACATATCACAAAACATTACAGAGCAAAAAGAACTTGTTTATTTTATTGCTGGCAAAGCTAATAGCTTTGCAGATAAAGAGACTGAATGGCATTGTATTACAATGGGATAGAAATGCACTCAAAATTTCTAGTGAAACATCTTTTCTCATCTTGAGAATTGGAACTAATATTCTCTTCTAAATCACTCTTTTCTACTTGCTACTATTTGATTCCACTGGGACTGGAATAAGAAATACAAGAAAGTAGAAAGGTTGTTATTACAATGTTTCTGGTTTAGATATTTTATACTTACAGAAATAAAACCCTGTCTTAACAGGACTTTCTATTCTGTTGGCTCCAGATACCTTGATATTTTCAAATGCTTTTCCTATAGGCAACCAAACATTTAGATCCTTAAATGGACTAAGCTGCCTAAGCAGCTTAGAAGTTCACACATTACTGCTTATGTTTATAGCATTTTTTAGTCCTTGAAATTAAATATTTTTTCAATTTTATATATTTTCCAACAAGCAGTAAATTTTGACATCAAACACAAACTCCATAAGATGGAGTACTTATCAAAAAAACCCAAAATGCTCACATACCATTTTTAGATTTGGAGCAAAGCCAAACATCTGAAAACATTGTTGCTTTTGTCAATTAATAGCTCAACAGTTGCATAACAATTTTTTTTATATATATATAGTGGAAAACGCCATAAAACATGTAATTGCAAAGTGCCTTTGGCAAAAATCTATAGGTGATCAGTAACATTGGTCATGCCTAAACACGTACCCGATTGCTTCCACTTGTGTGAATTAGGGCATGGCAAATGATGTACTGTGGCATCAGCTATTTCTGAGTAATGCATTTTTAAGAAGTCTCAATATTGTTGACATTTCTGGAAATCTTGAAAAAATAAATCTTTCAAAATAGTATTTTGAGGTAGAAGTTAAGATCAAGCAGTATGCAAAGTCAGAGAAAATGGTGGCTCAAGCCAAGAGATGACTCAGGACTAGTAATGCTGGCGCCTACATTAAGAATGCAAGCCAGAAACCAGACTCAAGACACTATTTTTTTCAGATTCATCTGTTTTTCTTTTGAGTAAATTACATATTTGCATTCCTTTGCTCACCTTGCTGACTGTTGTGATTTATATTCTCCAATTCTGTACAAAAACTGTGAAGATATTTGAAGGATGGAGGATTTAGCACACCTGTCAATAATGTGCCTGGGTTTGTAGTGTTGACTCCATTTATAGTCTAAAAATAATCAGCATCTGAACCTTTGGTTCACATGGCTGCATATCAGCATCTGTTTTACTGATGTGATTCACATATGAGACTTCATGAATGGTATTGGTTAACTCTCCTCTAACTGTAGGCTCGAGACAGCTCCTGATACACATGCCAATATTTAGTACAATTAATCCACTGTGAGCTTCCTGATTCAGGGCTGTTCAGTTCTGGAGCAGTGCTCCCAAAACAAAGGTGAAATGACTTTAAGCCAATATTAGAATTATTGCCTAAGTCTCTTTGTGTACCTGCTTCATGCTTTCCCAATTTATTCTCAAATATTTGTAGGGAATAGTGAACTCTGTTTGTGGCTTAGAAACATTGCTACAACAGAGCCAGTGGGAGAGGGAGAGCAAATACGCACATCTGGTCACAGACTAGCACAGCTTATTTCTCTTGAGGTGATGAAACTATGTGCTGTCAATAAACAGGGCAGAAGGTTTAATCTAGTCCTAAACGAATTTTAAGTAAATATTAACACCATTGCTCCATAATGTTCAGCATTATAATAAATAAGTTCGTTTAAGTGGGAATGGCAATTGAACATGCTTTTGAGTTTTCATTACTCTATCAAAATATTCCCTTGTGCTTTAAAAATATGCTGTGGAAAAAGTGCACAGCCTTTTTGGGTAAATCTCAGTATTCTCTCTAACTAGTAGGTTAGAGAGATCTACTTCAGCACAAATAAAAGTATGAGACCATGATACATAGTACAACAGATATGACAGTCCATTTCTCATCTGTGTTTTGATAATCAGCAAGACAACAAGAGGATACAACATGAACCACAGTAAAAAACAGCAGCATCAGTGGATCTCTTGCCAGCATACAGTTCTTGAAAGCTCCCCAGTGTCAGTATTAAAATATGGGCCTAGCAGTGAACAACCCTTTTTTTTTTTTTCCTGCATCTATTCTAGATTTCTGGCAAAGACACTATTTAATGAAGTACAGGTTCTATTCTCCTTTGGTGTTAATTTTCTTGGTTGTCTTTGGATTCAGAAGGAAGACAAATACAGAGATCATTAAAGAGGCCTTAATGGCAGGGATTTTCCTCTCACGGGCTCTTACTGTCCGTGTCAGGCAGCAGAGGACACTTGGTGCTCAGCCCCGTGGTGAAATGAGCTGCAGAACAGGAGGTGAGGGAGTGATGACAAGGTGGGTCGGCTGCCTGTGAGAATTCACAGCAGGAGGACCTGGAAAATCCAGCACGACGGGTTCACTGCCGTGTAACAAGGCACATAAAAGACCAAATGCTTGGCTCATTAGGTATAGGTCTTTTATTCCATTTAATTTAACTTCAGCTCTAATCAAAAGGAAAAAAAAAATAAAATCTTCACTAGAATTTATGAACTTATCCTACATCCAGAGAAAGCCATTCTTTCTCTGAGCAGTATTCACTAGATGCTCTGTTTTCATAAAGTCATTAAGAGCATATATAAACTGTTTTGAACCTAGAGCAAACATTACAAAATTCAGTTTGGCTACAAGATATCAATTTCCACATAAACTGGAGAGAAATACAAGGTAATTGGCACAGTTACTAGTTTTCTGGCTGCCTTACAATAACTCTAGCCAGTATTGTAAAATAAACTAGGCAAAATGAATTATTAATCATTCCATTTAGCAAGTGTTTTATCTGGTTTTAGAACAGTCTTACTAGAGTTTTTGTGAGACCTTAGTATGAAGTACTAGCTTCTAGTTAGGTAATTCTTTTTTATTGTCACTGTTGCAACAGTTATAAAATTTGGTGTTTGTTTTCTAAATAACAATGTCAGGGGAGCACTCGCACTTCAATCTGTCATAGTGAAAAACAGTTATAGAAGCTTTGCTAGAAAATGCATGGATGGCTGCCAAACACTAATAGGTGTTAATGGATATATTTTTATTCATTTTATTACTATAAAAAATGATGATGCCAATAGATACTGAAAGCTGACTTTTTGTGCTAAGATTCCTAATAATTTTTGGTTTTTATTTTTTTTTTATTTTTTTCTAAATGCAGTAAAATAGCTGATGTCAGGATTTTTGGTATTTGATTTTTAGTGGCTTATTGACCACACACTAGTGTAGTTGTTCTTCTGAATAAATTACTTCACTTTTAAAAGTCATACCATATTCACTGGCATGTGGGCATAAACATACAAACTTTAAAATCCACACAGCACTGTGTGAAGCCAAAGGTGCTGTTGCAATTTTCTTTAGGTTTTGGAGGAACCAGGAGGTCCTAGGACTGCAGCTTTTGTACAAAATCTCCCTTTAAACAATGCTAAATGCACTAGAAGCAGAACAATGCCTAAAAAACCTCATGGTTGCTTCTGGTATATTACTTTTGCTAGTCTTAAAGAGTGCAGGTTAGGGCCAGGTAGTGTGAATGTGCTCTGAGGGGAGCCAGTGATAAGAAGGCTGTGCACCATTGGAGGACACAAAAGCTCAGGTACCAGCCTGGACAGGAAAACAGGTGTTTTATGGAAGGCAAAAATTATCTCCATTAAAAAGCTTTATAATGATTAAGTACATCTGCAGTATCTGGGAACTAGCACAACCTGTTGAGCACAAAATTCCTTAGTAAACTTCTATTTTCTTTCCCCACCTGCTTTGTGGAGAAAGTATGGGCCATTAGTATGGACCTGCTTTTACACTGTTTGGAAGAGCTTCTTAAATTAAAATATACTGTTGTTATCCTCAAAGGAGTTTAATTTTTTCATATCTTTAATCTCGCTTACTTATCTCTTTAAATGCTTAGAGAAAGAAGCTTAACTGTATTATTTCAGCCTAGTAACAGGGCTAGGCCATTATCTTTGCATTGTATTATACATACATATACTTTATCAGACACTTTTAGCTATAATATCTTTCTAGGCTCCTCAATGATTTCATTAATTTTGAAAACAACTTTAAATATTTTTTTGATAAATATTCAAATGTTCTTTTTCATTTTAGAGGAGAAAAGTTGTGCCCAAGTTCCTAATATTCCTGTGATGAGCAATCAATTCTTGATTTCTCTGCCAGTTTAATATCTTTTCTTAAGTAATAAAATTACCTTATTCAAATCAAGATAGTTCCCTGATAAGAATAAAACTTTATATAATACCAGCTGAGTGATTACTGCTCCCAGCCATCATGCTCAACCTTTCAATCCAATGTGTTTCTAAGGCAACATGTGCTTCCCTATTTAATACAAGTCGTTTTTATCACAGAAATTACATGATTATAAAAACAGCCCAAGAATTAGCATTGGATTATTTTAAAGATATTTTACATTAATAATATTTCATCACAGATTGTTGTATCGTAAGAACAGATAACATATTTCATCCCCTATTAGTGAAATGCAGTTAAACAAAGAATAACTCTCTTCAAGGAGTTATTCAAAGAATAACTCTCTTTGGAAGTTCTTTTCAGCTTTCTGTTCAAGCAGACCAGCTCTTGAGTTCAGACAAGATGGCTCAAGGCCAGGCCAGTTTTGAACACACCCAAGAACAGAGCCTGTGCAACCTTTGTAGGCTACGTGCTCCACTGCTGTCTTGTGGGAAATGTCTCACAGGAGAGGCATTTTCCTGATGTCCAACCTGGTCCTTTCTGGTTTCAGCTTATGCCTCTTGTCTCCTCTGTTGTCATCCTCACGTGCACAATATAAAGAGCCCAGCTCTATCTACTTGTTGCCTACTGCGACGTCCTGGAGAGCTGCTGGTAGGATCCCAAAGCCATCTCTGCAGGCTGAACAAGTCCTGCAGCCTTGGCTGAGTAATCCAGACCCCGACCCACTTGGTGCCTGTCCCCTGCACATCCCTTTTATCAATGCCCTTCTTGTGTTGGGAGGATCCTGAAACTGGACTCACTGCCACAGGTGTGGTCTCACAAGCACTGCATAGAGAGGGATAATCCCTTCCCTCCATCTACAGGCCATGATCCATCCCAGGCTGCTGCCAGCTCATTTTACTGCCAGGGCACACTGCTGGCTCGTGCACAGCTCACTGCCTGCCAACACCCCAGGGTCTTTTCCACAGAGCTGCTCTCCAGCCAGTTTTTATCACTTATTTATCCACCCTTACAGACTGTAAAATCCCAACCTATGAACAAAAATATTGTGGAAATTGTGCTCTTTGTTGTCAAAACAGAAAACAGAGCAGGAAACCCATGAATTTTTTTCTTTCAATCAATTCAATTTTGTATTACATTATAAGTGATTATAATATGTTCAGATTTTAGAACACCACCAAATAGACTGTAAACTGGTACTCAGTATAGTCTTGCTACCGTCATATAATTAATTTTAACCAAGTGGCTTCTCAGTATAAAGTTAGGTATCAGTTACACACTGACTCGGTAGCATTTATATTACCCAGGCCACATTGTAGTCTCTTTTTGAACTGGACATCAGAAACATTCTAAAATAGGTAGTCCCTGACCAAAAATAGCTTTTAAATCAAAGATAATCAAGTAGTTCTTTCCTCCCTTTTTTGGCTATAACAAGTGTAACAGAGAATGGTGATAACCAATTAATCAAGTTATTTCTGGGCTAATTTTCTTCAGGCTGAGTTCATGGCAAAGACATGTGTTGATTCAAATGAAATATAAACTAGTTCACTTGGTCCTAATTGATACTGACATGCAGTCATTAGGTCATGGTTTCTAAAGTAATGAAGTGACTGTTGATTTGGAAATCAGGTGATGGTTTTTATTTTTCAGTGTCCAGAAATAGAGGCAGCTTCTGAAAAGCTGAGGTGCCTACAGCCAAATTTTAAAATTATTTTTGACTAAATTTTAATAGTTTTTTAGGTATCTGAAGATGAAAAACAAGCTCTCTATGACACCTGCTAATTTTGCACCAATTCCCTGTCAAGGTTACTTCTGGGCAGTAAAGTCTGCAAGTGGCACAAAATTATGATGATACCTAGTCATTTCTGAAAAATGTAAGATGCTCTTCTTTGCTTCTTTGGGTTCCTAGACAACATCCAAAACATTTGGAATATATTATACTCCTGTGTTCATATTTGAAAAAAGGACTTGCACTGCTGAATTGTTTCAGAGTTGTTGAAGATGAACCAAAAATAAGTTGAACAATTTTAAACCATGTTTAATATTAAGAGCTTAGAGACTTAAAATTAAGTGTAACAAGATAACCTCTTTTTGTGTCTGCTAAAACAGAAGGGTAAGAAATTGTTTCAGTTCCAAACCACTGGAATGTGGCCTTGTTTTTTGTTGCTTATATCCTTGAGGTACTTACATGCTCACTTTACTGGAATAAGAAGTTGCTATTCAAAAATTCTTAGGGAAAAGAGGTCTTAGATTTCTAATGAGAAGACATGATTATTTATCTGTGATTCTGTGACGTGATTATTTACATTTCTCAAAGGACATGCTGAAAATGCAGGTTTTCAGAGAGAGACACCCAAAAGCACACTTTGGACAAGACACACCTGGAGGCAAAGTATCTTCCTGATGCAGAACCATCCTTGGCAGGACAATGATAGGTCCGGATGTAACTGCAGTGTCACAGGTGGCTTAGACCCTAGAAAAGAGGTTTCTTTTTTCCTTGATGGAAATGTCAACCTCTGCTCTGTCTTCTGCTATAGCAAGTCATGTTTGAGAGAATGTTGGCTCTGCCCCTATTGTGTTCAGCCTGAGCAGCTAGACCTTTTATTATCTATAAACTGAAAGATACCAACTGCACTGACAAAAAGTGGTTTTCATCAACCTGAAGATTTTAAATAGCTTGTAATATCTAGTCATCAAGTTTAACCATTTTCTCAAATTTTCTCTCCAAACACTCTTGTAAAATTAGATTGCTTTTGCATATATCAGGAAATGGCAATTGAATCAAATGCTGGTTCTCTAATATGTGATAGATGCCCATGGTCTTTAAAATGCACCAGTGTACTATTCTTATATGCAAAGTCACTCACTTGACTATGCTTTATTGCCTCTGTCAATCTACCTCTGTGTTAATTTTGACTGTTAGTGAATTTCCCTTTCATGACCTTTTAGGAAAGAATCAGATAACTACTTGAAATGGTTGCTTAATTTATAAGTATTACAAATCGAGAAGTAACTGAAAAAAAATGTTTCTTGAAAGACAAAACTGCCAAATAGTCTCTAAACTATAAATCTGCAAGGAGTTATTCCTGCAGGTGATCATTCTAGTCACATGAGTTTGGACTAAGCTTGGAAGTACAGATTTGTAATATCCCAATCTAAAATGATTTCTCTGAAAGTTTGTCCATGTGAATATTCTTTTTAATTCATTTGGTAGGTCATTAATTTAAATCCCAGTCTATTCTGGATTGAGTTGCACCTGCTGCTGTACATTGTCCTAAAAGAAAGAAAATATTTGGTAACCAATTTCAGAGTTCTAGCCAGGTATATCATATCTCAGTAGCTGTCTATGAGCAGAATTGAAAGGCAAAGAGGAAAGTAACCATGGATTTTAATACATATCAAAATACAGGCTTGAAATTAGAGAAGAGTGGTTGAATTATCTGTTAAAAGGCAAAGAAAATAATTAAATAAACCATAACACCCTCTAGGCAGGTGTCTAATTTACAGTGTTATCCTGGGACGTGTTTTCATATTGCAAAGAAAAAAAAAGAAAGACTGAGACTTTAGTCAAGATTTCATCTATCAGTTGGTTAACATAGAATACCGAATCCATCAATACACCAGAAATATTTTTCTCATGTAGTTACCATGGGAGGTTCTCAAAACAGGGATGAAACTACAGAATGCTCAGAGAATGCCAAGGCTTTGTTTTGGTGGTATAGCTTACACTAAGTCTGCGAGTGAGATAACATTTTTTGTATCAGCACAAGTGTGCCTTCAGCAAGTGTCTGCTCCACATTTGTAACCCATATACCCGATCTGGTACAACTTTAGCATGTGTATCAGGTTAATCAATTTTATCAGGAATAAATTCATCATTGTCAGTGAATTTGTGACAGGAAAATGAAACCTATGTAGTTTTCCTAAAATTTCTTTCCCCATTTTAGAAGATCTCAGACTAGTGCTTTTTATACAGAATGTCCTTAGGACTTAAGTCTGGCCCTGTATTTTGAACCATGGATCCAGCTTAGCATTCATAGGAAAATGCCTTTTAGCAGCCATTCAATGAGCTGTTGCAGGATCAGACAATAACAATGGATGATGTAGGAGACACTGCTCCTGGCAAGCTAATTAGAGTAGGATTTTCTTCTAGCTTGGATGTAATATTGGCTTCTTCAGTCACAGATTTAACAACTGCTTTTCCTTTCAACAGTAAGTTTTTGCACCTCTTTTTTTTTTTTTTTTTTTTTGTCTCCCTGAACATAGCTGTCCATGTTTTATCACTGTGTTTGGATAAACATTTGACTTTTCTGTGCAATTCCTTGTCTATTCCTGTAAAAGAATGAGAGGACATCAGATAGAGGTGGCAGATTCAAAACAAACAGGGGGAGACAATCTAGAACTGAGCTGTGGAGCTCCTCACCTCAGAAGACTGCAGATGCTAAAGTTATACACAGCTTTAGAAAAAAACTAAACAAACTACTAACAGAGAAATTAATTAATATAACACTTTCTTCAATAAGGAAGAGGACTCACCCAAATTATAACTCTCTATACCAAATCAAAACTTGCCTAGAATGCCAAATTAGTAATGCAATACATTCTCTAAATATTGAGTTTGATTTTAACGGGTTAAAGCTGGTATTTTGTAGTAAAATTCTACTGAATATTCAGTCCTAATATGTACACTGAATATACTTCTATAGCATGGGTGTTGCTTTTGCTTTGTAAGAGGCATGTTTTTCCTGCAGGAAACTGTACCAATTATCCATCATCAAATTAAGAATCCTATATAATTTATACAGCAAAGCAAAAGATGTCTAGATGTTAGGAAACTTTCTATCAAAACCTAGAAGGATCTTAAAATTTGCAGAAAAACCAACCGATGATCAGAATAAAGTAAATCAATGCAATTCTTCAGCTTAGTAAATAGCAAAGAGAAAAATATGAGTGCATCTCATAAGAATATAAAAACACAAACATAACCAAAGAATATACTAAAAACTGTAAAGATATATATATTACAGTTGTCATCAAAACTTGGCATCATTTTGTCTTTAATGAGGAAATGGACATTGGAAAATTAACCAAGAAAGTTTCCAATCTAAGGAGTTGCTACATGTATTAACTTTTGCAACACATTTCAAAGGCATTTCTAGAGAGGCAATGTATGCCACATTAGACAAACTAAGACAAATAAGAAACAGACATCTTTTCATAAAACAAATCTAGATAAAAAATCTTCAGCGAAGTAAATTGCATTTATTTCTATTAAAAGACTGAGAGATAAGAAATGAGCCATGTTTTGAGGTTTTTTCCTCAAAATAATCATTATAGCTTAAGTAAGTTAAGCTAACTCTACTGATCCATAGAAGAAATTCCACATCTGGAAAATCTTTGTTTCGTCTGGGTTGGGGTTTCATGCTTTTTGGTGCTTTGTTCACCAGTTCCCATGACTCTAACTTAAACCTCTCCCTTAGGACCATTCCAAGTCCAATGGAAGAGCATTCCAATTCACCTAAAGCTATAGTGATCATTTCATTTCCTGAGATATGTTATTTAAGCTTCCTTACCTGTTTCCCTAAACAAAAATAAATCCTCAAAAATAAAGCAACTTAGAAAAAAAAAAAAAAGACAATGTAACTTTTTTAGCATGCTGCAGTATGGACAATTATTTTAATAGATTACAGTGAGATCAAAAATTGTAATTGTCAAAGATAACAGAGAGTTATATTTAGCAAATAGAAGTAAGATTAGACACACTCCAGCACCAAAATCCTCTATTTGCCATGACCATTCACAGGCAGCACTGCTTAAAATCTGAATTAAGTATCGGCCAAATGCACACAGTGCAGACGACCAGAAAATAATTGCCTCCTGTTTTCCCTTCTGGCTCTTTCCTATATAGTGCTATGCAATTGCTTATGAGTACTCTTTGCTTATCTACTTAGAAATCCAGGAGATAGATTTAGAAATATAATTATGACAGAAACAAAGTAGCACAACCAAAGTACTTCCAAAACTGGGATTTTTTTTCTCTCTTAAAGGAGCTATGGGCTGAGTCACAAAGGTTTGTTTCATTGTCAGAAGAAGGTATGGGCTAAATAACAAAATAATTTGAAGGGCACACATCCAGTCACCAAGGTTTAAAGGGCACCTGTTTCAAGAACACAGTCACACAGCAGCATCTGAAAAAATAAACAAGAGAAGGACTCAAGTACATGCACAGAATTGTTCCAGTTCTTTAGTTATTGTTCTTCCTGCTTGAGTTTTGGCCCATGTCACCCAGTAGTTTTCTAGAAAAGACAGAATGCTTGGAAGATAAGAAGATCCAGGGAGTGTTTGAAAACAGCAGTTGTAGGAGATTCACACTTACTGTCCTTGAGTGGTCTTGATCAAAAAGGTCAGAGGTTAATTCATTCTGACATCCTTTGTCTACCACAGACTTCTCCAGGTTTAGTCCTTTCTCAGAGGACTCAAATAAAAATTTATGAGCAAATCCTCCTCTCAGTGGAAAGGTCTTTACCTCTTGTAATGCATGGAAAATACACCTCAGTGAGATTCTAGCATAAGAATTTGAACTACTGCTTTCACCTACCTCTTCTCTCCACTTTCCCTCCTGACAAACTGCCTTCAAGGTTTTTGTGTTTGAACTTCTGCTGCAAAGGAGATTTAGGAAATTAATTTTTTTTTTTTTTTTTGTTTATAGACAACTGGATCTGATAACCGCACTTTTGCCTTTTAATTGTTTACCTATCATGCAACAGTTACTAGTTCAGGAGGGAAAAAAAGAAAAAACAGTGAAAATTAGCTATACTGCTGCTCTGTTACAAGTACCTGGAAAGTGGGGCACAAATGATTTTCAGCTGCTAGCCTAAATGGCAGGGCAAGGTAATCCCAGGCATAACTGTAAAGAAAGGTAAGGCTGACAGTGAGCTGGTAGGCATTAGCAGCTGTCCCAGATTATGCTCCCTGTAGAGCAGCTTTTTGTACCAGAGCTGGCTGCTCCAACACTCCCTCTCCTCTGGGACAAACCTGTGCAATGGGCAGAGTCATGCTCAGCTGTGCTTAGCCCTTGCTACTCATCTATCACTCCCAAACCATGCTGAGCTATTAGAAGGGGTAAGTGGAAGTCACTGTAGCCATAATTATACCTTGCATGCATATTGTTATCTGCATGAATGCTCATTCTATCCGCAACCTAACAACAAATTGATGAAACTTGAGAAAGCCTTACATGTGTGCGACAGAGAATAAAGAAGCTCGAGTACAGGGCTCCACATTAATTCGGTAGAAAACCACCCCACTTTTAACATCCTGACCCTATCAACACTGAGTAAGCACTGCCTTACCAATGTCCTCACACAGCAGGAGTCAGGATGGAATTTGCTTTTATTCCTAATGGACCTTTGAACAGCAGATCTCACTGATAAGAAGCAGATTTCACTGATTCAGTCAAGTGACTGTCAAGTGAACTCAAAAGCATATTACTTTCCCAAGCCTGCAGCAATTAGACACTCACCTATTCATGGAACAGTCCTTAAAGAGACATGAAAAGTGTGCTGTGTTCTCTGGTTTATGCTATAAATAGTAAAAATTTTGGAGCAAGTTACCTTGATTAAGAAAAAGCTAATTCATATTCCCAGACATTAGAAATATCCCTGTGTTAACATAGAGACCATCAGCTGACCCTATAAAACTGTAACTGAGGGCTAAAATAACTTCAGAGGAGCACTTAACACCAAACTGACATTTAAAAGCTGCCAAAATTTAAATTAAGGTTTATTCATGAAGAGCATCCAAGTAGATTATGGTAAGAAAATCAAAGAGGCATATTTCTGCTCTTTAATGACATTAGAAAATAGGTACACCATTATGACTAAACTATCATAATTTCTGTAATATCTGATTATTTTATCTGATTTTGAAAATGCAATACAGTATTTTTTCCTTCCTAGTAGTGTGTGTCCTTTCAGGGTTAGATGTGAAAGGACACACACTACTCTGTAGCTTCGGCTGCAGTGCTTCATGTTGAGAGCAGTATTAATTCATGACACCTTGCAGGTCACGGATTCATTTTTGTTGAGACTTGGTTACATTTCCTATGCACCCTTCTAATTTATTCTGGACATTTTGGGACTTTCTGGATTTAATACCCAAATGAATTTCACAAAAAAATAGGGACTTTGTTCCCACTTTCAACAATCAGGATTGAGCTGGACTCCTGTCCACAGGCCCCTTGATTCCATGCTCCTCTCCAAGCCATTCTGTCTTCACTGCCTTACCCCAAACATCTGCTGATGGATTTTCCCAAGGAAGGCCTGTGCTGTTTCCAGCCTCCAGTTCCAAAGCTGACCCCAACCAGCTTGCCAGACCTCTGACTGTGAATCCACACCTTCAATCTAAGGCACAGTTAATTCTTCTAGGATAACTGAAGTTTTTAAGTGAACAAACCAGTTTTTCACAGTATGTCCAGTATTTTTTTTAATAATATTCTTTTTAGTTAGCTTACACAGAAACAAGAATAACAAACTCAGCATTCTTTTTCTTGAATCACTTTCCTTACTTTTGTGATATATACTCCTGGCTTAACTCCAGTCATCTTGAATAGCTTAGGATCTTACTGTAGGTCACGTTGTGTCACTTGAATAGGGGAGTCTTTCCAGCTCATTTTTCAGAGCATTTTCATATTCACGAGAACAATCATCAGAAAGAAATGACTCAGTCTATGATAAACTGTCAAACTAAGTTTGTCTCTACCATCTACTGCTAAAGTTTTCTTGACACCTATTCAACAATTCATTTCATTCATAGTTTCTCTTTGATAAGTTTCCATTCCTTCAAGCCTTTTCCTCACAGCTAGGAAAGAAATCTAGTTCCCCTGGGGCTATTTGTCATACACTCTCCACCCAGCAAGAGCTGACCAGAAAGCATACTTACAGTGTGAACCAGAGCCTGGAATGAAACTTCCTCATTCAGTAGCACCTACAAAGGCTCACAAGCGCATTCCTCTGCTAGCAGATACAGCAGCCAATAGAGTCTACTGATTCTCATAAAGTGGATGTCTTGTCTCCCTTGTCTACCTTTCCTGTAGGCATTTTTTCATGATTCTTTTAGAGTGTTCATTCAACATGCAACGAGGTGAGCACACTTAATTATCTCCTATTTCATGTGGAATAGCCCACGAGCTGGAGAATATGCAGCTCTTCAAGGGGAGCTGAATACTTTTCTCCACATTCTTGCAGTGTCTATACTCATTTTTCATCTCTTGGTGTTACTGCAATCAGCTGTAGTGTGTTCAGTCACCTCTAGGAAGTCTATCTACCTGAAATGTTGAGCTAGGCATATGAATCCCTAAAAGTTGTCCTAATTGTTTAGCTACATATCTCAATGTAGATTTGTGTTCAAATGCATGCTGTCAGTTTTTAAATGGAATTTATAGTCTGGCTTAGAGTTCAAGCAGTAATTCCTGGGTTTCATTATGCATGAATTTGCTATGTTTGCAAAATATATATATCCCTTTTCATGTATTCAGTAGGCCAGGCTGTGATTCACCTTAGCACAAATAGATTGAAAGTTGTAACTGCCTGAAAGAGAGCTTTGTTTTGAAGGTGAGTCACAGTGTTACATCCCCAACTTTTATTCACTGCCTTCTAAATTCAGGAATTCAACCATTTGCTGTAAATTGGATCATTGGAATTATTCATATGAGGTCTATTTTTCACCCTATGTTGTTTTAATGAGCTGACTTTCAGCAAGCTGTGCAAACATTTGCCCCAGTAGCATATGAGAGGACGGTTTGGTGCAATAAGGGACACAGGCAAAAAGACTTTGAGGAATGAAATATTTCTTGTAGCAGCCTTCTGCTGCACTTATTTCTTGGAAAATAACTGTCTTAAAGAGGCTGCACAAGACTTAGAGAATTTGGTGTAGAAAATGTATTTAAATACTAAAATATGCAATTCTAACTGACTAAGAATTAGGACTATGTGGCTGCACAGCCATTCAGATGATACTACAACAGTCTCTGTTATTTAATAGAAACTTTGGAGTTTCTTCAGAAATTTGAGGCTGTTACAGACTGTCTTTTGCAGACTGAACATCTCCCCTTCTACCCTCCCTTCTATAGTGTTTGCTGTGCTGGCCTATATGCTGCACAGACATCCTCACCTGACTCTGGGTACAAGTGACTCGCTTCTCTTCCACTGCCTTTTGTGACTCTCCAACCTGTAATGTGCCCATTGCATTGGTCCCCTAATCTGTTCCAGCTGAACTGATTTTTCTGTCAATCCTTTAGCATTTCCAAAGGTATATCACACATTCACAATCAAACTATGTCTTACATATACTGTTGATACATTACCATGCTCTTGTCCTTCCTCTTCTTGCTAAGGGCTACCATTCCTAACAGAGGTCCCCACCATTAACATCTTTTATTACCTTTCAGGGACATAAAGATTATATAACCTTGGTGCAGAGAGTACTCTGCTGGGAACTGTAAAAGCAGCGTGTGTTTACAGTAACTGAATTTCAGAATAAGTCAGCATTTTTTGCCCAACAGGAATCTAGCACACTGGTTCTCAGGCAAGAAGGAGCAGAGTGGACCTGAGGTCAGCATGTGCTTGCTGTTAATGCACAGTTCACTTCTTTGTTTCAAGTTTCAGCCCCACACTTACCTGGCATTTTTTGAGTTTCCTTGCTTGGTAGATGTTAGGAGTTAAGAGCTGGTCTCCCCTTATTTTTCTGAGCACTCCTTTCATGGGGCTGTTATTGATAAAATAAATATAGTAATTGCAAAGGTTTACATGACTTTTTTTTGAGTTCCACAGATTCATTCATGTCTTTACAAACCATGCACAACCATGTGATGAAGTCCATTTTTTCCATAAAAGGGTATGGAAACATTTAACTAACTTTCAACAGATTATGAAGTTTTGCAACTAGCATGAAGTTAGATCTGACAAGTGAGCAAGACATTATAGAAGAAATTACAATGTTTTTAAAAATTGATACAATCTAAACGTCCTTGGTCAAGCAGAAAATATTTCTTTTGGATATATTTACATTTACTTGGTATTGCCTCTTAGAGAGAAAAATTTTATCTACTGAGGATCAAAATATGCAGTGGATTTTGGTGAGCTATACAGGTTTTTAATACATCATAGGTAACTATGACACCTTGTTTTGGTTGATGATCAGTAGTACTTTACTGAAAATATTGTACAAAATGCATGGGCACAGATGGACAATGTACATATGACAGTCTTCTGTTGAGATTAGAGTGAAAACACTTTTCCTGCAGTCTTGTCATTCCAAGGCATGGTAAGCTTTAAAAATGGCATCATTCCTCTGGATGAAGACTAGTAAAAGATGGTTAAACTTTGAAGGCCAAAATCTAAAATCTAATTTATCTCTGATCTAAAATAATTTTCAATATCTGTCAAGGATGCATTTAAAAGCTTTCTTGAAAGGTGCTTTAAATGATACATCATTATTAATCCTAGGTGCTAGAATTTATTTTTTAGTGATTTAGTTGTCCACATGCTGAAATTTTGGAGTTCTTACATGGAGGAGGAGGTTTTCAGCAGCAAATATCTAGGTTAAATAGGTTGAAATGAGGTTAATTAGTAGCTGAATCTAGTCCTATTAATTGAAATTCAGCCATCATGACTTGATAGGAACAGAGCTTTTCAAAGTTTAGTATTTAAGGACTTATATTAAAACCTGGGTTTTAGTTGCCCCTTTGGTTTTTCTTATGCATTTTGATATACAGTTTACATTTAAGTCTTGACCTTTTGAAATATATTTGGTTTATTCCTGACAGTTTGGTTTATTTATAGACAGTTATCCAAGCTCAAATTTTTTATCAGTACACTGACAGCTGCTCACTTCAAATTTCAAAGAGTCTCTAATCAGTCTTTTTTGAAAAGTACATCAAGAGTAGAAGGGCACACTTGCTTGTTGTACAGGAGTACATTTTCTCCTATAATTTGTTGCGTAAGTTTTCACTGAATGTAAAGAAATATTTAGTGCCTCCATACACAATCTTTCCAGTACTTGACTAAAAGATACTAAGTTTGGACTGAAAAAATTTAGCAACATCTATGTTTTGACATCTAAACATGCCATCATTTTGTTGCATTTTCTGAAGAACTTTAATATTTCTCTTTCTTTTGGTTCCTTATGCATAAAGTGGCATAGAGCACCAATGACATTTAAAAAAATATCCTGGATATCTTTGAAACATCTCCTAAAGACACACATATTCTATATGCATTCAGAAAGTTACCAGTACCAGCAAACAGGGCTGAGCTGATTTAAACCATGAAAAAAACATCCAATGATGTTTTAATTAAACTTTCAGTTATGAATGAAGTTTAAATATGACAAATTTTATGTCTGACTAGCCGGTCCTTTTTCACAGAGGAGGGGCAGCAGGTTATCAGGAAACTACAAAGCCTTCTGAGCAAAGCAAACCTACTTTCAGAAGCTGTTCTTTCTAAAGAAGTTATGTACTGTGGTACAGATATAGGCTTTCCCTAACATTATATTCTGCTTATTTGTCATATTTAATTTTTTTTTCATTTTGATCTTTCTAACTCCTATGTTTAAGTATATACTACCTTGGACTTGCACCACAGCTGATACATTTGTCATTCTGTTTTACATTTGCACAGTTTTTTCCTTTGTACACACTTTTTTTTTTTGTCTGTACATAATCTCCACAGATTAATTAGCCTTAGTTTGGAGTAAAACCATACACAGACGATACTCTTCCCAATATCAAGTCAGTGTTTTGAAACCTTGTACCACTTTAAAACATGTCCACACTTTCCTTGATGCTCTCATGCTTTAAATACTCACTCGCTATCATTACTCTTCCCTTGCATTATTAGCTGTCATTTGGCTGAGCAGAACAGGTTTTCATCTTTTCTTGCAAATCAAACTCTTTAGCCCCTTAATAATTTTTGTTGTTTTCTGAATTAATTCAAAACTTGTTTATGTCTTTGTGGTACTTGAGAGATTAAAACTAAATGTTGCATTTGAGAAGCAATTAATTTGTGCCAAACAGAGTATGTCTGGTTGTTCTTTATGGAAATACTGAGAAAGTAAATAATAGTTATTTTTTATAATATAGATGCATAAAAAGATTATTCACCTATGCCCTTTTTTTTAATAAATATGCCTTTAAAATACTAGCTTAACCTATCAATCTCAGGTATAAGCCTTGTTGTCTTGTCTGTTTTCTTCTTCAACTTCTTTGGTAGTGTTTTATTCCCTTCCTCCAAATACCACATTTTTTCAAGGAATTTCTACATCATCTACTCATAAATATGAAGTAACTTCTCCTATATTTCACCAGGTCTTTCATTGCTTCCCTCCCCCCTTCTGCTATGAAGCACTTAAAGAAACACTTGTACTTACTTGATTCTAGTGCACATCAAGTAGTTTTTCCATGTATGTGTTGCAGCTGCTATTTTAAATACATTTTTTCAAGGCCTGATTTGGAGTCCTTCAGAGCCATTAATATCTTTCATCAAACCTCAGTAAAAGACTAATATTTCTTATTTTATTTAAGAGCTACACAAATTCATTATTGTAATGATGTCTCTAAAAACTTTAAGTTTACAGAAGGTAAATAGAATTTTAGGTTCTCCTATGTAACCCACCTCATCAACTAGATTTTTTTTGACAAGAAATGACAAAAGTATGTTCAGACTGAAGAAGAGCAGAGCAGATAATTTTGATCATATGGGGATTCCACTGTCCATGTCTATTTTCAAAATTACTTGACAATAGAAAAATATTAGGTCAGATATAGCGAAATACAGATCGGGCTGCCAGCTCTACAAACACAAAGTTCACATTTCACCTTGCTTTTGAGACTGTGAAGTGTACAGTTTACTAAACAGATACTAAAAAAATGACCTACTAAAATAATTTAGGGAACTTGCCAGCCAATAACTAGTCTCAGGACATAAAATACAGACTAAATACTGCTGTATCCTGTCAACCTCCTTTTCCCCAAACCATCGATTTTTCTCCAAGCTCACTATTTTTCCACAGCCAATCTTCAAATATAAGTGTCATAACCTGAACTCTAAGTGAAGAGTTTCCACGTGCTGCAGTGGGACTCCAGAGGGCAGATATGTCGTGGCTGAAAAGAGATGCCTGCAGGAACAGCAAATTTCATGCAGAAGCAATTTTCAATGATTAGTTGTGAAATAAATTAAGATATGAAATCCAATTCCTAGAATAGCAAACCAGTGTCTTATTAAAACCTCATTTAATAGTGTTGCTGACTTCATGGAGTAAATATGAAACATTAACATCTAATAATAACTTTAGCTAGAGTTTTAGATTTCCTTTGTAAGTTTTTATGGTATGCTGTGTACATTCAGCATTCACAAGATTTATGGAAAACAGAATGTATGTTTTAGTTGAGATGATGATTACTTTAATCTTCCAGATAATTATATTTGACATAGTCCCTATAAAACTTCAACTTGCATCTGTGATATATTAAACTTAGAAAAGATAAAGCAAAATATTAGATTCTTTATCTTTTAAAGATTAGGCATTAGAACTTGTAGTCAGCAAGATTTCAGTTCAAATAACAAACCCCAGAGGAAAGACATCCTACAAAATCATGGAAAAATCATGGATTTGCTTTTATTCTTTTTTTTTTTTTAGAAAAAGACAAAGAGTCATGCCACAAAGACCTCCAGGACAAAGAGTTAAAGCATGACGGATACCTCAGAAACCCAGAGTCTGAGGAAGATAAGCACCTTTAAAAATAAATCCCCAATTTAACTACATAAATGATCATTTGCACAAAAAATTACACAAGGAGAAGTTACCACTAACAAACTGTCCAGCAGTGGCTTAACTAGTGAAATCTTGAAATGTATTGGAGGTTTTGTCCAATGCCTATTCAAAAGTTTAGATTCACTTTAGATTCAGATCCTACTTTTTAGGTCATTGCTTCCTATGAAAAATCAAGTTTTTCTGGTGTTTTCTCTACCAATGAGGCCACAAACCAGCAATTCAGAGATGGTTATTACATCCTGCTTGTCTTCACAGTAACAAACCTTCTGCAGAGATTGTGTTTCACAGTGCTGCAGTGGTAGCAGCAGGGATGAGAAGGCAGGAAGACAGCTCTGCCTTTTTGCATCACTTAATAAAACACACATTACACAGGGCAGAGATAATTGAAGATGACTTACATGAGACCCCTAAATCTCACTAAATCTTCTCAGGAATAAGCATTTTCCACCTGTCCCTGCAAGCACTGGGACTTGCTCTTTGATTTAAAACTTCTTGCCGCTCTTTGATCTCTGTTCAGAACAATCTCTGTACTCTGAATTATCTCCCTGCTCACCCTCTGACTTCGATGAGTCCAGCTCACATAACACTCCTGACTCTCCCCTTCTGCTCCCTGCTCTGTACACAGACAGACACCAGTCTGCCACCATTAGATCATATAGAACTCACTGAACCAAATCTCTATTCACAATCACTGTTCATGTTGGTCACTGCAGACAAGCTCAAAGGCTTTGTTTCTTCAATATCTTATTGTGCCATTTTGTATGAGATGTCTGAAGAGGAAGATTTGTAATTGAAGGAACGTACCATCTTAGTATGACCAGGTAAACACCATGTTAGTGTGACCAGGAGGGACAGAGAGAGTGGAAAAGAGAAAAAACAGAAGACAGGGAAGAAAAATTTCCATTTATGAAAGAAGACGGTAGAGAAGGTTTTAAATAGGGAGTAACAATAGTGAGTTGCGGGTTTTTTGGAAGTGATGGGCTGTTTGTTTTGCTTTGGGGTTTGGGGATTTTTTTGTGGATTCTGCACTTTTCTATTACTGCAATTTGACATACAACCTAATTTGCACTTCTACTAGAAAGAAAGAAGAACCTTCTGCCATGCCTTTTATTCTGTGAAATTGTACTCATCCTGCTCTAATTCCAGTGATGGGACCAGTGAATTTGTAATGTATTACTCAGCTATCAAAAAGCTATGTATGGTCATTTTGCCTGTCAGGTCACTGAAGGAAGGAGAAACAATGCTGTTTAATACTCTTCTGCTGTGGTGAAGCATAACACATGGCTAATGCTAAAAACTAATCTCAGTTCACAGCTTATTGCCATCAACTGTTTTATAACAAAGACAGTTCTGTTGCTCAAATTTAGATATTTGTAAGTGTTTGGACACTCCAATAGATTAATACTCCCATAAACTTCTCTAAGCAGGTGCCTCACATATGGTTAAACAGAATGAAGCTTTAACACTTCCTTTCTCATTTGAATTTTAAACTATGCCACCATCACTAATGTGTCTTTTTTTTTTCTTCAATATGTGGTTTCAGAAAACATTTGGTTGCAGGGGCAGAACTTGTGGGTTGTTTTGTTTTATTTTTTAATAATTTAAGAATAGTTTATAATCAGTTACTTTAAAAACAGGTTAAAATGGAATGATGTGAAAATGAAACTGGAAGCACATATTTCTTTCAAGTTATTCAGTTAATTATTATTTTGTATTTATGGCTGTGATTAGGAATGCTTTCTGTGTTCCTGCATTGGTTTATTTATTATTCTTGGAGCACACAGTGATAGTGAGACAGCAGTTCAGAAACAGCCAGATAAGCTTGTACTTTGAAGTGCACAGAACTCTAATTAAGCTGTGGGGCTGTTTACAAAGCAGGGCCATAATCACACCATGAAGATTGTTAATATTTATTTGAGATCACATTTAATTTGAGACTCATGGATGTACATTAGAAGTCTACACTACTCAGTTTATGTAAACCCATTAGTACTCACAACAAAAGCTAATTAAGGTAGATATTATGACAAGAGCTTCCCAGTCTTCCACCAGAAGAAAGCTTCAAGGTTAAGACATCAAAAAGTTCATGAAAACAACAACAGCTGTAGTTTCCATCACGAACTGCCGCTGGGGTGAGTGGATTTTGAGCATTTTCTTTCTTAAAATTATACACCCTTGTTGTTCAAAAATAGAGGTCTGGACCATGGCATGAGGTTAAAAAGCATGTACATCTTGCAAAAGCAGTGTGTCCAGAGGCAATTACGGTCACCTGGAGAGAAAGTGATTGTCCTTGGGGCTTCTCCACCCCTCTCCTACCACGGGGAAGGAGAATGCAGAGATGCCTGGCAGTGCACCCTTGGCATCATGGAGGGCACTCAGGAGACTCTCTCTTGGTCTGCTCTCTCATGGTCTACTATCTCTCCTCCAGACTGCACCCATTCAGCCCCTAGGCTGCTCAAAGGTTAACACCAGGTGTTGACAGGAGTCAAATAGGCACTTTTCTGAAGGCAAAATATGGTGGGACACATAGGGTTGAGTCCATGGACTGATAAATTGCCCAGATATTTGCACAAAAGGACACCTATGTGCTAAATGAAATTTCTGGGTGTTTTTGATTTATCTAATTGAAAAACAGAGATTTTTTTTAAAAAAACAAATCCAAATTAATCAAAATGTGGCTTGGTCATATGAAGAATTTTGTTGAGATTTGTCAAGCTTCTACTGAAATATTTATGTTTTAACAGAATACATTTTATTTCCATGCCTTTCCACAGGAATTTCTCTAAATCTTTCCAGTCTGCTCTGATTGGTGTCTGCTTCTCAACCTGAAACATATCAGATTTCTCAGATACTGCAAATATTGCAGAACCAGATTTTCTTTTGCAAAGCAGCACAAGTATAATTCAAAATTCAAAGTGCTTCATTCCCAGCCTGGTCTTCTAGATAGCATTTAAAGGCATCTCCTGAGTCATGAAACAATGTGCCCAGCAGCTTTTTAAAATTAGATATAAAATTCTGATTCTGAATCATTCTTTTGTTTTGTGATACTTTTGGAGAATTACGGCATTGGTTTTTTTCCTTCTCTAACAAGGGGAAAGATGTTTGCATGCATCAGATTGGGCAGGCTACATAAACCACTCAGCAAAGGAGCTCTGGATTTGCCACACTATTTGTTGCAGTCCATAGACAAGTCACAGTAAAGCTCAAACTGGCATAATGTTTAAGAAAATATGAATCTCTGACTGCTTGTGCATATTTTGGATCCATACATCCTTCCAGACTCAAGGAATCACACAGAAGAGCCAGAGATATACATAAGAGTTTGCACATTGATGAAGAGTCAGAGGGGAAGTCGATGTATTTTAGAGCAAGCTTGAAGAGCATGAGGCTTGTGCAATTGTTAGTTTATTTCCTGAGAGCTGGACTCAGTTGCTAGAAGTAAAAACAATATCACCATTCCCGTCCATCCTAGTACCCAGTGCCTTTTGTCTGGTCTTTGGTATTATGTTTGCAGACCAGAGTATTGATAGAACTACTAAAGGACAAAAAACAAATAGGTTTGGCAAGTGTAGACCAGCTGGAAGTGCTGAGCAAGGGTAAGGTTATAGGGAATTAGCCTCTGCCTCCTGCCCTTGGCTGGCTTGAGAATTATGTGTTCAAGAACGACAAGCAGCACTTTACAAGTAGATTCAGCCTTGAAAGGAAGATTGGAGAGGCACAGCTTTGCTTATGCTAACAAGAGGTTTCTAAAAATATTTCCAAAACAAGAAGTGGGAGAAGTCAGTGGCTGCAGTTCCAAGGCAGGCCAGGCCTGGGGGACAGGAAAGACACGGCTCTGGGAGAGTCAGGGGTGGAGCTGGTATGAGCTGGTGGGAGGGCTGGCAGGGCAGGGAAGGTAGGGTCTGGTCCCTCTAAATATTTGCTTCTGGAAATAACACTAAGACTCTTCCTGATCATACATGCTGCTCCTCATGCATGAACCCCCCTAACACCAGCTGCTGCAATCCCCTCTTGTCAGCAACAGAGCCCTCTCCTTCAGATTCCCCTCATATTATTTTTGATTCAGCACACATATTTGTTGACCCATCCCTTTTATAAGAATTTACTCTTTTGGGTTTGTTTTTTTTTCATGTCAGCCATTAAACAGAAAACACTAAATAAAATGAAATTATTCTGGAAGATAGCTGGAGTATTGACTGCACTATGACTGTGGTTAACACCAGAATTATTCAAATACAAAAACCTGTTTCTGATTGTAGTCATTCTTAAGTTTCCAGACACAGTGAAGCCAAAAGATAGAGTTGCATCATAAATTTTACCTAGACGCTGGTTGGTGGTTTAGGACTTTGCTTATTTTTGAATGCATTTTGCTGTAACATCTGTATCCAGCTAATTGAATTGTAGATGTAAGACATGGAAGGGTGCCTTTTCCCAGTTACAGAAAGGGTATATGTTTTCAGGAGATTTTCCAGTACATTGTCAAATACAGCAGCAAAACATTTTCCATTTTCTTTAAAAATACATTCCTTGCCAACCTGTAAATCTCAACTTTAAAACATGCCCTTAAATGTCATTTGCAGTGCTCCAGTTTAGCTGTTTGGTTTAAGAACAAATTAATCTAGTACACTCATGTTGATCAACATCAAAGGTTCACCTGGTGAGGTCTGTACCATGTGTACTTGGTACCAATGGCCCCCGCTCCCAGTTCAGACTGTAAGCATCAGTTTACCGGAGAAATGGAGGAAGTTCTTCCACACAAACAATCCGCAAGTAACTGCAGGCTTGTGATTCAGGTAGATGTCTCCATGAAAACAGCTACACCTTCAAGGGGAGCAGGAACAAGCCTGAGCTGAAATGGAAAATATCTCCACATAAGCAGGCATTGTTTGACAGTAGCAGCTGGGAATGTGGGAGGAGCTTGCCTGAGATTCAGTGCAGGGCTCTCAACAAGAATAATGGCACAGCGGTGGTGGCAGCTCAGCAGCTTTCCCCTGAGCACAGGGGTGTTTTCCAGCATAGAACTCCTTGTCACTGTCCCCCTGATCCAGCTGCCTGTACACTGGGTTCGTGGATGCCTTTTCAGCATCATGTGAGTATTGAGAGGTGCAGAGCATAACTGAGTGTATTGTTCCACAAGAGGCATTCTTTAAATGATGCAAGAATGGAGATTGCAGCACAGCTCTGCCCTGATACCATCTTTTAACATGATTTTAAAAATCCTCAAAAATCATGTGCTTTCATATTGCATGGCAAATTCTTACTTCATTTTGTGACTTTATTGGATGTCATGAATCTCAGATTTCCTTTGCTGATCATATGTGTTTGCTTTTAACTGTATTCCCCATTATATCTCTGCCTACATTTTTCTAAAATTAATGTCCTTTATTTTCTATCCATATTTCTTGCCTATCTATAGCTAATTATTTATCTGACCATGGCCCAGTAAAATTTTTCTGACATTTAATTCTTTACACAATCTTACTTAGATTCTTTAAATTCTTTAAAGTTGTTTTAGTTTCTAAAATGAAAAATGGTCTGCATGTTTTTATTGACATTGTAGCATGGACTAGGCACATGATTTTGGAAAGGTTCCCTCAACACCACTCATTGGTTCATATCTCCAAGCAGTTTTGGAGCATGTGAATTGGATGGGTTTCAAATGAAACTAAGCCAAATGATGCACCCTGGTAGTGTGCCAGTGATCTCCAACCCAGTCGTGAAACCCCAAGGATTCATTCAGGTCGCAAGATGCAGGCAGACATAGTTCAAAGTAACTCTACCTTGAGATGTGTCTAAACTTTGGTTCCATTTATTTTGCTGTATAAATCCATTCTTTCTCAGCCATGTTGCTGGTAACGTAGACACGGCCAGTGGTAGTTAAAAACATGTTCAGACTGTCTTCACCCTTGTTGCCTTCTAAAATAGAGAAATTCAGCTCCTGATTAAGTTATCGCTTACTGCATCTTCATTTAAAAATGAATAATGCTCTTCTGAGCTGTTCACTAATAGCAACAACAGCGCATCTCATCTGAGCAGAGTGTACGTGTTTCAAAACAGATACCTTGGGCTCTGGTCATCATGTCAGCATTTGCCTATGTAAGCCTGTGTCAGGATTTGCCTGTGCAAGCATTGCACTTGCTCTACCAGGAATTTTTGTAAGAATAATAATTAAGAAAAAAACAAAACACACACACACACAAAAAAAAAAAAAAAACAAAAAAAACAAAAAAAAAAAAAAAAAAAAAAAACCAACCAAAAAAAAAAAACCACAACTATGCAAAGTGTGTGATATCATATTGAATTTCTCTGGAGAGTTGGCTGCTTCTTTCTCCATCCGGCCTCAGAAAGAAGGAGGCGTGTAATGAGGAAAGCAACTGCACTAAAAAACTATAGAGATCACACGCTGCTGGTTTGTTCAAAGACACACACAGGACATTAGTGTTTGCAGATGCTCTGTAAAGATAAAAGACTAAGGCCTAGATGGGAAGAAATTATGATCTGCATTAAATAGATAGTGAGCCAGTTATTCCCTCAGTTTCACTATTGCAAATCCCACAAATTTCATTTCATTGTCAGAATGAGATAATGATTTCTCTTAAAGGAAATGATGGCTAGTGAAAATGAAGGGAATTGAGAAGACACCAGAAAAAAAATTGCAACAAATAAGTGTGAAATAAATTATCTAATGTTATGAAAAGAAAAAATATTTTGTTTTAGGAAGAAATTCAAAGGAAATGAAAATCCCTTTGTTAAGGGTTAAAACTCTCAATTCTGTAATTTGGTCTCTCTATGCCAACCTTGAAAGAAGTTCATCAATCAACTCTAATGATAATACTTCTATAGAAAACAATGGTATCTAATATTAATAGCTGTAGTTGCTGTAAAGAAAATTAAGGACTACCTGTAGAATGAACATGAAGACAACTTTATGTGACAGGTTTTGCTTTCCCATATAACGGAGGGGATTAGGTTTTTAAACTGGTATCTCTCATGTCTTCACACATTACCACATGGGATTAAAAAGGGAAAGAGAGTCTCAGGCACTCCTTTTTTCCTCCCTTTCTCCCTCAGGGAAGCCACAGGACACAGTAATCAATTAAAAAGGTCAAAATATGCAAGGTCAAATGGCTTCATTTACTGTGACTATTAATCTCAGTTGCATTCATAAATATTTTTCATATGGGAACTTATCTTTCCACTCAGCAAAGACGTGGGGGTTTAGTTCCCACTCCTTTTTTTATCTCCCCTCTTCCTCTCATTTTTTTATTTCCTTTCATTAGTGTATTTTCATGAAATACTAAATATAGGGAACTCAGAATCAGGCCCAATTCTCTGCCTTAACTAGGGTAAAATGCAAAAAAAATATGGTAACAAAATAAAATACCTGATCTCTAGATATTTAAAATTACTTTATCTCTCTTCTGTTTCTTACCTTTTTCATGTCCAAACGTGAAAGATTACCTGAAATATCAGCTAAGCAGGGAAATATTATCATAATAAATGAGCATGCAAGTATGTGCCTGGTAAGTTATTTGATTAAACAGGAAGCTAGAATCCTATAGATATCCACAAATAAAGCCCCAAATCTAAATGACTGTATCGTTAGCTCATTTGTAAACTGTTCCAGATGTAAGATTTTGGCAGCTTTCCAGTAGGCTGGCTGCAGTCTGAGCTTCCCTGCATCCGCAGTGAGAACTGCAATGCCTGACTCTTCAAGGAAAAGCTCCACAAGGCTGATGACAAATTATATAAAGTAACAACCTGCCTGCCTGGCAAAGAGAAATCCAAACAGATCCCGGGGCAGAGAATGCCCTTTTTCCTGGGGCTAAGCTACAGCCGTTTGACCTGGATGTGTGATCGATCTGCATTATGCATCACCCGGTGAAAGCCCCTCTGAGGAGATCATTTAGTGATCATATCAGGGACTCCACTGCTAGAGCCTTGGATGTTATCTGGAAAAACACGAGAGACAGACGACTGGCAGGTGAGAAGGACATTACATAAATATATTTTAAAATTCATAAGGGATCAAAATCTATAACAGTAATTAGTGGTATCATTTGCATATGTGTCAATGTAGCCTCTGAGTATTTCTCCAGCCTTTTGTTTGTGTGTCATGTTACATCTGTGCTGTGCTAGGGTGGAACTGTGTGTGCTCCTCTAACTAGACGAGACAAACTTCGGTTAAAAGCAGAGCAGCAGTGAATTTTGGTTCAGTATTATGGCACAAATTCCTCAGACTAAAGTGTGCTGAAGCATTTTATTTTGCTTCAGGTCAGACCTTGTGCTTCACTGCTGTGATGTGCTTCAGTGAGTTGCGTTACGGAGCGTTTTGTAGCCAAGGAGTGTGTCAGTTGGAATATCTGGGCTGTGCACTAAGCAATTACTGGTATTTCCTCTGGCAGGGATTTCAGTGCTGTGAGCTCCAAGTGAGTATCAGGTATGCCAGAGCTAAGCTTCTGAGATATAAATTACCAGCCATCTATATAGTTTCAGTCCACATTTTTATTTTGACTTGCAAATATTCAAAAACTGGGTGCAGAATATAGTAGAGGTCTGGAGAAGAAGATCATTTAACTCACTTTATTTTTCTCTTCTATTATTGTCTGTTACATGAATGCTTCTCATTCACCCTGCTGGGATTGTTATTTTAATTTTGCAGCATTTAGAGGTTTCAAAAAAGGCAGCAGAAATGCACAATGGGTGTGACTGCCAGAAGGATTGTTTTGGTTTGTTTGTACACTTACAGTGGGGGTGGTTTATTCCAGCGGGAAGGAAGGAGGGAGGAGAAATGTGTATAATGATAAGATCGGATGAGATGACCAAGAGGCAGACTTTATGGCTTACTTATGTAAACTGAACTTTTACATCACTCTCCTGCGTTTACGTTTTGGAGAAATAAGAGTAGCTAAGTGCATAACAGACATTTGGTTGAGTACTGATTCCAAAACTGATTACATTGGGTAATCAGGCAGTGAGTGGCTATTGCCTATAAAGAAACACGTGGGCAAAATCTGCACTGAATTAGACCTACTCATAAAAACTTTGCTCTGCCCACGTGTATAAGTGACTGGATTAATTCTGTGCCTATTCCCATAGATTGCAAAGGCAAGTGAGTTTCCTAGGCAGAGGAATCCAGCTTTACACTGTTTTACAGTAAAAGCTCATGATCACAGAGATGGGGGCATCATATTTACTTTGGTGCTCTGTAGGTGGTCACAAATATGGCAGTGTCATAAAAGCACCAGACATTAACCTCTCATCACAGCAAACAGAACTGGGCAGACAGTCCACTTCATCTCTCAAAAGAGTGTCATAAAACTGGGATTCTTTGGTAGCCTTAACCACCGCAGCACATGGGGAAGCAGTCACAACACAGGTCCTGATGTTCAGGACAATGCTGAAACTCCGCTGGAAGAAGCACTAAGAGGAAAGAAATTCCGAGTGAAAAGGCATGGATGTTACACAAATCTATAAAAGGGAAGCCAGTGGGGCCAAGTCAGTCTTTGTTTAATCTGGATGTTGCCTGGTCAGCTGGATACTTGTTTACCCTGAGATTCGTTGCCATTCTACCTGCTGGAGATGTTTATATGAATGCTTTGAAGTAAGCTTTTTAATTTATCATTAAGTTCAGAATGGCATTTGCATCAACAGACTCCAAGTACCTCTTGTGTGTGTCCACATACAACAACTGCTACCAACTGTCTTCTATAAAATTGTTTCCCTGTCATCAGCTGACGTAGGAAAGCATTTAATGATATGTAATTTATACTTCAGAATGTGACCTACATATGAAAGTATGCAGATTTTATCAGGATATAAAGAGAACTTGATAAATGTATATATTTAACCTTGCATATGATTATCAAATATTTGGAAGCTAAACAACTGCTAATTATATTTCTGGAGACTCTGTCACATTCCTAGAAACGGGGAGTGAACGTGAACCCTTTAGCCCCTTTAGCTGCACTGATAAGGGTCGGCATGTTTTTATTCCTCTTGGCAGCTGGTTATGAGCCATCACAGTTTTTATCAATACAAGGCTTAGATGTTAGAGGACCCTTAGAAACTGTGACAATTCCATTTTCCAGGCTGTGCTGGTGATGTAGGCTTGTCAGACCACTAGTATATTTGGGCTGCTGTCAGTCAGAAAACCTAAAAATCAGGCTAAACCCCCAATAAGAAATATGGGGTAGTTGGAGCAGATATCAGGGTGTATTCCAGAAACTACTTCATGATTAACAGAGATTCAGGGAGAGAAACAAAACAGCAAGTTGTGTTGCTGTTCTGTTTGTTCTCTGGGATATCAGCAGTTTAAACTGCTGACTACCTGAAAATGGTCAAGAAGGGTCATGACACTGAAAGAAGAAATCCTCTTAGATCAGCAATTTGTGTTATCAGGACACGCCTTTAAAAAAACACATTCTTTGCAAAAGAAAGAAGAAAATCTGAAATATACATTCTTCATGGCATATGCAAGACAAAGTAAACATTTTGCCTTCAAAAAATCCTTCTGGCCTGCACACAGAAATAGCATTTCATGAAATGTAATTTGATATAATCATCAAACAGGGAGTACTATCTACTTCCTAAGTAGAAAATATATCATGGAAAACGTTTTTTCCGTTAGACAAGAATGGCTGGAGAAGAGAAGACTTTGGGAAGGCCTTGTAGCAGTCTTACAGTATCTAAAAGGGGCTTACAAGAAAGCTGGAGAGGAGCTTGTCACAAGGGCATATAGGGAAAGGACAAGGGGTAATGGACTTAAACTGAAAGACGGTAGGTTTACACTAGATGTTTGGAAGAAATTCTGTACTGTAAGGGTAGTGAGGCACTGGCACAGGTTGCTCCCCATCCTTGGAGGTGCTTGAAGCAGAGCTGGATGCAGCTTTGAGCAGCCTGGTCTAGTGGAAGGTGTCCCTGCCCATGGCAGGGGGTTGGAACTAGATGATCTTTAAGACCCTTTCCAACCTAAACCACTCCGGCATTCTAGGATTCTATGATCAGGTAGTCTTACTGACACAAAAAAAGTGAGCAATGGTCATGCACAAAAGGTATCCAAAATGTTTGAGATGCTGTTAAAATTGCATGGAATTAATTGACTGTAGCTAAAAACACTTTGATTTTGAGTGGGTGCAGTAAAGGAATGCAAATGAATGCAGACTGCCTTCTCAGGTCACCTCTGTGTGCTCTCCTGGCACTGTGGAGCAGCATCCTGATGCTGCTTTCAAACCCCAGCACCAGGCCTGAGTTACTGACTGTGCTGTCTCATTACGTGGCAGAGCAGCCTATGATCCAGCCTGCTGTGATGGAGCACACTCATGCAAATATGCTATATTATTATACCATATTATGGTACATTGTTACCGTTGTATAAACTTGGTATAGCATATAAATAGATTATATATTTATAAAATACCTATCCTGAGGAGCAGTGAGCTGCAGCTCATCACAGTCACATCATAGCAGCACAGATCATGGTTTTCCTCTCTGTCTTTTTTTCTTCTTTCTTGATTTACATAGAAAAATAACATCTAGACACATGTATATAGTCATATCTGGTGGTCTCTTAAAATGCGAAAAATTATTCACTAGGTAAATCATTAAATATTTTCAATTTCTGGGACATCTAAAATGCCCACTTGAGGTGAGAAAAAAATTGGGGTAACAGATAATAGGGTGAACAGCAAAAAATGAGGACTAAGGAGAGAAGACTTAAGTTGACAAAGCCTCTAAATAGGCACTATAAAAATGGTAACTTTTCCTGTTACTGCATTCACAAGAAATAGATTTGGAGTTCCCAGTTAATTCCCCTTACTAATGTCAGACCACATCCTCAGCTGAGAAGGAAAGAACATTCTGGCTTCTTCAGTGGCCAGACCTCCCAAAGAGACCAGGATTTCTTGCACAAGGGCAGCAGCACAGAATGATCTTTCACAGAAGAAGCAGCATAATTCTCAGCTCTGAGATGCACACACCCTCAAAACATTTCAGACAGATTACTCCTAGTGCCTTCACTGTTTTCTGAATTTACATTGACCGATGTAGCATTTATCTGCGTTGTACTAAGAGCCATTATGTGCACCATACAACATAACTAAAGATCTGGCTTCTACATTTTCACCAGCATTTTTTGAAATGCATGAGTACAACTACTAATCTGCCTCTCTTCTAAATTAAGGAGCTTTTTTATGGTGCAAGAGTTACACTGTTTTCTGAAATTCTGGTATTATAGCAAAAAAAATAATGTTAGGTAGTCTGAGATTGGTGAATTACTGATAGTTTTGCTGCAGTAGCTTAGCCATTGAAAGTCTGAGGTAAAAAATTGTTACTCGGTATTTTAAAAAGAAACTTTCAGCCATTCTAGTTGAAATTATATTATTTATTTACCTACTTACCATTTCTCATATTCAATTGCCTTTATATTCTAAATTAACGTTCACTAAAATTTCTCAATATTGTATTTACCCCCAGAGTGTATTTAATTTATACCTTTTAGCTTACTTAAGTGGGCTTTTGCCACCATTGTTTTTCTTGGTTTTGTTTTCTGTTTATTGCCAAAGAAATGCAAAATTACTCAATTTCCAAGATCTGTTACAGAACAATTCTCATTATGCCTACTTTTCTAGTACTTGAATAATCCAAAAATATTCTGTATGTCTTTGTAAGCTATTGCTAAAACTATAACCAAAGAGGGAACTCTGGGGTTGGTGTAAAAGTAATCCCATCAAACAATTCATTTCCATTTAGATTACTTTTAGAAGACTATCAGTCAACTTTCATCTTGTTTTCATGGTTTTAGTACAGGCTGGGTTATTTTTAAGTCTCCTAATGAAAAGTTTTCTGCAAGACCCTTTGGGTAGACCTTTTATTCTTTAATTTATGATGATTAGCTAAAATTATACCATTATTTAATTTTTTCTTTCTACTGGCCATTATCAATTTGCAGGACTTGTCAAGGAACACTGTGTGCATCTGCTGCATACTCTCTGCCCTTGTCGATGTCTGATTTGATCTCCATTATCAACAGCCCTGTATTTCCAGTGGATTTATAATTGCTGTTTTCTCTTGTACTTTCCTCTTACCTCTGATGCCTTAAAACATACTCATGTACAGATTGTGAAGTCTATGAGTATATATATCTAATAATTCTTAAACATTTCCCAGATATTGCTTATACTTCAAAGCATGTCTGTAGCTGTCTATAGCAAGTAAAGGAAGGAAAGAAAGGAATTTTAATCCTTTTTTTAAGCACCAGGTGAAGAATTTTGCACTACATTTCAACTGTCCTCAAAATTTATGCTCATGCAGAAGAGAAATTACTTCTAGAAGTATTTGCTTTGTTCTGAGATTGGAGAAAGATTTACAGTGTGTGTAGGTGAAATAAGGTCTTAGAAAATGGATATGTTGCAGAACCCAAGACCACTTGATATACAGCTTCAGATATATCACTGTTTGTCTCTATCAGCATTTTTAGGAAATTACTGGCCCCCAATCTGGAGACAATCTCCTACAGGTGTGGTACTTTACTCAGGCTATTATATAAATATTAAACATAGCCACCTACCATGATGTAGAGCATAATCAGCTATTGATGTGATACATATTTGTAAATCGAGCATAATTTATGGAAAAGAAGCAGGAAAGCATTAAATAACAATTGTCTGATTACTAAAGGAGCTGTATCTATAATAAAGCAAGAGTAGCACACCCAGTGCAAAATATATGAATAATTTATTTTGGTTGAATGGTTAAATATCATTACCATGTACAGTTTCCTCCCTTTGAGAGTGCTCATAAGCTTTATTGTTATTGATATAATTACTAAAAAAGCTTATAGTGTAAGCATGATTTTTGAGAAAACTTCCGTTTCATTCTTGTAGTTTATTATTCTTCACATCTTTCAAATTCAGATATCAAATGCAACCAGAAGTAATACATTTCATTAATAGCACATGCTTGTCTAATTTTTGAAAATATTGCCACACTAAATTCCAATAAGATATCTAGAGTATTGTATGCCTTTTTTAGCATTGGTGTTTTTATCATGGAATGACTGCAATTCATTTAAGGCAAAGTCCTTCAGTCAAAATACTCACTCAAAATGGCATTGGGAATTAAATGCGTCATTGGGTTCTTATTCCATATTCTGTTTCTTAATTTCTTACTCTCTATATGAAAATGTAGAGAAGTGCCAAAAAGGTTGTAGGTGACTGTAATGTGAAGCTGGTGTTTATTTTCAGCTACTGGAATGTCTTGTTTCCAACCCTCTCATGCTTCTAATTTGACGTCTAATACCAAAGGAGCTTTGAAGCTCTCAAAGAGAAGGGGACATGTGCATACTCTGTCACCTTGTCAGTAATAGATATTTTCATACAACTGAGTTAAATTGCACTGTTGGGAGACTGGACAATTAGAAAGTTTTATTTATTACTTTCCCATTTTCCTCCATTAGTAAAATTTTAAACATTTATGTCATGGATCTCCATCATCATTTCTGTAATCAGGCAAAAACAATGGCACTGTTTAGTCCAAGTTTACAATAAGAAGAACACAGTATACTAAGTATATTGTAAAAGTGGTTGCTACAAAATCCTCATGCATTCACACTACAACAGCTGGAGAGGATTATGGAAATACACCCTTTTTTCAGTGGTCTAGTTTTTTCCGCCGTCATTGTAGCCAATTCTAGGACTGCAGCAATTAGCCAGCAAGCCCATGTCCTGTCCTGCCTGAGATTTTAGGGATGTGCAGAAGAATCCAGTCCCCAGACACTTCAGCAATTAGGAAACTTTTAGAAATTAATTTTTAGAAATTAATTCATTGTTTTTCTGGGGACTCCAAAATGATTCTTTATTAGCATGGGTCAAGGCGGAAGGGAGCACACCCAGAGCTGTCCACAAATCATGTCCAAGAGGAACTGAGCAATTGTGTAACTCTGCACATGGAGAATGAGCACCCAAATGAGAAAATGTCACTGTTCCATCAGGCAGCTCTGACAGGAGTGGAAGGAAAGATGCAATACACCTGGCAACCACCTGTTAGGAAATCAGCCTCATCATTTATATTTTTCAGCATGCAGGCTTATATGTGGTACACGTTGTCAAATGGGGATTAGAAATGAGTGAGAAAGATGAAAATTATGGTCTGCTCTCTCCAGGCCCAGTTTTGTAATTCATCATTGTGGAAATTGCTAAACTCTAAATAAATGGATAGCACAGATAAGTAGCATTGTGTCTCTGCTAGAAGTCTGTGCTAATGACAGACAACCAGGAGGCCTCATCTTCTCCTGCTCTTTGAACATTCATGTGCACTTACCAAAAGCAGAGGCTCACAATCCCCAGACCCAGCTCCCCAGACTGTGTATTCTTTTGGCACTGAGCAGCCTTTTGCACATCTAAAAGACCACTATATATTTGAAACATTCCTAAAAACTGCTGAAAGTGCTGAACTGCTTTGTATCTGATTGTTTGGAAGGAGTCTTGCTCACAAAATATTTCAACTGCTACAGTTCTGCTAACATCTGGACATCTTCCTTACGTCAGAGGTGGATGATGAGATCCAGATGCTATGACTTACTGATGTTTTCATTAACTTCTTAGCAGTTTTGTCTTTGTTTTGTTTACCAACTGCAACTTCTTAACTCCAACTCACATATGTGAGTGTTACTGGAGAGAGGGGGAAGAGCTGGAAAGGAGGAGGGAGCAGCCAGAGAAATTAAATTAGTTTTTGGCCCAAATCCAAAAGAACTGATTTCTCTTATTACAATACTCTGTTCCAGGATATGCAGTCTGTGGGAAGATCAGCCCCAGATGATAAGAAGCATTTCACCAAGCAGCTATTTTCAGTAAAAATGAGCTATATGATTTGCTAATTATGTTCTAATTTAAAAGTAAACATGTTAAGCTATGAAGACAACAGGAAATGAGGATGTAAGATAATATTAATGGCAACCTTGTGAACTTTGCATTTACAATCGTGCCTAAACCTAATTGCCATATAGACAATATTTATTACTCTGAGGGAATGCCACTATTGGAGCAGACACAGGAGGGAGCCTACTTATGTTGTAGGCTACACATTAGGAACTCACAGAATAATTCTTTGGCAACAAACGGAGTAAAAAAAAAAACCAATCAAACAAAATACCAGAAAAACCCCAAACATATCCAAGAAGCTGTATATTATCTCTGTGGCAACAAATGCCTTATATTTGCTAATTATACAAATTATTATCCTTTACATATTATAGAATTGCTTTTACAAGAATTTAAACCATTTCCAAAGACTAGTTCCTTCAATTTTTTATCACTGAAAATAGAGCTAGTGCTGGGCAGAACAGCTTTCCCTTCAATTTACATCCTATTAAGAGGTTGAAGTGAATTTTCAGAAACTGACTAAACTTGCATTTGCATTTTATGTAGCCATGCACTTAAATTTTTTGAGGGGGTTGAAACAGAGAGAAACACCACAGCACATTGATTGTCTGACTGATCAATACCCTTATTAATGAATGTTGCAGCACTGTGAAAGAAATTGAGATCAAGAAAAAGCTGTTTTGAAGAGATTATAATCTGTTACACAATCACTATCAGTGTTCAATAGGAGGGGTAACATCAGAATCTATAGAAGGATGTTTATGCACCCAAAAAAAAATGCAGCAGCCACTCAGACAAGGACAGGCAGAGAACTTGTCAATCCACTGAACTTCCTCCTGCACTGCCATGTTCACCAGCTTGCAGGAATATGGGAAAACAAAAAACAGGCCAGATTATCCCAGTGCAGGAAGTATCTCCCTGTACAGAGTTTGCTCAGTGATATCTGTATTTCCAAACTCTTAGAAGATTAATTATCACTATAGTTTATTTTTTGAGTTATGGATGTGTTTGTCTGAGGGTGCACGTATTAATCTTATACAGAGGCAGCTAATAAAAATAATAGGAGCAAAATGTTTAGATTCTATTTCCAAATTGTAAATTAAACATACAAAAAAAAAAAAAAGAATGAACAAAAGAAATGTATAACAGCTAGCCAGTCAGTCAGTCAGTTGGGCAGCAGCAAAATATACAATAGCAAAAGTAGGTAATAAGATCTAAGAAGCTATTTGCAAAGCAATATATTAAAAAGTTGTGACCTGATGTGCAAAGATATAAGATTTTTTTTTACTTCATCCTATTTCACACCCATGTCTCTTGTGATTTGACTTCAAGTGCACCTTTAATTTCTCACTTTCTCTTATGTGAAAGTAGAATGGTGCCCATCCATTACTGTAGCTTTTGGATTATACTGTATTAGAAATTAGAGTGGTTTATGTTTTGCAGTTTCTCACAAATTGGCACGAGAGTTTGGCACATTTTTCTGAATGACCTGAACTAATAGAAACTGATTGTTGGAACGGCATAAGGAAAAAGGAAATCTGCATTCTGCTTTCCTCTTATTTTACATTTTGAGGTCTCTCTTGTGTACCAATACTATTTCAGTTGGCAGAGAGAGATAAGACAGAACCAATACAAGGCTGTTCAGCTTTAGGTGATCTTTTTGTTGATGCTCCATAATGCCCTTAGTCTCTATCAGTATTCAGTTCAAATTTCACAGCATTCTTTCAGAGTTTCTGCAAAAGCTACTTGATGATGAAGTTCTGTTTTGGCAGCCATCCTGCAGTGGCAAAGTGTATGCCATGTGAGCTGAAGGAGCAACTGGCCTGCCCTGATAAACCATGGGCAAGAAGAGTTTTGTTTGGTCACTGTCAGTCACTGTCAGCAGAAAATCTCAAGGCTTTAAGCTGATGCTGGTCCATAAGACTGAGGAAAATAGAAATTTTTCTTGTCTCATGTATAGTTCATATATCATTGAATGTAGAAGGTCTTTTTCTTTTACTCTGTTCATTAATCTGATAGTCTTCCAGTTGCTATCTGTGAAATACATAAAGGAAGGCATGATTTCAAAAGGCAAAGTAAGCAGTTAATTCACTTCCATCCAAGACTCTTGTATAACATCTTGTGCTTTGCAATATCATTTGTCCATCTTTGCAGTCAGAATTCAGAGCTGAGGGACAGAGACATGACTGTGAAGTGTTCCCACAAGGCTGGTGCAAAAGAAGCCTGACCTCAATCTTATATTTTCTCTCCATATCTGCTACTTGTCAAGACATTTCTATTTTTCTTTCAGTGAGGTACAAAGCTGTTTTGTGCTTACCTTGATACACTAGCTCTTACCATGCCTACTTCTCTTCATCCCAAACACATTCATTTAAAGATGGTAAATTAAACCTTCATGCATGTGGTATTCATCTGCCATGATGTTACCTCTCATCAGTAGTTAATCAAATATTCCTGGTTTTTTGAGCCCCACACAGAGACAAAAGGCATGATAACATTTTTCAATGCAGATGAAAACAACTTTACTGAGTAACATGATTGAGAGAGGGTTTACTTTACCACCAATTAGTTTGTTAAGAATGCTTAATAATTTGGAGGAGATATAAATTTGAGTGATCTTGCTATAAGGTAGTTCAGATCAAACTGAAAGCTTGATAGGTTCCAAAAAGCTAAGAAACCTTGCATAATATTCTTGAGGACAGTTGCTGAAGTCAAGCAGAACACTAATTTTGTTTCCTTCTGCTTTTAATTGATGGCACAGTGAATGAATTTCATGTAATGGATCTGAAGAAAAACTCTGTTTTTTTCTTAATATGAGAAGGTGATGCCTAAAAATGTCTCATTGTGCTGAACCAAGGCAAACAGGATTGCAATCAGACATTTATGTTGATGAATTTGTTTGTTTTTCTACTGCAAGAATTTGCTGACATATCCACAACTCCAGCTTCTAATACAGAAGTGCTGACTATATTCTTCTGTGCATCACATATTTTAGAAGCCTGAGAACCTAATGAGGATTACAGTATTGATAAAATCCTGACATTCAATATTTTAGCCAGAATTAGAGGGTTTTGTTCACAGTTGCATCAACAAAGAAAAGGATGATGATGTTTCCGTATGATTTTTTTCAATTAGATATTTGTACATACAGTGCACACCTGCACACACACACACACACACACACACACACATGTACATATATGCTTCTTGCTATGTTGATTAGTCTTCTGGATTTCTACAATAAGTGAATTAGATAGGAAGAATGCTTAAGCAAAAAAATCTCACATTCAGAATTGCTCTAAATTTCTCTAATAAAGTTCTCTAATAAGACTGTTCCTTGGCTTTAAATCTAATGTTGGGGTCAATCCAGAATTCCTGGAGAGATGTTTACTAGTTGACTGCCAGTTCATCATTTTTTGTGTCTCAAATCATATGGAATAGCCACAGTTCCTTTTCTGAGGCCAAAAAGAATACTATGACCTGCAGCTCTAATCTTCTACCTTATAAATACCATAAAATCTCACACAGTAACTTGCATATTTGAGAATTCTATATGGTTCATTTTTAAGTTCAGATCCCTATTTTCTAAATTTTCATACTCTAGTAGTAACCTCTATAATTTGATTTTGAGTCTTCTGTTCACTGGAAGATGAAATTGTCTGTAGTCTGTTAGGACCCTCAAACAAGCACTCAGATACTTCAAGCAGAAAAGAAAATAACTGCACAAATATTTATCACTGACATCAGCACAAGTATTGTAGAAACACAGATTCCTTGGCTTATTTCCCAGTCATGGCAGCTTTTAATATGACTTGAAGCCACTTTTCAGTTTGGGTCTGTCCTTTGAAAGTACTTGATAAAATCTGTTCCATTTCTTATGGACATATGTTGTCATCTATAGGCTTTAAGGGTTTGGCCTGCAACCTGACATAGTAGGATGTCAGATTACATATGTTCACTTCATATAATTTCAAAAGAAACCTCCTTCTGTACCCCTGAGAAATGTGGTAGTGCAGTGAAGTATATGCACAGCTATGTTCCATGGTATGCTAGCCTGACTGAAGCTGACTGGTGTATATCTGTGTTATAATCCTCTGGAGATTTTTTTCTTCAACTGAATATGCAGAACAGTTAAAACTCAGTGAAAGTGTAAAAAATTATATATTAGGTTAGAGATTAAACATCTCAATTTGTTGATCAAATATTAGGTATAAATGTAGCTATTGCTAACGAATTTAACTTGGAAAATTTCTTATGTATCTTGTAATAGGCTATTGTATGTGAAGCAATAAAATGAGATGATCCCAAATTGGAATACTTTCTCATTACAGAAAATTTAAATCGTTTTTGATTTACTAGGAGTAAGGAATTTTGCTGATGTGAAAGCAACAATAACTTCACTGCGGAAAGAATGTAGTCCAACAGAATATCCATGTATTGAAGATAGGTATTTTGATGAGATTTCAAAGACCAATAAAAAGATAGTCCACATTTCTCAATCTTTCCAACTACCATGAGAAATAGAAATTATTTAGCTAACCTAAGTAGAAATGCTTGTAACATGTACTCTTACACTTTACTGCCATTGCAACATTTATGGGTGACTATAAAACCTAATTCCTTTCCCACTATCCCACTGTCTGAATTCCTATATTGTTCTATCATCCATCAGATCTATGTGTTTAAGAACAGAAATAATGACAACCTCCTTTCTTTATTTTTTTTCTCAGGCTGCAGAAAGCAAAAATTATTGCTAAGAAACTTGTCTTACTCTTTTCAAGAGTTCATCTTCTTCCATATTTTATTAGTACTATTTATAATACTTCTTTTGCTCATAAGACATTTTATATTGTAATGTCATTGGGGTTAGCATCCTCACACAGCCTGTTTGAAAGCTGAAACCAGTAGTTTCTGATCCCTAAGAGCCCACCACTGCTTTTAATAAGATCTACTGAAGCTGTTAGGAATTAAAGGTCATTACAGCTTTGTGTATATTTGGGCTATTTGGCAAAATTAGCTTGCCATGGTGGCCTGATGGGTAATGATGAGTACATCTGGTTCCATTTCTTCAGAGCTACCACAGCAAGATGTAATTTCAAACATGAGGTTTCAGTATTTACCACCTGGGGAAATCCTCACAGGGATTTAACTCTTCTCTGCCCACTTTAAGATCATTTACTCGGGTTCTTCCTTTGTCTTCAGTGCATTAAACCACTTAATTCCCACCATTTCAGTTTTCTGCCAGGGGCCAGTTCACAATATGAAGTAGAAAATTGTTTGTGATAAGGACAGACAACACCATATGTTCATGCAATGCCTGGAACAGGTGCTGGGCACACTCTAACTTATACATCTCTCCATAGTGCTGTAGATGAAATTTTGCTTTAGGACAGAGGGTTCACAACAACCAGCAAACCTGACTTTTTTTTCTGAGAAGGCTCACATACTGTGTAATGTGTTGCAAGAAAGATATCAGAATTAGACCACCAGGAAAATTTATCTTTAATAAGTAAGAGTATTTAAAGAAATTATTTAATTAAAAACATGAGAAACTATGCATTTCAAAGGCAGTTCAGTTAAAATGTTAAGTTCAGTACCACAAAAAGCATAGCAAACCACCCCCCCCCTCCCCAAGATGACTATAGGACAGTTTCTTTGTGCTAGAAATAGATGCAATTATCTTTATTCCAAAGATGGTATCATATTTGAAATATTACTAAAATCATACTGATAACTTTTCTCTTTTTTTTTTCCTCTTTTTTTTGTTTTTGATATTTATTTTGGTGGTCATAACTCATTAAATTGAAAGGACATGAGTGGAAATGAGGAGCAGCACAAATGTTTAGCTACACACAGGAGTACACCAGAACTTCCAGTGATATTTTCCTGTATTCTCAAAGTAGATGAGGTTAGATTACACACCTGCCTGTTTTACCATTGATGCTTACTAGAAAGCATGAGAAATAATAATATATTATCCAGAAGTATAAGAGGAGTTTATAAAAACCAGGAATAGTTCCATGGGACCAAAATTAATTTATAGCTATAATTTATATTAATTAATAGTTGTTAATTTTAATTAATTTATAGTTGTTCTTGAAAAGCAGACTGCATATTATACCCAGCAACTGTTGACTTTTTATTTTGTCTCAATTATTTGCATCTTTCTAAATCATCATGAGAGCTGGAGAGTGGAAACCCCTTCTCCTGTACATCTAGCAACATAACTAAAGTCTCTACATGGATTTGTTCTCTGTTTCTTCCTATTTGTGTGAAAGCTGGAATATAATTAAATTAAAGGCAAGACCAAAACAGGCACTTGATTTTGAAGCAGAAAGCAAGTAGGGTCATCATTACTCTTATGGGTAAAGCCATAAAACTGGACTTGACTTCAGGTTCTTAATTGCCATCAGACATCTGGCTGCTCCTAGAATGTGGCAAAAGCATGATGCTTTTAGCAGAAAGGTGCCCCAGCATAGCTTTTTGAAGAAAGCTAGAACAGAAGACTGATAACTCATTAAAAAAAAAAAAAAAAAAAAAAAAAAACAAGGAAACGGAAATAGCATTCATGTACTGAGACTGAATCTTATCTGCCTGAGACTTGCTTTCCCATTTGCTTAACAATTTTCAAAAAAATTCTCATGAAACATCTGCAACCTGTCCAAAAAACTAGTCTCAGAGGAATTTGTGTCATCATCCTGAAAACACTTCTTGTACTTATGACTAACACAAATAAATCAGTATACCAGAACTAATTTATAATGAGGAAAAAAAATCACTTCTCTCCTCCCCTGATGTTTAATTTGTTTACTAGATGAAATCATTCTACTAAAAATCCTAATACATTACATAAAAGTACTTATTTTATGGGTACAGAATACTTAGTACTTGGAACTGGTAAACTGGGGTAAGCAGGAAACAAAGTTTACATTTTCATTATCAAGACACCAATTTCAATAATATTTGAATTTTCTTCACCGTTAAGGGATTTTTAATACACTTCATAGCTTAACTGAGGTTGGGAACATCATATGATCCAATAAGTTGTGTTGAATATCAGATATTTTCCAAAATATTTTTCCTTTTCCCACACACTCAATCTGAAGCACGCTGTGCACCATAATGTGGCTGAACTGCTATTCTTGTCAAAGAGAGCATTGTTTATTTTAATGGAGTTACAGCAAGTACTCAATAGCAAAGGGATAGTAACACTAGAAGAGACCCAAAATACATGAGCAAGCCTTCCTTTTCTCCTGTCCAGAATCAATACAGAGAGTCCCTTCAGGTTGGAAGCCCCATGTGTAGTTCTGCTGCCATTCCAGTACTCCACATGCACAGAAAGAACACTTCCAACTCTGAAACGCAATTTTCCAAGGAAAGGCAAAGAGGAAAAATCTGCATATTCAGCAGTTTTGACCTTTTAAAGCTAATGTAAGCCCACACTTTGCAGAAGAGTGTTCCTTGCAAATTCAGTCCTGTTTAGCAGGACCTCCTTTCTTAATGCTCTCCCTACAACATGCATATGTAGTGACATCACCCCATAAAAATTCCCCTGGCTCAGTCTGCTCCCAGGGTAGGTGTGCAAGATATGAGTACAGCCACGGCTCCAGAGAGCTCATCTTCTCACATGAGGGTAGAGGAAATTTTGTAGTGCATATCTATAGCTCTGTCCTTTCGTTACTGTCTGTTACACAAATTAATTCAAAAGCATTTTTGTGTACATAATGGTAAAATGATTCAAACTTTATTCTCTCTCACATTTGAGCTCTTAGTGCTTAATACCCTGCTTCTTTGAAGTTCCTTTAAACTCAACAGGCTGATAGAAATAGCAGTGAAACTCCATGCAGCTTTAGAAACCATCCTTCTCCCTGCTCAAGGTGAGGATGGGCAGTGTAGGAGTGGCTGGAATGGCAACTTTTTAGGCAGAGTAACTCCTTTTCAGAAGAGAATAAAACTGCTGAATCTTTACAGCCAGTCACAGACATGCTCAGCTGGTAGAGACTATGCCTCAGTCTTATCTTATTCTTCCCCCTGTGGGGACAGACTAATGAAATTCTGATTTCTTGGCCTAGAAGCAGGCAAGAATGAAGGTGGATTTTCTGCTTTTTTTCCCAACAAACTCAGGGTGAGCTGATGGGTTTACCACTGAATTTCTTGCATGCAAATGAATGCATCCACACTTCACTAGGTATGAGAACTTAAAGATGGGAATAGCCTTGCATTAAAAAAATACAGTGGGGTTCAAAATCAAATTTTATAGTCAAAATATAATTCCACTATGTGGCAACAAAATGGACTTCCAGGCGAATCAGTTTGTCACTTGTACCTTAATTTTAACTCAAAGCACATTTTAAATATTACTGTAGTGTTAAATAATTTGTAGTAAATTGGAATGTCACTGTAAAAAAATAAAAAAAATTAATTTAAAAAAAAACTCTACTGAGACATACCTATTAGGCAGTTTTATTAATTAAGTGTGAAAGGAGAATTCAAGAGCAAAGCTCAAAATGACATGCACAACACAAGACACAAATGAAAATCATTCAGTATTGACATTCACTGGAGGAAAATGAAAGGAGCTTACTGTTTAACTTACTACTTTCTGTAAAACCTTGTGAAACAGCAATAAAACAAAGAATCTAAATAACCCATTTATTTCAGGAACAGCTAGTAAACTAAACAAACAGCAACATGGATGAATCTTATTTTATCTGTCTTTGGCATGACTCTTCACAGTTCCTCAGCAGCTGCTACATTAAAGAGCACTCCTGAGAGAATGACCTTTGAGGCTTTGCAAGCGTCTTTAAAATTCTGAACTTTAAAACTGGCAGACTGTCTTCAAAAAATATTTTGTATGTATGTCAGGACTGTCATGTATTTGAGACACTGTGTGTGGTCTCATAGGTCTCATTAAATCCTGTGACTAAGTGAGCTAATTACATGAAATATACTATACTGATAAGTGTAATTAATAGGAGTAAATGGGACCCCCTTGACTTATGCAAATAAGGCATCATTAGTTTATTCCGCCATCTGTTCTGATTTGAGTAGGCATTTCCCAATATGCCAGAATTACATTAACTTTAGTTTAGTTCCTCAAAAATTATTATTAATTATTCTGACTCATTCTGAAGAAGGATTTTTTTCTTCTCCTACCTGAGTTCATTCCTTACAGATAAGCCAAGATCAGCTCATCTGACAGGGAATTACCTCTGTCCTCACCATTCACACCCTTAAAATATCATCAAGAAATCACAGCAGCTGTTTCCAAAGATATCGCACTTAAGGCGGTAAGTGACACGAGTGCTTTATAGCTCTGTATTTACAAGATATCAAAGTGGTTTCTTGGAGAGTAGTGCAATTTCCCTTCTGCTCTGGGTGCATAAAATCAGTGAACCCAATAAACTAGAAAAGCCTCATTAATGGAATCAACTGTCCTTTGTAAGTGAGCAGCAGAAGCCAGCAGATCAAAGGTGCCCCACTTCCTTCAGTGGTGCTTGCACATCTGTTTTTGTTAGATCAAATATGTGGTTAAGCCTTCTGGTTGACAACAACAAAGCTTTTTGCTATTACTGTTTTTCTAATATATGCTGACTTCAGTTTTCAGCCCATCTTTTTCTATAAATACTTAAGTGTTTTAACATGAAGTTTTGGGTTTGATTGATATAAGATGTGTCTAAGTTTAGCTACAGAGTTAGAAGAGATGTGATGCCCCTCATCTGACTCATGTAAATAAAAAGATTAGACAGTACTTTGATGGAGTTAAGTTTCCTTCAAAAAACCACCAAATACTGATACTTTTTGCATCTATATCCAGCTACAAACAAGCTCAGGACTGGATCTGCTATTCCATCTGTAGGTGTGCTCTTGCTTTTGAAAAAGAGACAGAAATCATAAAGAATGGTATAACTTCTGCATAGTTTAGGAAAAAAACAAAATAAAATTATCATTTTAAGAACATATTTAACTGGGACCAAATCTGAAGAGCTGAGTATTAGTAGATAAAAATCAAATTGGTTTCCTTTTTTTTTAAATAGGAGAGAACCTGTTTAAATACTATATTCCAAAATATAATTTTTTAACAGCAATCTCTAAGAATTGTTTTCTTTTCTACTTTTTATCAAATAGTAAAACCTTAACACTACCAAATTAAAACACTGCCTACTCAACACCGTCCTTACTCTCTTTTGTATATTTTTCTACAAAAGATTTTGCAGTAGGTCATATTTATTGAATAGCACCTATATCCCATTGTATTAGACTGGTAGTTGGAAAATGTACTAGAAGCTACTTTGTGAACAAATGTTTTAGTTCTGAAAGTGGTCATGGATATATATGTGGCTAGCAGCCCATTGAAATTCTAAAACCCTAATCTGATTGTGATGAACTGTAATTATAATGAACAGGGACAAAAAAAAAAAAGTAAAGAGGGAAAGGCTAATCTATTAATGTCCTTGACAAAATTTTCTCTGAGAGGACAGTAACAGGAGTCCTTTAAATTGTTGCCTCTCCTTCCATCTGGCATGCAGAGCTGAGGAAGTTGATCAAAGAAAACAAAAAATGCCCTATATTTTTGCTTGGTACCACACATGTCTGATTAAAGGCAGTGCTCAGTGCCTCGTGCTGGTGTGACCCAATGCCCACTGGAATGCAGTTGACTCCTTCCTCCTGCTTTGGTAGATAGGTGAAACGGTATTTACAAGATGAGGAATACTGCAAACCCCTGAGTTAATCCAGCCTCCAGTCCAGGACTTCACGATCAGGGTGATTGCATTACAGAAAAAGAAAAAGAAAAAGAAAAATAACCAAACCCTCCTGTTTATCTGTTAGAATGCAGGAGTAATCTGAACAATTTGGAAAAAAAATAAAACAACAAATCTTGTGTAAAATATGTCAAGAAACCCTTCTTTCTCCTCAGGAAGGAAAACAGATAATTTTAATTCTAGTGTTTCTATTTGTAACCTAACATATTTCTTCAGCAAAAGGAGGCAAGCAGTGACTTTAAATAGGTCTGCTTGTTTCCTCTTGTTCATATCACTCCCCAAAGTGCTCTCCACCCTATCCTTTTTTGAGTGATATCCTTATTCATTCTTATTTATGAAGGTTAGGTTATCCAATTCACTTACGAAGTCAACAAGGCAAGTTAACCAGGGTTTTGCACCAATAGCAAATGTTGCAGTTCATATACCCTAAGTAAAAACTAGAATAGCATAAACATTTACAAAAGGGTTCAAGGAAAATGGATGTATGAAAAATGGTTTTTTGTATGCTTATTTATTTGCTTTCCTTTATTTATTTCCTTTTTATTTGTTTGCTTTATGTATTTCCTTTGTTCACAGATCACTTGGTATTTGTTTAAAACTATACAGTGGTTTGATTCTTACAAACTTTAGATAGCAGAACACATATGTTTATATAAATCTGAATTATCCTCCCCAAAGATGGAAATTACAGCCAAAGATTATCCTAATGGAAAACTGAGCTCTTATGAGGTTTATTCTTCACACTATGAACCCAGTATGGAAGACAACAAGCATGCAATCCCAAATTTTCTAACTGCACATCAGTTTGCATGCCTGTCTCACAGTGAGTCCAGCAGGGTCTGGGCTGTGTGACTCTGTATATAGAATTTAGAGAAGAATCATAGAATATGTTGAGTTGGAAGGGACTTATCAGGATCATTAAGTCCAACTCCTGGCCCTCCACGGGACATTCCAAGAATCATATCGTGTGCCTGAAAGTGTTTTCCAAACACTTCTTGAACACTGCCAGTATTGGTGCTATGACCAATGGACAGTCTCTTCTAGTGCCCAAACACCCTCTGGTTGAAGAACTTTTTCTTGATATCTACCCTAAATTTCCCAGAAGTCAGTTTCATGCTGTTCCCTCAAGTCCTGTCACTATTCATGAGTGAAGAGATCAGTACCTGCCCCTCCACTCCTCCTCAAGAGGAAGTTGCAGACTTCAGTGAGGTCTCCCCTCAGTCTCCTCTTCTCTAGGCTGAACAGACTGAGTTCCCTCAGCTGCTCCTCATGCAGCTTCCCCTCAAGGCCTTTCATCATCCTTATGGCCCCCCTTTTACATTCTCTGAGAGCTTAATGCCTTTTTTATATTGTGGCACCCAAAACTGCCCCCAGCACTCGAGGTGAGGCTGCCTCAGCTCAGAGCGGAGCAGGACAATTCCCTCCCTTGCCTGGCTGGTGATGCTGTGCCTGATGCACCCCAGGACAGATTCACCCTCCTGGCTGCCAGGGCACTGCTGACTCATATTTAATTTGCCATCAACCAGGACCCCCAGGACCCTTTCTGCAGCTCTGCTCTCCAGCCTCTCATTCTTCAGTCTATATTCAGTCCCAGTTTGCCCTGGTTGCAGAATCCAGTACTTGCCCCTGTTAAACTTCATATGGTTGGTGATTGCCCATCTCTCTGATTTGTCAAGATCTCTCTGCAGGGCCTCTCTGCCCTCGAGGGAGTCAACAGAGCTGTTCCCAGTTTAGTGTCATCAGCACTATTACATAATATTCTTAGTATTCCTTCAAGTTTTGTGTCCAAGTCATTTATGAAGATTTTGAAGAGCTCAGGGCTGAGGATGGAGCCCTGCTGAAACTCACTAATGAGCAGATGCAGCCTGATTATCACACCATTCCCTAAAACTCTTTGTGCCTGACAACCTTGAACCACTTGCTCACCCGTCACATGATGTGTTTCTTCAGCCAAGTGCCAAACATTTTGTCCAAAAGGATCCTGTGAGAGACAGTAACAAAAGCCTTACTGAAGTCCAAAAAGGTTACATCTGTCTTTCCTATGTCATCTAAGTGGGTTACCCTGTTGTAGAAGGGAGGTTCAACAAGTAGGACTTTCATCTCATGATTGGCTGTGACCAATGACTGTGTTGTCCTCCAGGTGTTTTTTAATATTTCCCAGAATAAACTTTTCCATGACTTGGTCAGGTACTGAGGTGAGACTGACAGGTCTGTAGTTTTCAGGTCCTTCTTCATGCTCTTGTTTAAAATTGGGATTATATTTTTCAGTTTCCAGTCAGCTAGGACCCCTTCAGTCTCCCAAGACCACTGAAAAATCATCAAGAGAGGCTCTGGGACAACATCGTTTAACTCATTGAGGATTCTCAGATTCCCACAAGACCCCACAGATTTCTAGGGATCCAGCTGGAGAAGCAAATCCTGCACAAGTTCACAGTCTGGGATTTGATCATTCTTGCAGCAATGGTCTTCCAGCTCAGGGCACTGAGACCACCTTGGTCCCTCATCTGTGTTGAAGACAGAGGCAAAAAATGCATTAAACACTTCTGCCTTTCCTTGTCCCTGTTTATGAGGTGACCATCCTCATCCTGTAACAAAACAATGTTATTTCTACCTGGCTTTTGCTATTATTATATTTGAAAAAAAAACCTGTCTTTATTGTCACCCACACTTCTGGCTAGCTTCAACTCGAGCTTTGGTCACATGAATTTTCTCCCTACAGTAGCAAGCAGCATCTCTTATTCATCCCATGTCAGCTGACCCTGGTTTTTCTGGGCTTACACCTTTCTTTTTCTTATTTCCAAGAGAACATCCCTATTGAGCCAAGGTCTTCTTGACTTGAGAAATTTGGGAATTGCCTGGTCCTGTGCCTTGGGAGGAGTTTAAAAAGTAAAAAGCACTGAAGGTTGTGGCTTGCAAGCACAATGCTTACCCTACAAAAATATTGAGCATGGCCTACATGTATCAAACTGCTCACAAACCATGATTTTAATTTGTCAGCAGAATTAGACCAGAACCTAAAAGTATAAATCAGTAAACTAATTATCGACGTGTTGAAAGTACACATTTAACAATCTGAATTATCCAATAAAGAGCAGTTATTTTCAGCTGTATCATGAGTGTTAATTCAAATCCATAACATTTCTGTAATCCACTTTTTCATTTCAGAGCTGACCATTCTTATTTATACCTAAGTGATGGTGCTAATGAATAGTTATCCTTATAGCAGACTAACAGATAGCAAGATATTGTTTTCATGAGGCTTTTTATGTAATTGTTTCCTACACACTTTAGGCTAATCCCCATAACAGATTAGCAGTCTGTCCTGGATAGCAATGTAATAACATGTGAGGAAGAAAACATGAAAAGTTTTGGTGTAGCATTAGGGTATTTCTAGAAAGTAGCTTGTGTTCCAGTAGTGGTACTCAGGACACAACTCTCTGTTCTCTTTTAGAGATTTTCTTTTTTCTTAGGATCTTAAGAGAACAGACTCCCAGTCTTCAGTCTTCTACAAGAAATATTATTCCAAAGTAGTCTAGTTCAGGATTTATTTTTTATCTGTCACTGTGGTGTAGCTGAAACACATTCTCAGCAAAGGAATCCCCATATGTCATCTTCTACTTCCACAAATGTGCCAGTCTATATATTGCCTGGCAGCACTGATTTTAGATGCCAAAAATTTCCAGTCTTTCTCTAATGAAACATTTAATTTTAAACCCTGTTGCATTGAAGGAAGTGGGAGTTTTGCCAGGATTTCATCCTATCTGCTTTCTGAGACTACCCATGAAAATGTGCTACATCACGTGGTATTCCCAGCACAGCATTGGGTAGGCTGTATCCTGCAGAACGACATCTTTTGTAAACAAGATTTAGAAATCTTGGAGGGAATTTCCTGCTGCTGGTCAGATTGTTTTGAACACCATTGACCTTGCCACAGATTTCTATTCTAAGAGCAGCTATTCATCTGTGTCCCATCCAATTGCTTTGATGACAGTAACTGCTGGGGAGGTGGATAAGGAAATCTAGAGACACTCGTTCCAGTTGTGAGGCCTGCTGATAACCCGGCCGGACTGTGCTCTGGCTGGTCTATACCAATTTAAACAGTTTGGAAGGAAATAACTTCACTGAGGAAGGAAGCAAGGGAATGCAGAAAGCAAACCAAAAAAATTCCAACTACAGTGCTAACATACACCACATCATTTGCCATCATACTACCAACATTCTGCATCAAAACACAGGACAACCATACTTCAGAGTGCACAAAAAGTGTATTTCTAAAATGCACTGGCACTCAAGGCATTTTCAGACACTCTTCAGGTTACTAAGCAGATAAATCTGCACCATTGTTCCTATTTTGCAAAGAAAGTTACACTCCTTAACAAGAAAAAAATATTTCATACTCTTCAAATTGTAATGACTCATTCATGGATTTTTTTTCCAAACACAAGGATATCAAGGCACAAAAGCCAAACCACAGGAAGCAAAACTGATTTACTTAGCTTCATATCTTCTAAATCAAAAACTCTTCTAGCTTCTTTATCTCTCTTCTATAAAAATGTATTTGTGTAAGAATTATGTTTTAGTGGATTTAATTTCTGGATAGTATTCTTTTCTTTGGTCTCTTTTGATGGTATGACTTCACAATCATAAATTAGTTTTCATGTTTCAAATAATTCAGAGGTCTCACCAGCTGAGGCCTCTCTGAGAGCAGTACCTAATTAGATCACAGAAATTTAAAGTAAAAAAGAGACAGTCAAAAATTGTGTCGATCACACCGTGTGAAGAGTATCTACATAGCAGTATTTTCTAGTATTCTCTAGACAGTCTCAATATTTAATAGGAAATCTTTCTATTCTCTGTCTGTTTTACTATATAATAAATAGCAGATGTAGTCTGAAAAAACCTGAAATTTTTAGAAACATTAAACAATTTCCATAGCCTACATAATGAGGATAAAAGATTTAGTAAATATTCAATACCATAATTTGATACTGAAACCAATATTGAATCAAGTGTGTTACATAATTTTACTTTAGATTTTTATGGGAAGAATAAAATTATTTCTATATGGTGACTTACTGATAGCTCTAAAAGAACAGAATGGAGACTCAAGGTATCAGTCTATGTAGGTATCTAGAACTGGAGTTTTGATTCATATAAACTAAACTTCAATTTAGTATGTTTTGGTTTATGTTTAGTGCATTCCTGAATGTAAATTATTCATTAGTTCTTCAGGTTCTCAACTTCAACAAAATTGTATGTCTTCAAGTGGCTGCAGTTTTTAATGGTAAAATTTGCAATGTCTTCAGAAACCCTCCACCAAGAGTTGTGTAATGGCATCCCAGCTTTAATATCATATGTAAGATGTGGGCTGAAAGACTCACTGAAATAACTGATCATATTTCCACTGACTTACAATTTAAGAGAGTGGCAAAATTATGTTCTAAGTTTGCACATCTATGCAACTTTGGCTGAAACAGAACAAGAAGTTTTGCAGAACTGTTTATGATCCCAAATGATGCTCATCTCTGAAATTAAAAGCAAATAATACAAACAAAACAGCTTAGATATAGCTTGAAACTTATAGGGTACATAATGCAAAAGGTAGGTAAACAGAAATTATATTTGGTATTCATCCTGAATTTAAGTACAGGAGGATAAGGATAAAATATTACTCATAAGATGAAGGAGAATGTTCCTTTATTCAGAAGCAGGCATACAGAATTTATAATCTGGACTTCTTATTCTTCTCTCGCATATAAGCATATTAGAGAAATACCAAACAAATTCAAGATACAAACAAGAACATGATTCAGAGGACAGCAAGTGTGATGGAGTGATAAAGGACACCACAAAAGCAAAGAGCCTATTCCATTGTCGTCTTAATACTTGAGGAGAGTCAAACATTGGGGATATGTAATGTTTTCCCATTTTGATTAGGAGAATAAGAACCAAGTTCAAACCTGTATAACAGTTGTCCCAGTTGTTAAACAAACAACAGGTCTGAAGAGTTCCTTGTGGATGCAATACAGATTTCCCTCTTAGGTCTGTAGAATAACCAGTTTCTAGTGTGACTGAGATTTCTGTGGCATGGACCACATGTTTTAAGAGTGCTTGACTTCTCCCTATACAAGTTAGTGGAGCCTAGGCCTGAGGGCATGATTTTGGTCTGCATTTTCCAGAAGGTTTAGCTACACAGTCAGTTGAAGATGTCTAACTAATAACAGGTTTTGGCTTTCTTTCTCACAGACAACTACACTGTCCTATGGCAGATATAAGAGATGATTAGTGTATGATTTTTTCTCAAATTACTGTTTAGAGAATTTGATTTTCCACCAGTTTTCATGCATTTTTTTGAATGGAAGCTGAGCCTGATCTTGTCCTGGTTGTGTGTTTAGCTGTCTTTGTATTGGCATTTGTATCTTAGACTGAGGTTAATTTAATCTAATATTAGAAGAAATAAGTAACAGTACACTCCTTGGATGTAACGGCATCAAGCAGGTCCCCACCACACTCTTGAGCATGCCTAATCCTCCCTGCATCATCATGGGATTTACAAGATATGATTTTTCCCCCCCTCCATAAACCCTTATACTAAGAACAAATAGCTTTCTAGACATCTTTTTTTAAGGAACCTTTTGTATGTCCCCCATGGTAAGGCTATTGAAAATTTAACCTGTTTTGAAATATCTTCTACTGTTAGAATGCTGCACAAGCAGGACAGAAAAAAACCCCAAAAGACACTTTCCCCTACTCTGCACTTTCCTCTGTGATGTTTCCACCCCAAATAAAGCTCTCTGTTAGGCTTACACAACAATCAGCCATCACCTTGCCTTGTTTCTGTGTTTCATCACTCAGTGTCCCTCTGGTCTTGCTGACACTCCTGACACACCTTCCTTGCAGTCACTTGCATGTCAGTCAGCAGCTGCCTCCTCACACGTCCCAGCCCTGATGATCTGCTTGTGAAGTAGTAGCAGATAGTGTTGTGGATGAAATTCAGTAATACAATCAATCAAAGGTTGATCATACATTGCCCTGCTGTAAATGTTAGTGTTGTCAGGTGCTGAGCTGAAGTAGGAAGCCGAGTTAGCTCAAAATAAGGGCTATTGGGCCTGGGGTTGGTTTTTCTTTGTTTGTTTGTTTGCTGTCAGGTTAGGGTTAGTTTTTAGCCATGGTAATTCCTGATCCAAGTCTTTGTGTGGTTTTGTGATCTTTTGTGGTAAAACAAAGGCAGGAATAGGAGTGCATAGGTGGGGATGGAAAACAAAGGAAGGAGGCAACATTTTAATTCTAGCTCTCTTTCATATCAGATTCCAATTACTTTGAAACCACAACCACCTTTACAGAGGTAAAAAAAAAAAGTCCAGGACACGAGCACCACTGATGAAATGTTAACAACATTCGTCAGAAGTGCAAACTAAATAATCCTTCCCAACCCTGGCCTCACCACTACCCAAAGATTTGTTACCAGGAGTCAGGATGACCTGTACCCCATGACATCCTCTTCATTCTTCATGTTATCCATATATATGCATTACTTAAAACAACCATTACACAAGATAAAATCTATGTTACAAGAAGATCCACAGTTACCCTGCCTTGCAGCTACAATATTTAAAGTACATGTTGGTAGTCCTGTTGCAAATATCTTTGATTTTGTGAGGTAGTGCAATGTATGTGACCTGCCATGAGCCCCTGCTGTAGGAGCCTAGGGTTGGGAGGTTTTTTGTATGAATTTTTCATAATGCTCTAAATCAAATAAAAAACCCAAATAATTATTTTTCTTTTGAGATTATTCATAGGCCATTTTTAAGATAATTTGCCAGGCAAAAAGGGTAATAATATAAGTAGATAGAAAATAAGATATTCATCATTGCAATCCCCACCCCCAAAAGTGGTCATTAATCAGTTCTGTGCTACACAAGCATGTTGTCCTTGCATTAGAGAAAATATTACTGAAGTTTCTCCAATGTGCACCAAAGAGTACAAGTCTCTTCAATTTTAATAAACATGCACAAACACACTTGATATGCCAAGACAGGAGGCCTGGAGTATTTGAGACAAGGCGGCAGCACCACGCAACAATAGTGCAGTTTGTATTGCTGGCAGCACTGGCATACCACTGGCCAGAACTTCAAAAGTGTCCAAAAGACCAAAGAAACTGCTGCAAACAGAGAGCAACTTTAAATGCCGATGGAGTGCTTTGAAGTGATTATTAACAATGCATCCCATAGCCCGAGGCATGAACAATGTCTGTACACCAGGCTGCTGAATGGAACAGGATTTGTTTATCAGCCCCTCCGCCGAGACCACAGAAGCTCCCTCTGAAACAATTTATTCTCCTCTTCTCCTGCAGCTGAATGTGCTCACAGGCCTTTTCTCTGGGACAGATTCTGCTCATAAATGATTTGGTCAGTGGAAGTGGTAGTAAGTCCTATCTGGAGAAAGCCGTAAGCCATACTCCACACCAGAGGAAAAAAGGTCCAAAGGCAATATCGTATGCTTGTGCTTGTGTTCCACTCCTGGCAACACTGATTTGACTTTTTGTGTCCAAATGGAATTTCTGTGCAACTGCTGGCTCCCTGGATGTGTTAGGTGGGCACAGAGGTATCAGGACATATCATCTGACGATAGTGATAACTCTTCCACTAATTACTGTTAAGACTGATGCAAACCATTTTCCTTCTGCAGGCTTCTGGTTTTTTGCTAAACTTTGGCTGTTCTACTGCTGTCATGCAAGCTCAAATTGTGCCTCCATCGTTTGTCTGTATGGGTTGTCTGTCTTTTCCTGGGACTCTGACAAAAGGCTTTCTGGGCATGAATGGCTGCTTTGTTTCCCTGCTATGAAGAGATCTTAGGCAAATGTAGTCAAACTCCAATTTTGGTAGAAAAAAAAAAAAAATCTGGCCAGGTTTGTAGCCTTCAAACCCATGGTTGAATACTTTGAAGTTAGGATAGAATTTTTCCTCATGTCTTCTGTTCTCTGTGAAGAAATTACTTCATAGCTACTCTTCACTGTGTGGCTAGGAAATAATAGTCAGGCATGAAATAAGAAAATTACTATAAAGAGGATGACTTAGGATCTCATTCAAAGTGAATATATCCTTTAAAGCTCAGTGGACCAAATAATGAAACTAAGAAACAGGATTTATTGCAGAAGCTGAAGTATAAAAGACTCATTAATGGCAATGTCTGGGTTTTTATGTCTGTCAAACTTGTATTCATAATGCTATTGCCCTATGCACAGGTACTGTATCAAGATATTTTTGGCTAAAATACAAAGGCCACTACGAAGACACAGAGCTGCACTGCATATTTCAGGAAAAGAGGAATTGGTTGCATTTAGCTTGCACTGTCCCTTTATTCTTTAAGACTCTTTTAGCTGCCTAAAAAGAGAACCAAGTTTTTTTTGTCAAAAAACTAACTTCAGCTTTTGCCCTTTTATTTCAACATATTTCCAAGAGAGGTCAATAATGAATGTCTAAACGCCTTTTTATTTTCCTTTAATAGCTGAAGTTTAATTAAACAAATATGCAGTTTTAATATGTGCTGCTATACTGAGGCCTGAGCACCTGAAAAGATTAGCTAAAATAAAATGTCAGCATTTGGTTTTGTTCACTGGGTACTAGCTAACAATCAGGAGTATAAATTGATTTCAGCTGCATTCTCTGGCTAGAAATGAAGCTCTGACTCAGAGGGCTAGAAAAGATATTACAATCCAAATTTCTCAACTAAATTTCATCCAAGTAGGGGAATGACAACAAAGGGGAATTCGTCCTGTATCCATTGAAGTATTTTGTTCTACCCCCAAATAACTGCTAACTCTTTCTAAGCAGTGGCATAGGCCATTGTGAAGCCTTACTCCTCACACCACTCTTCTCATGCCTTGCCTAAATTCATCCCCCACCATGTTTTTCAGGTTTTCCCACAATCTTGCAGACGAGTATGGTTTTTAACCATCAAAGCAAAGCAGCAGGAGGATGGATTTTGAATAAAACAGAATAACAATTTGGGAAGAAATGTCTGGTTTGTGCTAAAACAGAAAGGCTTCCTTCACTTTGAATCAGAAAATGATTTGTGTGTACCATAGGCATTTCTAACCATGCTTGTAAAAGTTTCATACGAGGCATGAATCACAAGAACAAAACAGAAAAGAAGGCAGCGGTGACATTAATCCCAAGTGCTGTTACTCAGTCACCCTGCAGTTATGGCATTTATCTAAGAAAATTAGGACACATGTACAACTTCTTGCACTGTACTGTGTGGCTATAGCAGCTCAGGACAGCACAGCTCACACCTCTGCACCACTTCCCACCTTCTGCCCAACTTCACTGAACTCCTAACCTTCCAAGGCGAGCACAGATGGGTGTCGAGTTTCCAGAGCCAACAAGCTGCAAGTTTCATCCTCACATGAGCTATGCAGTCCCCAGTGGGATCACCCAAGCTCACTGGTGTGGACTGAAAGCTGTGGGTCCCAGTCCTGTCAGGTGACAGAGAGTGAGCAAACTGACACAGTCACATTTTTCTTAATGCAGAGGGGCGTAGGTGGGCACTGCTCGGCTGAACTCCTACTGTGCACTTCTATATAAAATAAAAAATTATCAAATATGCCTCCTGAGATGTGGAGGACTGAAACACAGCTAGATATTCTTTTTCTTATGACTTATGACTTGGGTTTACAAGGAATCTGCAGCAGCTGCAGATATTGTATTTAATTTGGCTAGTTGGGACTATGTGTAAGGAGCACGCACTCCTCTGGCCTCCAGTGCCCACAACAGTGTGCTCTAGTATGGATGCAATCAGTACCTGGCATGATAATATTAATACCATTCACTAACCAATAAAATTCCATGCAGGACTGACTTGACTTTCCTATTGTATGTTGAGGCTGACAATTTTTCCTTTGAAAATGAGTATCAGGCAAGTGGCAAGTAACAAACTCTAGGTTCAATTTGCAGCTTGAAAACAGACAAATGTAATATCTACTTCTGAGCTAAGCTTGATCATCTACTCACCCTTTTAAAAATCTGTTTAAAGAAAGTCTCATCCCAAATTTAGCTCCTAACAAAGACCCTGTTCCTTTGAGTGGCATACTTTTATTCATGGCTCAAGTGTGGCTCTAACTCTGCTAAATGATTAACCACCACGGGGTTTAACCATATGAACATAAGTGTGTGGAGCCCTTCAAAGGCCTTCCAAGTTGTCTTCATCCTCGGGACAAACCCTCAAGGGCCGAGTCACCAAAAGATGTTTTTGTCTTTCCTTCCCCACCCTTTGCCTTTTTTTCCAGTTCTAAGCAACCATAAAATATGTGCTACACACTTCTGTGATGCAGGGAGAATAATAAGTTGCCTTGGGCCAAGTCACGTACAGAAGCAATAGAAGAGTATTTTAACTGAGCAGGAAGCTATTTAAAATTACTTACGTTTAAGCACACTTTTAAGAATATTTCTTTTGACCAAATCAAAACAAACCTCCAAACACAGATGTTCACCAAGTATCCAAACATGAATAAAAAATATTCAGAGAAAATTGTGGGAAAGAGCTCAGAACCTAAATCTGAAAGTCCTGACACAGATTTTATTCAGTCAGAACTTGCTCCTAATTAATTGAAGCTAAGCAATGAGTAAAGCTTTCAGAATTTAACCATCTCCTTACATAATTGCATTTTTTTCTTAATTAGGCTTTTTAATCTGATACTTTCATACAGCATTGCACCAGCAAACTCACAAACTATAAACTGTCTCCTAAAAGCCATGAAACTGAAACCAAGAGCTTTTGACTAACTTGAAATTTGCTGCTGCAAGAGATAAACATGCCAGATCCTAGTATGTGGGTCACTTGTTTTGCCAGACCATTCAGTGTATTAACAGATTTGTACTTCTTATCCTGAAGAGGGCAGAGAATAAGTATTTTCACCATTTAATGACTTTTTGTGTTTTACAAATAAATGCATGATAATCAAAAACTGCAATGTGGAATTAATTATATTTAGATCATAACAGTGAATTTTGTCTTTCTTAACATCCGTGCTGTTGTTTCCCATCCTAACACTTCAGTATGCACATTGCAACATCTACCTACTGCTAGAGCAGGCACTAGTTGGCTGAAGAGTATGGAGCAGTAAATTGAATTACTGCCAAAGCACATCAAAACAGGGCAAAAGACTATTTGGAGGGCATTTTGAACAAACTTGCAGGGCATTTTGAACAAACTTGCATAGCCACTGCCTCTGCTTTTCCTCTCCTGTCAACAAATGGAGGAATTCAAATACCAAAGCGCTCAGTAAATTACACAACTGATAAAAAAATCTAATAACCATGGTTTTAAATCTCTGTGCATCACAATAACACATAGTTCTATTTTTGCAAAAGGAAATTTTCTTAGGATCATGAACCAACAATATCATTTCTTACTCATGTAATATGAGAGCATATCACATAACAACATGGTCTGGAAAGTATGAATCTGAATCAAATAATGGCTAGGCTAAAATTCTCCATAGCCCAATTACAATAGCTAATTTTGGTTTTTATTTCCCATTTTCCTTAACAATTCTTTTTGTTGAGCATTAAGATTGCACTGTATAAAAGCCTTTTTCAGTCAGACCTTAAGAAAGCAAGATAGGAAAAGTCATGAAATAATCTGGTTGGTGTAATGAAAGAATATTTTGTGTAAAAAAAATTGATGAAATTTGAGTTTGTTAAGCATACTTTTGTAGAAGCTTGGTTTGTTTTGTTTTTTGGTTGGGGTTTGTTTGGGGGGTTTTTTGTGCTTTGTTTGAGTGAATTAGTCCTTTATTGCCTATCATGCACAGGGCAGCTGTTCAGATTAATAGTTTTGAGGCTGGGTTATTCAGATATGCAGGGGTTTTGTTTTCAAGTGCAGTGTTTCTGTGCCTTAGTTTTTGAATGTGTAACATGTGATCTTTGTTAAAACCCTGCTGTGGAATGCTGACACACAGACAGGATTATTTTCCCTGCCAGGGGTTCATATAGATTTATATGAAAACTGAAAAAAATGCAGACTCAACTTTTATTTTCCATCCTGAAAGAAACACAGCTGTCATGTTGGTGACAAATAGCATTTAATTTTAAACTTTAGGATGAAACGAACAGGCATCTTTCCTGACCACACTGTGGCAGGATAAAACTCACTGCATCCTATGAGTTACAAACCACGTGCGGTATCTGTAAGTAGCTGAATATAACATTTTGCCAAAAGCTTCAGACAAGGGCTATTCTTAAGGTCAGCTTTCCTAAAACTAGCCCATGGGCACTGCTTCCTCCTATAGTGGGGATGCACTGCTCTTCCAAACCTAACTGACGTTTCCATCTATGAGTACAAAGCAAAAAGGAATAAAAATGAAGATTTACACAAAGACTGGGAGTAAGGCATGGCTGTCTTAGTCAGAAGTGAGTAAAAGCAAATGTTTTCTTCACAAGAAAACTCCAAACTAAGACCCTGTCAGTGGGAACATTTCACAGGATAAATATTCAAGGAAGGAATTGCTTTCTCAAACCTTGGGTTGATTGCAGGGCCAGTCAACAAGCCTTGCAGAAAATGGTCTCAGTGGCAGGGTCTGAACTAACTGACACGATTTCTGTAGTAATCCCCTAAAATCTTGCCCTTGCTGGAGGGTTTGCACCTGTAGAGTGCCAGATTTCCTTCTTTGTTTCTTCTTTTAAACCCCCACCCACTCAATTTGCAGACACAATGCACACAAGACAGCCACAATAGAGCACTGGGGTGGGGAAGAGAAAACATGTGTGAGCCATCTGTAGGGCACTGGGCCCCCCAGCATCTGCTACCCACATCCCAAGGTTATATGGCCAGATCATCTCCTGAGTCCAAGAACGGGATGGAAGGAGGAAGGGAGTGCTGCTGCTGCTGCTGGGCTTCCTCTAGCTGGGAGGCTAGATGAAATAATTCTACCCTTCTCACCACAGGGAAATATGGTTTCTGTAGCTTTTGTTTTTTTCTGTTTTGTGGTGTAAACCCTACTCTGATGTGGTTTCAGGGTAACCACACAGGCAGTGTCCCTGGCTGGGTGGCTCTCGGGGGCCCACAGCCGGGGGAGGCATCTGGGCATCAGCCCCGTGACTCCACACAGAAGGATCCCTTGCTGGGCTCCTCTTACCCCCAGCAAATCTCTCAGTACTGCTATAAGGAATATTTTTCTATCTGCCTGTCTGTCTACCCTCACCTGTACTTAAGACTCTCTTGTCACTGAAGGAAATCAAAGAGATTTCCTGGCTCAGAAAGTCAGTCATTATAAATAAAAGTGTTTTCTTTTATGATGCTGGCACTTTGCCACTTCACAGCAGCTAAGATCTGCACCTACTATTCAAGACAGATAGAAATGTTTACACAGTCTATTCCCAAGCTAAAATTTTAAACTATAAATAAATATAAGTAAAATATAAAATTATTCTGAATATATTAATATATTATTGAGCCTGAGCCTGAGAAAAAAATTGCAGGGTATTTGTCTTGTGTTGGCTGGAGAGATTTCTCTGTAGCAGTTGTGAACACTGTTTTTGCTATGTGGCGTTAGGGAATTTTCCTGCACAATAGATAACTCTAATTAATGAAAATGAAATTTAATTCCATTGCCACATCAGGGGGACCATCCAAGCACAAGACACAGTGAAGTGAAAACAGCTTCTTTGGTCTTTTTAGAAGTGCATTTGCCCCCATCCAATCCAATTTCATGTTCAAAATCAAAGGTTAATTTCTACAATATAATGCAAATTAATTCATTTATATAAATCATCATAGTAGTTTCCCTACCTCAGAAAAAAACTACAGTGGGAAAATTATCTAGCAAAAACTATTCCAGTCTTCTGTGAGACTAATAAATAAGTTAATCTGAATGACTGATATGGTAAACAAAGCATATCTAATAGCCCTTTAAAAGCTTTCCAACTGTCTAAATGCCATCTGCCTGAAATTTTACTTTACTCATAAAGTATTCTATCCATAATGCAATAGGAGCTTCAAATCATTATACTTTTTGAGTAATACTTTTTTTTTTATTAGTTCTAGGAACTGAGTAGAATATCTTTAATGAGAGGAAAATATTGCTCTGAACTTAGTCCATCCCTGGCTATATATTTCTAGGTAAAAAGTCAAAGGAAAGGAGTTTGAGCTTTAACCTGTCTAAACTTATCTGCAAAATATACTCAGATGTAGTTTGAAAGACAGAGACAAATAGTGTGTTTAACCTTAGGAGGTGCTTGGGTTTTCCCTAATCTCGACCTGCCACATAGCTGAAAGTGGAAGCCTTTGAAATGTTTTTACAAAAATATTTACTTTTTTTAAAAATTAGGAATGGAGAAGATTAACAAGGCTTTTCCTCTCCCTTTCTTTTTAACCTTGCAAACAGTTTAGTCATGAACCTCTGCAGGCTAGCATGTTCTGTTGTGTTTATCTGATAGTGACAAAACAAACTTCAAATATCTCAAGGGCTCAGTTTAATCTGTTGAGCACAGAACAGCCTTTTATCTAAAGATGCCTAATTAATAGACCAGTCATTCAGCAATGATCCCTGCATCATGTTAGTTTCATTAGGAACTTCTTCATTACAATTGTGCATTAAAAAAAAAAGAAGGAAAGTCTACAAAATTAGTCAAAACTGCAGAATTTGACATCCTGGAATCATGTACTGCTTAAAGTCTGAATGCTAAATACACTGTGCATCTGCTTCCCTTGCTGATATATTGACTAACCCCATGAGCTATTGATGTTGAGTATTTGGGTTCCCATACTGGGAGAAGGAGCCAGCACCCCAGCTCAGCCGTCTGAACCATACAAAACTCTCTTTGATCCTTGAAAAGTGTTGCTTTTCAAGATACTCAGCCTAGATTTGCTGCCAAGTCAAGTGAGGACAGGAAGAATGAAACCCTCAGGACTGAAAAGAACAGTCACCTTGGTAAGGAATAAACTGGAGGGAGTATGCAGGAATTGTGCAACTGGGTGAAGGAGTAAGAGTCCCAATATTGGGGCACAACTTAGTAAGGACTGTAGGACTGCTTTTTTATACAAGAAATATCTACAGCTTACGGATTCTTTGTTGTGAGCATTTTTCCAGCAAAAGGTCAGTTTGTATGTAGTATGTCCAATCATTAGTAAAATCTAAAAGTGCCTGAACTAAAAAATAAAAGAAAATGCGGACTGAGAAAAGGAGCAAAATATCTATTTTTCTTTTAAAAATGAAAAATCTATTGACAACTAAATAAAACAGAAATTTGGCACCATGTTCAGTACATCTTCATAGGCAATAACCACACCACAAATTAAGGACACATTGAATATTTTTGGCTATTTCTGTTCTTTTTCATAGCCCCGTTGACATTTCCATGAGACACTTGGCAGCGGAATTAATTTTTCTGCATTCCAGTTTGCCCCATTTTAAAAGTGCATTTTCCTTTTTCTAATCATCCATAATCTCCCATAACCCTCACTAATTACATCAATCTCCCAACCAGCATGAGGAGCTGATGACAGTGCACAATGCCTGACATCTCCATGCTATTCCTAGATGCAAAAACCATCTTATGTCCCAGCCAAAACAACAAATACTAAAATGACTGACTGAGAAATAATTAAGCAAATAGAAGATTTGATACCTGAGTAGATTGTAGAGCTTCAAAAGTGTGGAGGAAAGCTTGAAATTTCTAAACAACCTCAGTTCATTTTATTTAACATTATTTTCTTTCTGTTTTAACTGCTATTAAACCACGATGATACAGTTCTTTGTGAACCAAAGAAAGTGCTGTATTTGAGGCTTTCTTTTTCACAGAAAAACCTCATTTTCTGTTCAGTGATGAACACACAGGTGGCTTGTGGAACGATTCACTTGGAAGCACCATTAAGTTGGCCCACATTTCCCATAGAACCCTTGACCTGAGGACTCCCTGCTCCAGCAGCTTAAGAGGAATGCATTTTCTAGTGCTGTTTCCTAGCATTCACTTTGTTGATGTGGCTGTTGAGCTATGTTGAGGACAACTTGAACTGCAAGTCAGCCATGGATACACTTTTCTTAAACAGGTTAACCCATTCCCGCAGTCATGACAAAAGCCCAAGCCAGCTGCTAATACATATTAAATAAAAACAAGTTGTTGATTTTTATGTTCAATTTATTTACTAGTTTATTATGTGGCTTAAAAATCTGAGAATAAATGTTTAAAGGTTTTGTATCAATTACATAGATTTAAATACCAAATAACATCCCTTTCCATCAATAATAGTAATCATTAAATATTTTCTTTTAAGAATTTTTTTTTATTTTCTTTTTCTATTAAGTTTTTTCTGCATTCTACTTTTACAAAATATACTTAAATGTAACTAGTTAGTCTGGACAGATACAGAAATAAACATGATTGTCCAATAGGTGATAGTGGTAACAGTAGCAGTAAGCTTTAATCAACATTATTTGGGCAGAAGATTTTGGTTGCCAATGGAAGTATTAAGGGTATACTTTTTCAACACAATTTTCTGAAGAAATGTGGCTTATGGGAGAACACTGGTCCTTCATCCATCCATCCATCCATTGGTACCCATTTCTCCAACTGGATATTAATCTCATAGCATACATGCAATTTGTATATCCATTATTTCCTGTATTTAATAGTACAATATTTCAGTCATATTCTCAGACACAGCTCCTCTCTTTACATAATCCTCCTACTCTTTCTTGCATCCCCAGTGAAAATGATAGCCCATCTTGGTAGGTTATTTACAAACATTAAGAAATTATCCCTGTTTCAAAGAGAACTGAGCCTCCTGGTTCTCTGTACACATTCTTTTTTTCTCTCTCTCTCTCTGTCTTTTCCTCCCTCCTTCCATTTTTCAGTCTGACAAGACTTTGTTTCAGTCTCCTATCTAGATTTTTCTCCCTTCCTCATTTTCCCTCCCCCTTATGTGGCATCCACCGAGCAAAGAAGGAAAATACATTTGGCCTCCTTCTGAACAGGACTTCTCTTCAGAGATGGTACAAGACTCTTTGGGCACTACATTGTGATATCACACAGCTCCTAAACTGCTCGTGCCTGAGATTGCTGGATTAAAGCTCTCTGAAGACTGTCTGCATGAGTCACAGTTACTACAGTGTTAACAGCCATCTATACTGACATGTTATATATTTAAATATGATTCTAGCTAGAATGACTCCTAGAGTACCAGGGACTCCATATTCCTGTAAGTATATTGAACTCAAGTCTTCCTCACTATGAGGGTAATCAGGCTTTGGAACAGGTTGCCCAGAGAAGAGTTTAAGGCCAGACTGGATTGGGCTTTGAGCAGCCTGGTTTAGTGAAAGGTGTCCCTGCCCATGGCAGAGGATTTGGAACTAGATGATCTTTAAGGTCCCTTCCAACCCAGACCACTCCATGATTATAATAGATAATATATTTCAGGTCTTTCACAGTGCAAAATTTCTACATTTTGTACACTAACATGTCAGATGGGTAGTAATCTTAGACAACTAGGTATCTCTATCACTTTCGTTGAAATATTTCTTAGGAAGTAACAATATTGCATCTAGAGAAACCCTGAAGAATGTATATTCAAGAATTATCCAAAAATATGGGTCTAGCCCTGCAAGCCATTATTCACAAGTTAATTCCTTAAATTTATGTAATCACTCATAGGAATTCTTCTTTTGCAAAATGCAGTCCTACTATCACTGAGAGAACACAGCCAATTAAAAAAATATTAAAAGACTGTTTTTTGCCAAAAACAAAGAGTTTATTTGTATTTGTAAAAGTAACATTTATTATAGTTTTCACAAGAAACATTAGTATTTTAGCTAAAGCAAGCAGTGGTTTTACTTTCTTATTGAATATCTTTTGGGAAAAAAATCTTGAGGTCCTGAAAAATTCCATTAGTGTCTTGTATTAAAAGAGTTAAAACCTGAATTAAAGAACATAATTCAGATGGAGTTCTGGTGACTGTGCCAAAGATTACATCGCTGGCTGCTGACTGCATCCAGATTTTTAGAGCAGGTGTGTTGACTCATTCTCTGAGAAGCTGAGGAGAAATGCTGGCTTCACTCCAACCCCTTAAAACAGGGCTAACCCAGCTCCATTGCTGCTTTGGGACAAACCATTGCTGTCAGACAGTGCAATCCTCATGGAAATGCAAAATATGGCTTTAACATGATATTCCAGAGAGATTAGCAATTCTCTGTATGAAATCTGGAGAATGATTTACATCCCGAGTTTAGTCACTCCATTGCTAACAGCTCTTGTGTATTGGGAGGTTTATTGTTATTGCAAAAGCAGCAGCCCCTCAGATGGCCATTTTTCCTGAGAAAGTTGCTGAATGCTTGGCCTGTGACTCTTAGCTGGTTTTGAAAAACACATGCCTTTTCCAACACATTTTGAACATTGTTGCCATTTCTATTGGAGGTAGTCCATGCTCGCTTTGGTATTTAACATGGCCTCTGTTACCCAGTGTATTGTCAAAATCACCACATTTGTCATCTTGCTGGCAGTTCCCTGCTTACCTTTTCTTACTCAAATAATCTGTGTTACAGGACGCAGAGATAGTAAGGATATTATTTTACAAGTTATTTTTTTAATAAAAAGATGCCTTTTTAACAATCTGAGAAGCATATTCATGTGCTGAAAAAAAAGCATTGAGAGATATTACCTGCCTCCTGTCCCTTTCCCTCCTTCTTTGCAATGTTTGGAAGAACCCACAAACCTTACAGAAATACCTGAAAGCAAACAGTAATCAAGAAAAAGATGCCTTTACAGAAAGCTTTCCCTACATCTATCTCCCATGCGATTAAATACAGCTGCTATTGCTGTCACTGCCTTAATTATTTCTGAAAGTAGCAGCTGTATCCACCCAAAGTGCTAATGTTTGGGATATGCAGTTTCATTACAATTAAAGCCTCAAGAGTTCAAGTACAGCCAGTTGCACAGAGAAGTATGGTGGAAATCAGAGAGCCATTCTCTGGACAAGCTGAAGTTCGTGGTGTATCTTTCTACCCATGTGGAAAAAAAACAGGTAATGAAGTAACAAAATCCTATTTTACAGTGTTGCTCACATTTGTGTATAGGCAACAAAAGCATGCGCTTGCAGAATCTGTTGGCGCATGGCAGAATAAAATTGGGCAAGCAATCAACAGCTCTCTCACCTTCACTGACAATCATAGCTGACACTTTTGTTGTCAGTATCACAACCTCCAAGGGAGGCTGGCTCTGCTCTCTAGTTTCATTGCAAATATGGAGCACTTCTATGAAAGTCAGGAGAATTATGGCAGTCAGAAAACTAAATTTACTTCAAACGTGAATTTGTTCTAGCAGCCTCATGATAGCAACAGATTAGGACTAGGTTTTCTGGGCAGATTTACACAGCCTTCACAGATCTGTCAGGTGAAGAAACAAGACTTTGTGCAGAATTTGCAAAAATTCACCTTTCACCCTTAATCTGATTATAAAAAATAAAAGCATCTGGAAATACATCACTGTTGTCCCCAGTGATTCATTTTGAGAGTTTTGAATTGCATAGTGGAAACTGCCCTTTGAAATATATTTTTAACTGTTGAATATATGTTATTCTTTTATTCAAGGCGTCTACTTGCTCCAGCAATGCTTTGCAACAATGTTTTGTATTTTTATGAAGACTAGTAGATAAAAAAAAAAAAAAAAAAAAAAAAAAAACCAAACAAAAAATGTTTAGTAGGCTGATTCTACATTAGGCTCACCTTATATGCTTGCTCTGAGTCTCTGCTCCTTTGCTTTCTTTTGCTTCCACAATTCATTTTCCAAACTCAACAGGGATATTTGAAATGGGAAATCAAGACATGAGAGAAGATGCCTGGTGTGGTTACTGCATGGCAACCCACATTCCAGCTCACAGCTAATTACAGGCAATGCTGACATCTGAGAGCTGGGAAAAACTGGGATGTTAAATCTGCTTATTTGTACAGCAAAATCTTTTCCACAAAGTATTATTTTACTCCATGGAGCCAAGGGCAGTCTGCAACACCAGTGCTAGCAGAAAGTTAACGTTGTGTTAAAAGGGGATGGCAAAAGAGAACATAGCTTTAATAACTTAGCATAGAGATAGACCATGGACCAAAACATTAATCATAAGCATTCCTCTATTGACCTCCTGAAGGGCCAGACTCCTCTAGCTAGGCTTATTAATCCCCATGAGAATAATAATATCCCATTTCAACAGTGAGAACAGAACCCTTGCCTTGGTTTTAGTTGACAGATGGCTTAACTATTTTTAGGGTGTTTTTTTTTTTTTTTTTAAGACAAATAACATCCCTCTCCTTTTTTGAGATCAGACAGCATGGTTACAGACAGAGCCTGAGAATATCTGGTGGATGGGATCATTGGTGATGTACTGAGTACTCCCTCTCATTGATACCAAGATTTTTTCACTGGGCAGTTTATTTTCTTGATGCTATTTCCAACATATGGAAAGCTCATTGTCTAGTATAACAGAGCCAATACTTCTCTCTCCTTATGTTGTATCCAAAAGTGATCTAAACATGGTGAAATAATAACACCACATTTAATAATATTGTAAGGGTATCAGCCAGCTGCAGCAGATTTTCCAGAGGGTATATTGACATCTTGCATATGTGGTTGCAAATATACCATTTTCAGCTTCTCTAAATTATATGCATTCATGACCAAAGCTTGTCAGAGAAAATACTCATAGCCTACTTATTTCTGCCAGTGTTAAAAAGGAGTGAGTTCCTGGGTTTTCTGGAAATGTGGGAGAATCAGATTCTGCTTCCTCTAAAGCACTTAACTGATATATCAGCAAGGAATGGACTGACACAACTCTTCAATAAGTCATTTTCTGTTCACTTTTTCCAGCTGTCTCTTTCATAAGATAAGAGAAGAGAGCTGAGGAAAAAGGATGCATGCTGAAGCGTTTCCCATCTGACATTTATATTTAAACAGTCTCCTTGCTGCTTTTCCAGGATCATTATTACCTAGAAATAATTTTTTTTTGTTAATTGATCTATTCTTGTTAGAAAATCTGTTTGCCCTTACAAAAACACAAAAATTGAGCATAAACTCCAGAATAATGTTAAGATCAAGCTTTCCTATTAGCAAGTGTATTTAGTTCATTGTTTATGAGATGAGACAAACAACATAAGTTAGATCCTCTCCCAAGCCAGTGGGACATAATAAGGAGTTTAAATTATTCCTTATTTCTGGACGTTTTTAGGATCATTCCGGTTACTAGCAAGCCCATATGCACTTTGCCATAGCCCTCAGAAGCTCACATCCCTGTGATTCAGGAAAACAAAAATTATTTTTCTTTCTCTTTCCCTGACCTATTACCATTCAGTTTCTAACTTGTGGCCATCTCTTGGCCTGTGGCAAGGGTTTAATGAATGTGTCCTTTACCTAAAAAATCTCATTTTTAATCTAAATTATCTTGGATAGGCAATAGACTATTCAGGGGTTGAAGCCATCATGCTGCCCTGAATAGCAGAATAATACCTGCATGTATTTTATATACTCTGTTTTTTCCTACTCTTTTATGTATGTGTCCTATCCTGTTACATCCAGTTGGAGAACAGACATATTTGCATCAATTTTCATGCATCAGCTGTGCCCCAGCACCAACAGAGACTCTTGGTTTTCTTCTCTCCCCATGCAGAAGGCAGTACATTAAAAAACATTTAGCTGGTGCCATGAGATGGCTTCATGGAAAATCGCGTGGCTTCGCTATAACCCTGAGCACATACACAGTAAGGGAGAAAGGCATTCCTCTTGCTATCCAAGTTTTGGGAGGGTGGAGAGTGAAGGCTGGAGGTACAAATCCAAGGTCCAGGACCACTAAATCAGTCTGCTGTGCAATATCCCTCCCTCCTTTCTACGCAAGCCTTCTGGCTGAAGTAGTGCCCAGAGCTCTCGGCCAGTTCTGTGGTGAGAGGACCCTGGGCAAAATTTCAGGCTCCTGCAAGGGCTCTGGGGGAATTGCAGGCTGTCAACAAAGTTTCCTTGGAAAACAAAGCAGAGTAAGAATAGTCACTTCCCTTCTGACAACAGAGAGGTCCAGAAACAGAGAAGATTTTTCTAGCAATTAGGCTGGGAAAAGACTCTATGCAAGCTTGACAGCAAACATGGCTGGGAAGCAGTGCTGGAGGGGGCCACTTGAGTCTGGAGCAAATCAAAATCCAGGTTCTTCAGTCCGTAGTAGATCATGAGAGCAAAAGACACAGAGCCTGTGGTTCCCTGCACAATTCAAAGTTATTACTAATTCCTTTGTCTACTCAGTGCATGTGTCCATCCCCAGAAAATGTTGTGCATGCCACGCATGTGCCCGCTGCCATGGATGACCCTCGCACAGTCTCTACAGGCAATGAATTGTGAAATGAATTGTGAAAGCCTTTTCCTCTGTTTGTGCTGCAGGAAATGCTTTCAGTGTGCTTCCTCATGTCCTTTAAGCTGTCATCTAAAATTCTCTCTGTTGTTTCCATCATTTTGTTACCCCTTCTTGCACCCTACAGAGTTTATGCAGTATTATTTTTACTCTGTTTTGGTGCTGCATCAAACAGCTAATTTCATCTGTTACCACAGGGTGCTTGATGCTTTTTTGCACTTTTTGCAATACCTTTTGCAAGTCTTCACTCACTTACTCACATAAGAACAGCCCAACCAAATACTGTAACATTAAATGAAGTAAAAGTGGAAATCTTGGAAATCTTACAGAAAAGCCAAGTAATACACTGACTCCTTGAACAAAATAACAGCTGCAAAAAGGGAATGACACAGACTTTAAATGTTATCATTGCAAAACCATGAAGAAATTGTAATTTAATTATGTTCAATTATCTTTCATTAGAAGAAAAAAAATATGTGCTACACAGCATTTCAAATGTAACTGTCTCAATAAGGCTTTCTATTTTTTGTGGAAGAGTCAAGATGTCAATTACACATTCATAGGACTACGATGAAGAACTGATTTATCTATGCTTAATCATTCAAGATAATATACTATACTGTGCGTGCAAAGGAGATAAAATCAGTCAAAACATATGAAATGTTTTGCTGTCCTACTCTTGCAAAATGGAGCAATTCATGTTTTCTTAATACTTGATATCACTGAAGTTGTTACAAAAAATCTACTTTTGCAACCTGTGCTCTTCCCAGTTGACATGAGTGACTAGTGTATAACAGGAAGGTTTCCAACACTTTAAAGACTTCTTCAGCCATGACTCAAATGAAGTTCTTTCTGTTCAGTTGTCTTCCTGAGAAATATAATCAAGGTAAATTTGAACACCTCAGACAATCCTTATTTTATTTCAAAACCAGTCCTTGGCACCAGAGTCTGCATATAGGTATTTGAAAGAGATGCAGTTCATTATATAACTAGTTTTGTTTTGAGTTTGAGAAAACTTAGTTCTAGGAATCTGAGTTATGGATATTAAGTTTAAACTAAATGGACGTACAAATCTTTTGGAGATTTAGCCATTGCTGAATGCCAGAAAGTATGAAAGTGATCTATCTTAGAGTACTTTGTGTTCCTAACGAGGAGTTCTGGGGACTCACTGTCTTATTGCATAATATTGAACACTAGTAACCAAACATCTGTTAGCAGAGAATGGAAGCTGCAGATAACTGTGGTTTTAAAATGACCAAGAAATAGATATCCTTGGATACTTGAAATTACTTTGGTAAACTGGTACAGAATAGCTACACTGGCAAGATTCTGCCTTGCATCAAGGATACCAAATAACACAGCATAAACACTAAGGTTATCCCTAGATAAGGAAACTATAAATGTTATTGATAAGGTAAAAAAAAAAAAAAAAAAAAAACCAGGGGAGATGCACACTTGAATACATACCTTGCACCAGATACTAGTCCATACATCCAAATTGTTCTGTATTTTCTCCTTCTATAAAGCAACACAGAACTTGAATTTTTCATGACATCCTATATAAAACCATTCTATTTAATGGCACCCTCATGACACTGATTTGCATTAGAAACCATGTGCAATGGAAGTGTCAGAAGCAGACTGAGCACAAAAACTTCAAGCAATTTTGGGTCTAGTACTGGAACCAGTGGCATTTTCCTTCCTGCTACAGAGGTCCAAAAGTGAGGCACAAGCCAGTTCTGGAGTGTATTGGATGCTGTGAGTGGTACCTAAGAGTAAAATTCAGAAAAGGGCAAAAGACTGGCAAATTTGTTCCAAATTTTCTCAGCCAGTTCAGAATGTAGCTGTGGAAAATGCCCATATCTTCTTGTGTGCTTCAGTCTCTCTAACTATAGAGTGAGAACTCCTGCATTAAAGTTACTTTGAGAATAAAACATTGCTTGCAGCATGCTTTGCAAACCTTTGTTGAAAGTTTCACAGTAGTGCAAATGTGTGCTTTTTTCATTTAGCATTGTAGGTACCACCATGCAGGAATAGCACAGATAGACATGCGTGTTTTCATCACCTTTTGCCTTTAAGTTCCTAATGTACAATCAAACACAGAACTCCTTTTTCTGAGCTAAAATTTTAACTGTAAAAAAAAGAAATTTTGGTTTTTTTAAATTTTCTTTTCCCTAGGGAAGCTGTAAAATACTTAGGTGGGCAATAGCATTTAGGCTGCTAATGATCTCTAAGAAATTACTGTCAGTAATTATAAATTAATGTTTTTCTGTAACATATAATCAGCAATCAGAAACTGCTAGGAAAAACAGTGATGACATGAAATCAGTCACCATAATGTGTTTTGACAAGTATCCTAATTAAGAAAATAATTACCCAAACCACTAAATATGCAAGGAAAAATATATATCTTGCAAGTCTGGCAAAAGATGAGCGTGTTCCTTCTAATTTTCATTATTTTTGTCTATGAAATGGAAGAATCTTCTGGCAATATCTGTAACAAACTAAACCTCCAAAGGGAGGTTATCCAAGATTGTTATTTCTAGTGCCAAAAGAAAACAGATAGTTGGCAGTCAAAGCACACCCGCCTATAAAGTACATTTTGGTCAAAAGTAGGCAATTCCATTTTGACTCCAAGGCTCACATCCCATCCTTAGCTCATCACAGTGGGCGCCTCATCAGTCACAGCTGTCTGAAACACCCAGATATCTCAGGCCCAAGGGGGAGTGAGGAGATTGCATTGTTGTTTGGTCAGTATGAGCTTGCTTTTTTTTGATATCTCTTTTCTACCTTCATATAACACTGACCTGATTCCTAGCATTGTTCGGGATTTTCCCATTTTAAATCTCTAGTGGGAGATAATCCCTAACTTTCACTGTGGAGTCAATCACTAGGCAAGGGAGTCCAAAGTAAATTTGGAGTTTTATGTCACTCTTCTACCTCTTCCTTCTTCCTCTTCCCATGTGATTTTCTGTAGAAGTCATTCCTCACATTCTTCACACATTCTTCTTGGCATAAAAAATAAAAATCAAAGTTGTATCAGGCTTGGTTAATCCTGTCCTTGAATTTTCTGAGCGATCAGGAACGAGCAAAATAGATGTCAGTGTCATCTAATAAAATAGAATTCAGTATTAACTTGGAGCTGCATCTCTTCCAACTGCAGATGCTATCAGTCATCCATAACTGCCTTTAGCATGTTTCTGAAGATCTTTCACATGCACAGATGTGATGTCTCATCAGGTCTGGCTCTTCTTGTTTCCTCCTGGCAGCACTCAGCCATAAATGCACACAGCAGCCCTCTCACATGAAGTGTCTCTCTGATATCCCATTCTGGGCGTCTTTACATGTCAGTAGGGAAAAAACACAGCCACAAAAAACAAAATAGAAGAAAGTAACAAACTGGAAGGAAATGAAAACCTGTAACATCAAACAAACAAAAGAAACCAACCTGGGATCAAACCCTAATCAGGAAAAAATAAAGCCAGCTGTGGCAAGGTTCTCCATAAGAGTACAAAAAGATTCCCATCTATGAGCTTGCCATTAAGCAGAACTCAATCCTGGAGGAGTTTAGAAACGGAAAATTATTGGGCAAAAAAAAGCTATTTATAAGAAGATGAAGTTTTTGTGCCCAAATGTGAAGTAAAAACTTTCCACCTAAGGCAAGTATTGGTGGTGTGTTGAACACATGCAAGACTCAGGAAATGGGATGCACGTTCCTCTGATATGGATGGCCTCTGGCAGTGCTGTGGATATCCTGCTTGTTTTTGCTGAGAGGGTTATAGCAGTACACACATATTTTTTACACATTTTCCTGCTGGTTTTGTAGAGGGCAAGAAGACAGTTATAATCACAGTTTGTCATTTGGCTGACTTCCATTTTAGGTATTTTCATATTGGCTATATATAAAGGTGTTGACAGGTTACAAATTTGCACAATTTAAAGACTGAGAGGGCCTACTATATTGTCATTTCCATTCCACCTGAAATGCAGGACCAACATTGAACACAAACTGGACCTAACAAAACCTCTTATTGAGGCTCAAAATAGTTCTTTTGTTTTTCTTCAATATTCACACATCTCTGCCTCGCTGATTATCTTCCAAAAGCAGAAGTTCCAAATTTACTTCTGAGAAGACTTTTCCTGACTCACCAAAAGCAGAAGATACAGGAAATTGTATAAGAAATGTCCATGTATCTGTCAGCATGTTTTCCAGGCTGGAAAATGAGAAGAAATTTTGAGAAAATTTAGTTGTTTCTCTGAAGAGTTTTTTCTCAGTCTCATGCATGAAAATGATACTCTAAATAGCTTTGTATATGAATTTTGCAGTTAGTGTTACAAAGAAGCACTTTGACATTTTTATGGTCTGTTTTAATTAAATGAAGCAAAATCTGCTCTTCTGAGTGATTCATTTATCCTATCAACCTTTCTATTTTTGTAAGATTAAATCAGGAAGTTCGCATTAAGCTTCCTTTCCTGGAATTCCAGTTGAACGTTATTACCCTTTGTTTAGACTGTATCACTTACTCAGCTGATAAGAGTAGACTATTCCACTGGAGAGACAGAGATTCAGCAATTTAGATCCCTTAAAGAGCATTCTGTATTTTACAGTAAATGACTGTGCTACATGTTTCAGGAAGCTACTGAAAATTATAGCATTTTTAAATCTGCAGACATGAAACTGTATACTAATGCAATGATATGTCTCAGCAAAGCACACATAATATTTTTTGTCCTTGACATCAGGAGGGATGTTACAGCTTTGCATCATTTAGTTCTCATTGCAATCCCACAGTTTGATGATGAACTCCAGGACAATACAAAAGAACACTGGTGAAATACTAGATTCTAAGGGGATAAAAATTTGTATTAAGACACACATAAATTCTGAAGTAATTTTTCATGGTTTAAACTTTGAAGTTGTCATTTGAAATCTTAAAATCAAGGTACATTCCTAAAGGAGGCATTTTAAAATGCTGGAGATTCAACTTGAAGCAAGAAACCTAAGCAAGACTTTTGGTTCAGGTTGCTACAATGATCTTTAAAATCTATGATCAGTGATGTAAAAATATATACACACTGTCATTCTGGACTGCTTTATAATTTTAATACACACTGTTTTCTGAAATTATGCTGCCTACATTCTTTGACTATTATGTTTGTTTTACTCTGCAGTATCCTAAATTCTAGTATTTATGTGAAAACTGCCTAGATTTACAATGTGTTTAGGTATTCTTATTAATTTTTCTTAGTTTTTTTGTGGAGATGGTTTTTGGTTTGGTGGTTTTGGAGTTCATTGGTTTTGTTTGTTTGTGTTGCTTTGGGTTTGCATTGGAGTTTTTTTTGCCTAGGACAAAGTCTAGCTTTGCAAACAAAGAAAAACACATTTGATCTTAAACTAGCACCTGAATTTCTTGTTACATTTGCACCACAAGCAGATGACAATTCAGTTATGCTTCTAATTTAGTCTAGCTGAATCCCAAATTCTTATTTCCTAGTATTTCCTTTGGTGCCTGGATCCAATTTGCCTTTCAGCATGAATTAGAATAAAAGGCTGCATCTCTCCACAGCCTGACATATTTACTGATACTCATAAATGAAAGCACTAATCTATACCCTTAATTCAAAGTGCAGATTTTCCAAAACATCTAAACTAGAGGCAAGCACAGTGTGATAAGCATTCCTAAATTGTTAGAAATTTTATATATATATATATATATGCAATAGACACAGACAGAAAATAGATCTTTATATCTTTTTATGTATTTTATGTTCTCACATTTATAAAATATGAAGTAAAATTAAATCTGAAGGAAAACAATACTTTTTGTCTTCCCCAAATCTGTCACTATCTAGTTCCCTTGCATATTAGGAAAAATCTCCATAAATTAAAGCAAATAATAAAAACTTATTAAATGGGGTTGTTTGCTTAGGTCAAATAATTCATATTCGTATTAACTAAGAGGGGGCTAAACCTGAAAGGGTTCATAAAATAACTTAGTGTCTTACCCTAATTATTGCAAACAAAGATCAAAAGAAAAGCTTATCAGAAGTGGAGACAGTTTATTTCCATCTTGGAACAAAGGACAAAAGACACAGTGTCTTGTCCTTCCTTTGAGGTTTCTCTGTCAGCTCCTTTCCACTCCCTTTCCTGATAGGTTGAAATATCTTGATGGTTGTTCTGTTGATTAAAACACAATAATCAATTCTGGGGAACATGTCAGCTACTTATTTTTATAACAGGAACAATGGAAATAGCATCACATTGTTAATAGAGGTAAAAGTGATTAAAAAGACCCTTCTGAGTTTTCCTTTCTAGTTCCTATTGTCACAATGCACTGGAATTGATCCAGAACAAACTATGACTGTAGACACACACATTTTTACAGGAATCAGAGAACTTCAATTCATCTTTAGTCTATGAAGGAATGCTTGTTTTTCAAAGCTGCTGCTGTATGAACCAAGAATAACTAGTTTGCTTTTTTAATGTATATAATTTTTTTTCAGATTATTATTTCAAATCTATAGCAAAGAAGAGGCATTTGTCTCTAAATTAGTCTTAGAGAGCATATTTATTTCTTTACAGTATATGCACACACAGTTGTAGCATGTTGACCGCCAGCCCTTTTTCCTCCTCACCAAAAATTCAATTAAGGCAAACTTAGGGCAACACTCTGTGTCAAACTGCTACAAAAAAAAACTGACTAAGAGCCTTTATTTGCCAAAACTGCAAATTGCAGAGCTGCATTCTGTGGCATCACAGGGAGCTTGCATAGTATCATGTACTCAAAATGATACATAGTAGTTAAGTACAGAATGAAAAGGACATCATGCCCATCGATAGCATCTTCAAAAGATATATTAAACTCACACATAAACTTCATAATATTTGCCTGGCTTAAAAAGTTAGCATAAATTTCCCCAAAATTTTAAACAGGCACAGAAAATTTTGTTCCCTGTCCACCAGAGAAATGCGACTGAGCACACCAATGTAAATACACCTACCCTGTTTTTATTTCCTTATTAAAAAAATAAATCCATGTGTTGAAATTGAGGATATCATATCCTGAATAAGCTTCTTGATATAAAGATGGCTAAGAAAAAGATCATTCAAATAGGTGAACTCTATTTCAGAGTTACAAAGATCAGATAAGCAGTGCTTGATGCACTCCGTTGAGACAAACCACTCATTCAGTGCCAAGTATTATTAAAAATTCATTTTCTTAGCTGACACATGGACTTTTCATGCAGAGAGACCATTATGAAAAGCCTTGCTGTTCTGATAAGCTGTACTTCGATTTCTGGCATTATCAGTCAGATCAGAAATAGTGGGTACAAGTGGCCAGAGGACAAAGCATCAGCTTTTCATTCTTGAGGAGATATGCTTAATGGAATGAGTTTAAGAGTTTCAGATGAAGTGTGGCTGAGAACATAGAAATAGTTTGTTAAAGATCCTGGAAATCCATCACCAAAAAACTAAGCACATGATCGTGCAAGCATTTATGCACTCCCATTTCAATATACCCTTCAAACCAAATAGAATTGCATCCATGAATTTGTATGAATGATGTTTAAATTCCTTTCCATTCTGCAATAAACAAAGTCCTTTCTAACCAAGGAAGGAGATCTCGTAAGCAGACAAATACTGTTGCATGTGAAACAGAGCAACCCATCACAACTGGCTGGGCTTTTCATAATGCTCTGCAATATATTATGGAGAAGCTATAAAGTGTTAGGTAGCTCTCATACTGGTTTAGGCTGTACTCAGTGTACTCTGATGATGTTTGTCCTAACATAACTACTTACTATATAAAGCAATTCTAGTACAAATTCATCAGGATACTTAAAGGCCATTCTCCTTCCTCCTTCATTTAGTACATTTGTTCATATCCAAGGGTTCTGAGCACTGGATATCAACTGGCTCCATGGAAGCAGGAAATCAATTGCTAGATTTGTGTTACTACTATTGCAGATATGGTTTACTTGGTCACAATTCACTCAGTCTGGCAGTGATCTCAGTGAGCTCTTCTCTGGAAGTCTCTCAGTCTTCCAATATTTACATTTTGAATTCTACATTCTCACTTCCTTCTAGGGAATCTAGAAACTCACCTCTCAATTCCTCCTTTTGGTCTGCATGCTTTTCCCTCATTGGGGATCACTATCCAACAGCCCTGGATCTAATATTTTGCCTGCTCATTACCCAGGTTGGCCTAAAGAAGAGAAGACAAGGAAAATATCTAAGGAAGGCACTTCTGCCCCTTGCAACTGCTGTTAGTAGAAGCTATCTACAAAAGGGAAACAAAGACAATGGAAATGGAAAGGAAATGGAAAAAAGGAAATGGAAAGGAATTTCTGAAAGGAATTTCCAAAAGGAAATGAAAAAAAAAGAGGTGGAGAAGCTCTTAGGCAGTAGATGAACTAAATATCTAGCCTGTGTTCTACAGACATGAAGATGAGAAATTCTAAGGCAATGCAGGAAGTTATTTTGCCCTTTCTAAACAGATGGAGCACCAAAGAATCCTAGGTTACCTAAAAGATTACCTTGGTGGGCAGTAACTCATCACCTCAGAAGCAAATCTAAGGATGAACAGCCCCTTTTCCATTCTGTATGCTATCCAGGAAGTTTCCCTCATGAAAAATCTCATCATGAAGTCAGCTGACTTTGTGAAGTACAACAGAAATAGCAAAGGAGATAAGCTACTGAGCATTTCAGATATCTGTCTAACATAAAGGTGAACACCAGTTTTAGGATTTGGTTCATTTTTTCCGTATTTGCAATCACATAATCTTCTTGTCTTTGATATAAAACCACATTCAAAACAGTAAATGATTTTGGGATATCAGGCTCATATAAGTCTCATAATTTTTTGACAAGTGGGATTCTTGCACTCTAGGCCAGTTGACATGTGGCTTTTATTTCCAAATATTTTCCAAAGACATTGTTCATTGATCAGCTCAGAAATTCTGTATTCTAACCTGTTACCATCTAAATTTTCAGGATATTTTTGAATTATTTTTCTTAGTGGTAACACTGGTTTACATTAAGGAGCTAAGAGGCAACCTTAGTTTCTTAGATCTTAGATTATTAAGTTTGTAAGGTCAACATGACATGAACGACAGATGGCAAAAATATACTGATAAATCAGATGGAAAGTTCTGCCTATACACCTTTTGAGTGTATATTTAGTCAGGAAGTTTATACTTCCTGACTAAAAATCAAAGGCCAGGAGCAGTGTTAATCTTGAGATCTGTGGTTAGAAAAATAAAGATTCCTCAGCAAAGAAAATTGAGAATATTTCTGTACTCCAGTGCTGCTCGTGAGAAATACAATTCTACTGAGTGATGTAAAGGCTCTTGTTTCAAAGGAGGGAAAGTTCTGGTTTGAACATGAAAGGTTCAGGATGTCCTATCACTGTTAATCACTTGCACCATTGATCCTAGCACAGTTATGTCCCTGGCTTCCTTGAACTCTCTGAAGCTGTGATCAAACAAAAAGCAGGTTAGCTCAATGAATTTTTTCCCTCATATTACTTTTCTCAAAATGGATCCTTATCATTTTCAAGTACTAGACCAGAAATCATCCAAACCCTTGTTACTGCATCCTATAAATAATGTTGTTCATAGTTTTAACTTCATTTTCCATGAAGAAATAATCAGGTTCTATATCTACTTCAGGCTTATTATCTTCTACCACCCGTCACATGTATTAATGAATTTTCAGTAAAATCAACGAAATCCAAAGACCCAGAAAATCCAATGGCAAAAAACATTTTTTAAAACATCAGAGTATTTGTTCCATGTATATAACTTTTCAGATGCCCACAGAGGGCATCATATTACTGGCGCAGCTGGCCACTTGGTGGTCATGGAAAACGAAAGGGGTTCTTCAGAACACATTTGCTGCTATACTAAAGGTGTCATACACAAATGTGAAACATTTGTTTTAGAATGAAGTAAGATAAACTTTGCCTGTTATCAATTTCTTGTGTCTAACAGTAATTCAGTAATTCCGGTAGATGCATAGCTCTTGCAAATTACTGAGCAACACACGGGCTTTAAAAAAGACGAGCTACAACAGGAAAGAATCTTTTTCATAGCATGTCTGCTTTAAAATAATAGAAAGCAAATATAGGGATTACTTTGTTTCTCTAGTGACAGAACAGTTGCAAAATTTAATATAACAGCATGGCAACCTCAGTTTATCAGGTGTACTGGGCAAAGAGATTTAGGTCGAAGTGATTCTCGAATCACTGCTATCTGTATTTACATTTTGAAGTACATTTGAATTAAAAAAGAAAAGAAAGACATTTCAGAATATGACAGAACCCTGATTTTTTTTTTTTTTTTACTTTAACAAAAATAATGCTTTTTCATCTATTCCTAGTCATAAGAAATAGGAGTTTGGGGTTTTTTAATTTAGAAAGTAGGTATTAAAAAATTGCTCTGGGCTAAGATTAGATATAAGAGATTTACCTCTCTCAAGAATTAACTAATTTACCATATGTCTTTGTAAATTGATATGAAGACAAAGTAAAACCTCAAAAACAAGGAGAGTAAAAAAGGTAGCTCTTCATAATGTGACAGTGTTGAAATATGAAGGCATACTAACCACTTTCCATGTTTCTTTTTCTTGTGGTCATGTAACAGAATATGAGACTTTGTTTTTAAAACACGAAAGCTCCTATTAACGTGTCAGTCACCTCTATGCATTGTATCATGTTCACAAATAACATCATGCAATACTTTCACTCTCAAACCTACCAGCACAAAAAGAGAAATGTCGCAAGAAGGAGGAGGAAGCATTTTTCAGCTAAACTGACCATCCATTTAGAATTCATAACCCTAAATTTTAAGGTGATGAATGAGCACCCCAACAATTCTGTTACTCCTCCTAATCTTCGTCAGGTCTTGAATCTGTTGACGAAGCCCAAACAGCCACTTCTTTCTGCCTGATCCCCTCCCCTTGCTATTGCTGGCTCTCATTCAAGTCAGGATCACATTTATCTGAGCAATATACACCTAATAAATCTTCTCCAACTCAGTTTGTTCTTGCTGGCGAGACAGCTAGCTTCCCCCTCCACTTCTCTTGTCTTTCCTCAGACATCATTATGGGTGTTGACACTCTAGCAAGTTACTTAAGGTGCTCTTAAATAACTGTCTGCATGTACACATCTCCCAGTAAAAGGTAAGGTAATTGCTGCTATAAGCCAGGTTTCAGTTACAAGAAGCAAGAGCATGGGCATGGACAACAAAAGAAGCAGCCAAACTAGCAATCTGCAAGAGAACATTTATTAGACATAAATAAAAAAAAAATCATAAAGTACTTATAGTATTTCTCAAACACTTTGCAAAAAAGGCATGTACTATTTCTCCCTAAGGAAAAATGAAATCTGAGAAGAGGAATAGATAGACCAATGCTGCCTGATAAGCTAAAACAAGACTGCAGATAGGTATTTTGGGTCTCAGTCTACTGTGCTGTCAAGAACAGGACCAAGGATTATGAATCTATTATGACTTACACCAGACCTCACTTTGGCTACTGGGCTTACTAACATGTGTTTTCCTTCTTCCCTGTCTCTGTAGCTTCACATGATGTTAACAATAGCTACTCTCCATGCTGTAGTACCAAGCTTAGCACCTCCCCTGATGAATGCTGATGTGAAATCAGCCATCAAAATGTATGTGTTCCAGTTGCCATAGTTATCATGCTTTACAGAGTCAGGGGTTTAAAATTATTTCCTGAGTCCTGGAGACTTCCCCAAGGCTAAAACAGCAACAGCCTCTCACATAAGGGGTCAACTGGTCCAGGTGGGTGCATGTGCTTATTTCCTCCAGAGGAAATAAGTTTAATGAATATAGAGCTCATTTAGGTAAAAAGCCTTGGATCTCACAAGGTGGAAGATGGAAGTAAGAAAAAATTTGTTTTTGAAAAGAAATTTTTCATTGTTCATAATTTTTTTACTCAATATAATTAAAAATACCCCCAATAAACAAAAAAAAAAAAAACACCAAAAAAAAAACCAAAAAAAAAAAAAAAACACCCCAAAACCTTTATTTCCTTTCCCTTTACTCCTTTTAACTCTAGTTGGGTGCTGCATGGCTGACACAGTCTCAGGGTCTTATGCTGAAAATGTAGCATCTCATGTCTAAAATGACAACACAGCTGCTTCATAAACCAATTTGTGATCACTGTTTTGACATGTTCAAGGCATGAGTCTTTCAGTTTTCATGTACTTTAATGGGCAACTTACATCTTACATCTTGTTTAACAAAAGGTTACTGTTGTCTCTCTGTAAAAGCTGACCTTTTTTCTTCTTCTGACTGGAGGTCATGTGTGAACAGAGAATGAGGTTTACAGAAATGCATCTTAACATTAGAATGCCTTGGAAACGGGTGGTTTTAAAGGTGGAAGGTAAAATCTACTTGCTTTAAAAATGAAGAGTGAAGAGCAGGTTGATTCAGTAATGTTATAGCTGCTGTCACAAGAACACAGAGTGAAAACAAGAGCATTGTTCTGAAAAAAATATTAATTTGCCAAGCAACAAAAAGATGAGCTTTATTTCCTGCCACCATTTTACACCATCATCAAGTTGCTCATCTTTTGATCATTTTGTAGTACAGATTTTGAGTAAACGCATCCTTTGTGCCATCTTCCTCTCACACTTGATTGCACACTGTGATTTGTAAGCACAGAGGAAGAGAACTGGGGTGAGACTCGGGAACCAATGTCGCCTTTTAAATGACCCACAAAGAAAGGAGAGGGCTCAGAGAGGACTTCTGGTGCCACACTGCTGCCACACAGCCACCAAGGCAATTACCACCACTACACCTAGGGATGGTGCCTTGCCCAAGACAGACCTTCCTTACAGTTTTCTCAAATGCAGTGTAACAGTCTGTCCCCCTTAACTTGCATATCCATTAGGTGTCACTTACACAACCATTTTTACCACGTACATGCAGAGGTTTTTATCCTGATAATTTCAGGTTGAGATTCCTTTTTGTGAAGCAGTGATCAATCATGGATGCTGTTTTTATCAGTAATAGTACAGTTATTCTGAATGTTTTCTAAATATAAGGAAGAAGGACTTCTATGTGTCACAAGCCATACACTTACTCAGGATCATCTCTGAGCTCTCATCACAGGCTGCAAATTCTAACTGTGCTTCTCTAAACTCTTCTTCTAGATAAGGTTCAGTTTACCTACTTTCCCTAATTTCTTGAACATTAAATTCAGTTGGTTATTTTTGCAAAGGTGAATCACCTTTTTAAGGTAAAAATATAGCTTTTAATTGAAGGGAAGGCTGACCCATTAACAGCAGAAAATTGTGCAGTCTTTAAAAATAAACTTTCACCTATGACAGCATCTTAACCACCATATGGGAAAGATACCCTACATCTCCACCAATTTCTATAAACCAATGGTATTCCATGTAAGCTAAAGAGCTTATACCCTCTGAATACTGATTTTCTCTCCTATTTTATTTTTCCATATTTATATTTTATCATATTGTATCTTTGTAAATTTAATTATACTTTTGTTTCTTATTCTCTTGTGCCTTTAGAGAATAGAGTCTTTCTTAAATACACTGTGAATTTGGTTATTTCATTTCCAGCTTGAACTGTCGAACACATAGTGTTTGATGGCATTCAAAAGTAGGCAAAAGCACAGAGCTCTTACCTCTTGTTTTAAAGTAGCTGCTTATATGGACCATAAAGAATAAGGCAAGGTTCATTTTCTTTATTGTTTTTTGTTGATTAAAAAAAGGGGGGAAAACACCCAACTGAATTTTGCCTGGGATCAGCTACAGGAGTCTAATATACAAAACAAGCTGGTAACGTGTTCATAGTGTTCATCTTTATAGGAAGATTTCTAGAGCAGAGATAAATTACATGCTATAGAGCAGCACCTCTCTTTGTACAACATAATGAATTTACTACATATTTTGTGAAAAAAGTATTTTTGGTACATGCCTTCTTTCATTTTGTGATTCTCAAGTAGTGAAACCATGTCTTTCCTTCGCTGGAAGCAAGGCACTGTTAGTGTCACTTATCTCTGCAAAGTGATAGTGCAAACACTCTTTGTCAAGAGGCCTGAAAAATTACAGACTTCTTAAAGTAATTACTTTCAGTAGAGTCAAGTGCTAGAAAATTCAGACTTAATTATTTCACCGACAGTGGTTGGAACATGCAAGTGCTTTGGACTGTGGAAATGCTACATAGAGATATACCCCAACTGAGAAGGAATCCAAGCCCAGAACCAGAGGCTTGGAAACTCAGTTTGAAACTGCTCCATAATCTATCATGCTGTTGCTAAGAGGATATTAATACTAGCATTTAGAATTGCAGTCATGTGTCTGACAATCCTGTGTTTGTACCAGCAGGTCAGTTGACCAATTGTGAATTGGAACTTCTCTGTGTACTGCACTATTTAGAAGAAAAAGGATGACAGGGGTACAGTTAACCATTAAGGCATTTGGGCCTGGGAGGGAAAGCAGAGGACAATCAAGTCCTTATTATTAGATGCCTTCCTGCAAATCACTCCCTTATGCAGTTACAACAGAAGGAGAATTCACCTTTTAAACTGAGTAATTGTGCCTGTCGGGCAACCCTTTACAATTACTTTACCATCCAGCAAGAGCTCATTGATTGCATTAAGGATAACAGTACTCCACAGAAACAATCCTCTTAGGCAGGCTACTTCCAAAATCCTGTGTCTGTCAGGCAGCTGCCTGCTCTTTGAATGGCCAAAGAGATAAAGAAATAAAAATATTAAAGGCCAAAGCTCTCCTGATTTCACAATACTCTTTAAAGCCGGATGAGTGATTAGGGTGTTTGTAGCCTGTTAAACACCCATGCCTCAGGTGGAATGCTCCTCCGAGCACGTTTTACAGCAAATGTGAGAGTGGTGCCTTGCTTCAGCTCCAAAAATACGCCTGCTTAAGCAGCCTTATAGAATTCCAAGTTAAAATGCAAGCCCCAGTGACTGTGTGTCTTCAGCAGTTGATAACAAACTACAATCAAAGCCTTTCTCTTTTAGATTACCAGCAAGGATCTAATCCAGGTCAGTGATAATCCTCCAGCATCTATTTAGCAATGATCCCAACAGACAGCCTGCTCCATCACAGAAGTCACTGTTTCTGACATGGCTGCAGAGACTGAATGAGGATGGAGATTCCTCCTTTACTGTGGAAGCTAATTAGATTTGCAAGTAGAACAGGAGTGCTGAACTAAAGCACAAGCATAGAGTTTCATTGTCAGCATCATCATGAAATAGCATTCATTTGCTATTTAACAGAGTGGTGGAAGGGAGAATGATAACCCTTGATTTAATTACTGAGAGTTTCCCATCTTCTGTGTCTGGGACACATTCATCAAGTATTCACTGATCCTGTCACTCACCCCTCTCAGAATCCTCAAATGAAACCCTGACTTCAAATTCTTGATTTGCAACTATCACACAACCCTCTCAATTTGGATTTTACTTCACTATTGTACAGGTCTCCTCTCATTTTTATATTTTTTTGAGTTCCCTTTCACAATGCCAAGTTGCTCCAACCTTTCCCATTTTTTCTATGAAGTCCATTCTGTCCTCCTTCAAAAGCTTCCTGTGGGTCCTATACAAAAGCTTCCTATACAAAATGAAGGCTTGGTCCAGGAAGCAGCCTAAGCAGTCTGTGTTTACAGGAACAAACCCTGATTTTTACAGAGGGTATTAACTTGACACTTGGTGGTCTCCTGGTTCCAGCATTATTATTGTGATAGAAATGCCTTTGGGCCATCATGTTTCCCTACATGCTTGGTAATTTTTTTTCTTGGTAATTTTTTTTTTTTTAATTTTCCCCCACCCCCACCCCCCTTCCTTTTGAGGATATTTATTGGAGAAATTTCTTCATTGTTTTTTCTTTTTCCTGGAATTCAGACTGAGAATCACACACAATATGCAACCAGTATATTTCATCTCGTCAGGACTACTCTGACACTTACCAGTCTACCAACTGCATAAAATGAAAGACAATACATACAGAAAGCCAATTAGATTGGGATTACTTCAGCTGTTCAACAGCTGGGGCACAGCATATATCTGTGCTCCCCACGCTAGAGTTAGGAATTAACATTTTACGTGCCTGACCTATCTAATAAACATATATCCTGACCTTACAAGAAACATTCAAAAATGAAGGTAAATGTGGCTATGCCAAAAACTTCATGAGCCAGGTTAGATATGAAGAGGTAATTGATTAAGCAGGTAACATATGTAAAGTTAAGCTCGAAGATATAGTGCATTTCCATCCTCTTCTGGGCTATTAAAGTAAATTAATGATCTAGAGCTGTGTAGGGGTTTCCAGAAACAACACTATAATGGCCAATTGGCCACAGTTTGCAGCCTCTGGAAGGGGGAAATGTTTATTCTCCAGGAAATTGCCAGCTCAAGCATCTCTCTATGTATACTTTATATCTGTATTCATAGTGCAGAAATTACAACTGAACATTAGAATAACACCAGTGAGTACAAAATGTGATGTTGGTTTGGAAAAAAAAAATGAATCAATCATAATCTTTGACAGGGTCCAGATATTTTCAAATTTTCATAATACTTTTTTCCATGCTCATAGTTTGGCAGCTGCTCAAAAGTACCTGGTTTGTGTGTTTTACAGTCCTGAATGTGTCAACCAAGCAACAAGCATTCAAAAAATTTTTGCAAAATACAAAGGGGGAATGAGTGGAGAAGGCAGCAACTGCCAGACACAGAGCTATGAAGCCAGGCTTACTTCACTATCTCCAAGACTTGCCTATCACTGTTCTGCGGTCCCCACAGGAAAAATGCTTGTTTTCCATCGAGGTTCAGACTGAAACTTTGATGGTGCTCAAGAATTCTAAAATATCACAGCACTCTTCAGCACGCTGTATGGAGAGGGAGGGACTGGCATGCCCTGGTCACCCTGCATGGCTCGCTTCTGGCTGAAGGCTCAGCATCCCCCATGCCTTGGGCTGCTCAGGCCATTCCAAACCTCTCCAGTCTGTAACACCAATGAGCCATGATGCCTATTCAGTCAATTCTCTTTTCTGTGTTTTCCTGGAAAAAAATATTGAGAGCTTTGCTGATTGCTTTTTATAAACCTGGCCACCGCAAGAGCTGACAGCCATTAAAAACCAAAGGAACAAAAGGCACAGAAGCCTTTATGTCGTCTTTGAGCGCATTACCTCTGGTTTGTGTCATTCCCTTGGACTCCCAGACGTGCAGTGGAGGGACAGGGGAGAGGGGTGTGCATGTGCGTGTGCATGTGCGTGTGCAGGGGTGCGTGTGCGGTGTGTCCCCGTGTGTCACCGCGTTCTCCCGCGTTCCGGGGCAGTGGCCAGGCACTGCTGCCGCGTGCCCGCGCTCGGGGGTCTCTCCGGGGGCGCGGAGCGGGCCCGGGGGCGGGCCGGGGGCGGGGGCGGCGGNAGGCGCTGCGCTGCTCCGCGCCCGGTGTCACTCGCGAGCCGCCGCCGCCGCGCAGGCAGGCGGGCAGGCAGGGACGCAGCCAGCCGGCCCCGCAGGCAGTCCCGCGGAGCCACCGCGGCCGGCGGAGACCATGATCCTCACACGTAAGCTCGGGGGTCCCCTCCCGGCTCGTTTTGGGGGTGGCGGCTCTGAGCCGGGGGGCGCAGCTCCGCGCATCGCGGCCGGCGGTGCCGGAAAGTGCCGCGGGGCAGCGCGTGGGGCAGAGGGGGCCGGGATCCCGCTCGTGTTATCCCGCAGCAACCTGGGGGGCAGCGCTGGCGGGGGAGCGGCTGCCCCGTCCCGCGGCTCTTGGCCCCGCCGTCCGTCCGTGTGCGCGAAGCGTCGTCGGGGCGGCGGCAGCCCCAGGTGAGACGGGAGCGCTGCGGGAGCCCGGGATTGCTTCTGTGTCTGGGAAGCGCCCGCGGGGGCTGTGCTCGGAAGCGCTAATGAAAGGGTTAACAGCGCAGGAGCTGAGGCGCGGGGGTACCGCGGGCGCGGAGCGCCGTTCGGGATGCGGCCGCTCCCTGGAGATCACCGTGGCGCATCTTTCTTTTTCCGTGGTTTGGTTTTGGTTGGGTTTTTTGTGTGTGTGTGGTTTTTTGGTGGTTTTTTTGTTTGTTTTGTTTTTTTGGGGTTTTTTTTGTTTGTTTGGTTGTTTTTTTTTTTTTTTTTTGGTGTTGGGTTTTTGGTTTTTTTTTTTTTTTTTTGGTTTTTTGGTTTTTTTTTTCCGTTTCCTTTCCCCCCCCATAATTTTCGTCTCTCTCTGTTTTGGGTGGCTTTTTTTTTTTTTTTTTTTTTTTTTTTTCGGGAGTCCTTGCGAGACGGGAACCGTCGAATTCCTTTTGAAGTTTTCCGTAATTAGCCCGATGGCCTCCAGGAGCCCGGTGGCTCCCCCCTTGCGGCGGTGGCCAGCCCTGATGTCACCCCCGGCGGCTTTGATCCCGGTGGAGGAGCAGCACCTCCTGCCAGACGGGCTCACCCCTACCCCCCTCTTCCTTTTTCCCTTCCCGAGGAAAACAGAAAGCCGATGCCGTTTTCCAGTCGGTCAGTTTTACGTTCCGTGTCACCCTCCCTTTCTTTGCAAACCACAGCAATGACTTAGTTCCACCGAAACTGTGAAGTTGTTGAGCAGTATGTTGAAATTAACCTAATGAGCTCTGTTACCAGTCAAGGCACTTATTATTGGTACAGCAGGTTTCTTTCGGGTTTTTCGTCCCCTCATATTCTCTTTGGGAAAATTTGAAGAAATAACTACATTTAAACAATGTATTTGGCTAAGTCAGAAGATTCTGCCTGATGTGTCATAGTACTTAACACACCTGATTTGAAAGACTGAGGAATGCAATTTTATCTTAGCCATCAATTATTTTATTTTTTTTACAGGAGTAAGTGTGATCTGTTTGAATTGCCCTGCCCTGATCAAGAAATTCCTGACAGCAGTTCAGTAACTATTCACTGAGTCAGGTTGTGTTTTAAGGCTATTTGTCGTGAACTTAAGGAAGATAATAGGCAGATTTCTTATGAGCCTCTGAGTATGAATCTGTCAGCAGCTCCATGCCAGACTGATTCAGCATCTGTCTGGCAAGCAGGCCATTGCTGGCTGACAGCACATGGAGTTGGTATTAGGTGTGTCTGTTGATTCCACAGCTGTAGCCTGCTATCATGCATCTATCAGGCATTATTGCTGCTGTCTTCTAGGCATCCTGCTCTGCATCTCCAGTAGAAGCAACAAAAACAAAAAGGCTGAGATGGCTAGGAAGTCAGATGGAGGTCCCTCAGATTAATGGGTTTGGGTTACTACTTCAGTTTGCTGATGGGATCACAATTAGGACTGAGATTCTTTGATTATGGAATACACTATATGTAAGAGAAGATGTAGATATTGTTTTGACAAGATTCTTTTCACCTACGAGTTCATAGCAATCAGAGCATTTGGAGCAATGAGGCCTCTAGGACTTTTTGATCCCATCTTCTTTTAAAATGCTTGAGTTGTTAATTGATACTTTTTTGATCAAAAGGAAGTGCTGTTACATTGTTTTAAACACCATAAGGCTTGCACTTCCTACATGTCATAAAATGTTATTTCTAAGTGGTGGTTAACAGCAACATATCTGGTGGTTTTATTTGGCTTTATTTCTCAGTAGTGTAGATTCAGTCTTGAGTTTGGGTCTTCCCAGCCACTTCTGCAGCTGCCCTTGCTGGGCCAGAGAGGAAGACTGATGCTGCTCATGGAAACTTACAAATGCCCAGTCTATTTTGCCTCTGGTGGGGTGTAGAAAAAAGGTACTGTAGTTGTTCTCATTCACTGATGTTGAATGTTTATAAAAGATTCCTAGAAAAAGGAGATGAGATGGCTTGGTTTTACTTTTCTGGTTCTTCTGATTCATTACATTGTAGGCAGTGGTTTGTTTGAGGCATGTGAATTTATGAGTTCTGCAAATATTTAGAGATGCAGTTTGCACTATAAAGTTGGTTTTTTTACTAGGCAAAATACCACAGTATGTTATGCTTGGGCTTCTTGAGAGATTCCGACTTCTCTTCCAATTCTCCTCTGATGGGAGTTTTGCTACTGGCTTGAGCATAAACACAATGCACCCTTGGCTGGTTAAAAGGAGACAGAGGAAGAGAACTCATGTGCTTAACAGGATGGTCCTGTACAGTAAACAAGGACTTTTCATGCTTAACTATCCTTCCTAGCGACAGGAAGAAGGAAATGAGGCTATGCAAAAGGACCCTGACACATTTCAGACAATGCCAGACCCACCCTAGCATTCATACAGTATAGCCACAAGACTTGGGGAAATAAAAATAACTTCAGATGTTTCCCCTTCCTTCCTGTGCATGTTATAGAAACACAGCAATCAAATGATACACAGTTCACAGAAAATTTGCTGGTTTGATCTCCACTAAATAAGGAGATGATGCCCTGTATAATTTATATTCTTTGCGTATCATATTGTTCTGCTTAGTAAGTTTGAATCTTGGTGTTTCAAGGTAAATTAATTACAAAATTCTATATTCTTTACAGTAGTGTAGTAAGTAATTGTGGTAATTTCAGCAATTTCAGGCATATTTCTCGCTTGTATCTAAGCAATGAGTAATTCTGCATGGTGCAGGGTGTCAGGATTGTCTTGCATGTTTTTTGATTTCCAAAGTTTTTTGCAAAGTTTTTTTTTTCTTTTTTTATTTTCTCATCTACTTTCTCCTGTTCAAAGGAAAAAACAAATTCTGCCTTCAATGATGAGCAGTTCGCATGAAAGGGGCACAGGACTTGGCTGTGACTGGAACTTTCTGGTTCTTTCTACTGGACGCTTACTTGGCCATTCTTGCTGACAGTGCTACCCTATCCCACTCAGCACATCTTTGAAATCAGTAGAGTTGCTGGTACAGTGTACCATTGGCAAAACTGGCAGAACCAAAAGAGAGTTGAGAATGACTTAGCCAGGTAGCTGTAATTCACTGAGTTTCATATCTGAAAGTTACAGGTAATAAATACTATGGACCATTCTGAAGTACTTTAGTCTGACAAGCATTTTTATTTCTTAGGATGAATATTCTTTCAAATATTGTCACGTATTTGTTTCCCTTGGGAAGGACTGTGGTAGGTGAGACAGGATCAGAAAAAATTATCTGGTCTCTCCTTATAAAGACACAGTAGGATGGCTCACTTGTTTCTTGTGGGACATTTTTTTAAAGTCTAAAGCATTCAGAGTTCTGTAGATCTGGGTTTATATATATATATATTATAGTTGTCTAAATCTTTCTATTCAAATGCAGTAGTCTGTACTAAGAATGATTCCTGAGGAGATGCATGAAAGACATTTGCTGAAGCCAGTGGTGGACACAGTTTGACCTCCCAGACCTGTTCTTATAGTTTACTAAAGTTTCAGGATTATCAACAACACATGCCTCTCTGCCCTCCTCCCCCATCGCATTTTTGCATTTTGGGGATGTTCTCTGTGTCACTGTGGACCCATAGAATTGGATGTTCTGCTGGCCACCCTTCCCTCTGTTCTCCATGAGTTGTAAAAACAGATTTCCTGTGCACATAAGATACAAGAAACTTCCCAGTGTAAAGCTTCATGATCTGTTTTAACTTTCCTTCTTCTTGCATCCATACAAAATGTGACCATTAGATCTTGTACTGAGAGAAGCATTTTCAAGTATGCAGTATCACAGACAATACTGTAACTGTCTAATATGTAAAACCAGGACATTCATAGTAATATTTGCTTTGTCAAAATCCATGTTTACATCTTTAATTCTGCATCAGGGAAGAAGGATTTGTCTGTGATGCAATTAGCTTTATGCTGGGCTGTTCACTGCCGCTGGTATTTTGTATCTAGTGTTGTATCATCCCCACAGGATGATACAGTATAGTTTGGGACTGGATCATCAATGAGGTTGGCCGTAAATGGGTATGATGTAAGGGTAGTCATTCTTCCCTGCAGTTCTTCCTACATGCATGGATAGTTTTGATGTTAAGGCTTAACAAGCTCAAAGAAGTAACTGTCTAGAAAATCTATTTTCTTTGGTAGGAACCATTAAGCCAGTTCAGATCAGTTCTCACAGCATTGCTATTTCCTAAATCTGAACAGGTAGCCCACATTTTGTGCCTTTTTTAGATGAAGTACCAGTCATGCTGGGCCTGCTCACCTTTTCCTCCCTCTGGAGCTGAATGAGCCATTGAGCTGAGCTTTGCACACCACAGGCTTGCAGACAGGCGGCAATTGATGCATTAGTGCTGGGCTTGGGGCTAGCAACAGTTAATGTTTGCCCTTCAGTATGCTCTCAAAGGTCATGCTGACCAAGTATTTTCTGAGAGAAGGTTAAAGTCATCTTCTATTTCCCACTCTTTGGAGAAGGATTTGGTTCTCACTCTGGAATCTGTCAGCATGACCTCCATCAGAGGATTTGACTAACTGCTTTCTCTGCCCCAAATAATCCTCCTCCAAGACCACCCTGTGTTAAGCAGGCCAGATAAATAACCCACGTGCCCAATTATTTCTTGAGGGTTTTTTAAGTCACTTGACATCTTGTTCCTCTTCATCTGTGAATCTTCTTAAAACAAGATGGGAGAAGACCATCTTTAACCTGTAAAAAGAGTTGTTATATGACAGGAAAACTACCACATCAAGATATAGCTATCTGATTAATCAAAGTTAGTTTATATCTTCAGATAACATTGGTTTTTAAATTTCTTTCTGAATTCTCCTGTATATGCTCAAAATGCAAAAAAACCAAACCTCCAAAACATCAACAAAACAAAACCCTATTTAGGAATAAATTGTTAACTTGCAGTGTAAACCAGGAGTTGTGATGATTCTTTTGTGTCCTAGAACAGGCTTTCCCAAACAAGTTAGGAAGCAATGCAGCTAACCTTGGGCAGCTAGAAACATATTTAATGGTGTGAAAATAAGCAGTGATTGCAATCTGTTGCAGAGTGTATAGGGAAAGGGCTTGACAGACACATGGGGAATATCCTTTATTTCAGTAGCCCTTTATTAGATCCCGAAATGATGTTGGTTTGGTGCTTTTGAGAGCTAATCAGTTGTGCTTGGTCCTCTTGACAGACAGAAGCGCCTCTTTGCCAGCCAGGGCATTCTCTGGAGGTGGTGGTTGTGCCCTCTGACTTCCTGCCGTTCGGGCACTGTCCTTTCTTGTGCTCTGATGAAAACCTGGGTTTCTCCCCATGCTCAAAATAGTGAAACTGCCCCCATTTATTCCTGCAAAGGTTTCGTTGGGTTTTAGAGACCCACAGATCCACACTGGGAAACTGCTAGTTAAGTCCTCTGAAATTTATGGAGGCTCCCATTGATTTTAACAAGTGCTGGCTCAATCAACAAATGTTTTTTCTCTTTTTATGTTTTGAGCTGAAAAAGTTCTGAAGTGATTTTGATATGCTGAAGTCTGTGAAAAAGAGGTTCAAGTTAAATCATTAGATTTTGGTCCACAAAAGCAGTATTGTGCTTGCTGTGCTAGCAAGAGTAATTCTGAGCAATTAAAAAAAAGTACTATATTCTGTAATTTGGTATAGTTGGGAGGGAGGGAAAGTACATACAGCCAACATACACCTCTGTAAATATTTTGGAAAGCAGCTAGTTGTTTTGTTTTTTTTTTAAATTTAATTTTTTAATTTTTTATTTTTATTTGGATTTCATCAATAAGGAGATAAACAAACTTAAGTCCTATCAGTGGAAGTAAGGCATTTGCTTTTTTCAAAAGTTCTGCTGACCAAAAAAAAAGGGGGCGTTCAAGCTTCCTGCTTTTTTTTTCAGAGAAAACATCAATATATGATCTTAAACATCTGTTTCCTTACTTCTTCATCTGTTCCCACACAAATTCCAAACATACTCTGTTTCTTCTCCCAGTGTCCTGTGGTTTATACATAACATCAACTGCATAGTTACTGTCTTGCTTCAAGGCTCTGTAACTTGAAAAAGCCAGTCAGTCCCATGTTTAACCCAAAGCCAGCAGGAGACAACACAAAGAGACTATTTTTTTTAGTCATCATCATATAGTTGTGGAATATCTGAGTAACATTCATCATTGTTTCTAGGGGTTTTATGACTAGGAAGCAGTATATGTACTTAGTGTCATATATGGTTTGCCTTAAGAATTTGTGAGTCCCCCTCTCGCCATCCCTCTGAAAGTTTATAATAAGAGGCATTTTCTTAAAATTCACATGCATCCATACTGGCTCAAATTGATTGCTGAGGCAGGCAGCAGTAAGTGGAGGTCACAGCATGTATCGTGTGACTGTAGAAGGTAATTGAAGCACAGTGAAATAGAGGAGCACATCAAAAAAGGCAGCTGCAAATGCAAAATGTAAGTTGCACTTTAAAGGTGAAAGGAGAAAAGTTACTCTCTTGGGAATGTTGTTAGCTTTCACTTCAAAACCAGCAAGCTCATAATCAGTTCAAAAGCTGTGCTTTATATTCTCTTGATCTCACTGGTTCTTCCAGAAATGCATCCTTCATGGTCTGAATGTGTCAGACTGTTGTTATTCTACAACAGTTGTATATGATTAGATTGTTTTCCTAGAAGTAGAAGAAATTCCAAGTGTGTTAGAAATTTGGCAAGAGCTTTTAATGATATTTTGAGAATGCTGTAGTTTTTAGTGGTTGAACATTTATTGACAAACTTCCCAAGTTTGTGTTTGAGTGCATTATCCTCATAAAATACTATTCTTCACTAATTGTATTTTTGCTTTCTTTAGCCCTTGCTATGTACTGCTTTCTTAAAAGGTGTGGAGCACTAAGTTAATGATACTGCCTAAGGAATATTAAACTATATAAGTTTGAGAAAAAACAGACTTATGAGAAGGAATTTAATTATTTTCAAGCAACAGTCTCGTATCTTCAAAGTGAAAACCATCTGAGGCCCTGTACACATAACAGGCTTACTCTTAGGAAGTCAGTCATACTGTCCCAACTTTAAAGGGCTGCAGGCGTATGACATTACGCAGAGCTGATTTATCATTTTCAGTGCCTGGACTGCTCATTTGTAGACAGCTGCCACAGTGCAGTTATTTCCCCAGTTTGTCTCAGATTTCACATCTGTGTTCATGTATCTATACACTGAGTGGTTGGATAGTGTGATCAGGTCTAATGTTGGGACCACAATTCACATGTCAGGGATGCAATTCAAGCTCTAGGAAAAATAATTGCATGTACTTGGGCAGTGGAATTCTATCCAAAGAAGAGTATTTCTCACATATACCACAGCTGGTCTTAAAAAAAACGATCCTGAATGGTCTCAAGTTTCTTAAAATCTCAGGACAGTGCTTTTGAGCTGAACAAAAATTTTGCAAAGCACCAGAAGTTTCAGTGACATAATGTGTAGGGAGAGGTAATTTCTGATATAGACAGAAAAAGAGCCTGCCAGCCATTTGCAGCCATTAATCTGGACCATCAGTCCTGGATGGGGAAGAATTCTTTGTGCTCTCTGTGCTCCATGTGCTCCTCTGTGCCTTAGCAAACATGCAGATAGTTTATGGAGTTTTAGACATTAAAGTAAGGAGATAGTGTGTTCATCTCCAGCTTTCATGAAAATCTGGAATCATTCTCTGCACTGTGTGGGAGAGCCTCTCCTGCAAGCTAATTCAGGAAGATGATTTTGTATTCAATGTCTACAAGTTGCCTTTTTTTTTTCCTCTCTTCTGAAAGAAAAGTTAAATAGTGAATTTCAACTAGAATTACTTACTTAAAAATTAAGACCAAGATGCACTTAAGAAGCTCAAAAAAACCCAGTTGTTATGTATGACATTGAAGTGAACCTTCAGAAGTGAAGCCCAATTTTTTTTCTTAAGTTTGATTTTGACAGTGCTGATTTTGCCAGTCTCACAACAGATTTTTACAAGCTGCTCTCTTAACAGAGCCAAAAGGTGAGATGAGAACTGATGTGTGGAGGTGCTAATATGGTTGTAAAGGTGCCTGCGTTGAGGCAAGAGGAAACCATCTGCTTGGAAAACTGTTCATAAGATGTTTAGCACTTAGGTGAAAATTGAGTCAATGCATGACTGTACAAAGATACATCTGCTTTGCACCTTGTCCTGAAGACCCTGAAAGAGCTAGTGTTTAAATCGCATGTTATTTCATGGAAGCGACAAAGAAGAATGAAAGTAAATGTCTTAACTGGTCTGCTATGATTTTTTTTTTTCTGAAAGAATGTTATTGCAGCATCACTGTGTGTTTTTTCTTTTCTATGGAAGATAGGGTGTCATTAAACGTAAGACTGTAGACATTTTACAGTTCTCCCTTCTGCAACTGCAGTTTCAAACAAGGTGTTAATTGAGATATTTTTCCTCTGAAGGTCTAAACTTGCAAACTTACAAGGCCAGGAACCAAAATTAACCAAAGTTCAACAAAAAAGGAAGTTAGACTTTCCCATTGTCATTTACTACTCTGGGGAAGAACTGAGTACTCCTAATCCCTCTGGAAGTGGGTAAATAAGGACTAATGGTTCCCAGTCATACAAAAAAGGAACTCCTACCCTTGATTTCAGCATGGAGAATTGCTTTGTAAAACAGACTAACAAATAAAGCTGTTTCCAATAAAAATTTCCTGTTTCCTCTTTAACACATTTGCCTGTTGTTTGCTTACACGACACCAAGAATAAAGACTTCATTGTACTTTTTGGGATTTTGGGGGATTTGGGTGGGGTTTTTTTACTGTGTTTTGTTTTACTTTCTAAGAGGATTTTTTTGTTTGTTTGTTGGGTTTTTTTTTTTTTTGTTTTGTTTGTTTTTTGGGTTTTTTTTGTATCAGGACATTTAGAAATAATAGCACAATTTCTTTCTTGCCAGCAGTTTTTCATACAAGAACCTCCTGCTGCTGGGGGAGGGCACAGGATGCACGTCTGAAAAGCTCCACATACATTTCTTGCTTGGAATGTATACGGAATGGTAGTTTATTGTAAAGGTTTTAACTGGCAAGGATGTTTGATTCAGAAAGGAAGTGGCACTGCAGGGATGGAGTGGGAAGGAGAGAGTGAGTCCTTTGCCTGCAGCAGCTTATCAGTTCAGCTGCCAGGTCTTCATCAGAAATTGCTTTGCAAATTGTGGCTGAAGTAGGACTTTCCTAAAATAGGTTGGAAAGCAGTGTAGAGTTCCTCTGCAAGTTTCCTCCTCCCTGTGGCTATTAGCTGGCCCCAGCCAAGCAAATGCTGTGCTTGACAGCGAGTTCCTAGCTCAGATAATTATCTGCAACCTATGTCCCCTGGGATACTGAACAAAGGCTATTGAATGCTCTGTCCCTTCTAAATGTTTTTAGAAGTAGCTGGAAAGTCTGATTTTGGAAGACCTGTTCTTCTTTCTTTTGTCTCTTATTATCTTGATTGCCATTGATCAGGATGACAAGGACTTGCACATAAATATTCTCTTGTCCACTTGGACATGAAACTGGTAGCTAGCAAACCAAGAGTCCCGGGGCTAATGCTGCTGAGCTGGATGCTGAGATTTGGAAACTGTGGGAATGAGCTTCTTCCTCTAGGGTAGTTTAAATGATTTGGCCAGAACCTCAGGTTTAACCAGTGTGTATTATTCTCAAACACAGATTCCAGTTAAGCTGTGGTAATGAACTTTTTACCTAGACAAGCTCTCAGCTGTTTAAATTTGTATCTCTTATTGTGAGGAAGCTTGTTCAGTGTACTCAGCTTTCTGTACAGCTTATTCAGTGTACCTTGGGCTGGATTCTCCCTCTCACTATATTTTGATCTGCCTGAATTTCACACACATACACAGTTTTGTTCATACTCTGGCTCATCAGTAGCCAACAAGGCTGAGATAGGAAAGCTGGATTAAAAAATTACCTTTCCCTTTGCCCGGTCACACCACATAGAAGTACAGTCTAGGAGGAATCCTGGGTTTGGCCAACCTGAGTTGAATAAAAGGAGATACTCTTTTAGGTCCCACCTGCACTCTGTCACCAGTACCCACCATGTCCCTCTCTTAACCATGCTGTGTGTGGGTGGAGATGAGATGAAGAGAGCCCTGCCCTCGGGGCACTCCCTGGCCCCTTATTCAGGATGGTACTCCAAACCCTTCACCCTTCCAAGGGCTTGCAACAGGACTTGCAACCCTTTGCCCTCCCAGGACATGCAGCAAGACTTGGCAACTTGCCCTGTGAAAATGGGGCAAATATGGCTTGTAAACACTTAGCAATGTCTTGTACCCAGCCCTAGGCATTTACATGGCCTAATCGATGGACAGGTGTTTTATTGTTCTCTGCAGTTCTTGTGGACAGATAGGAAAAACTCAGGTGTTTGATTGCCTAAATGTCTTGGGGGATTCACAAAGGTATTTTGAAAGCAAATATGCTCTGAAAATCCCAAAAGCATGTGACAGCTGGGTGCCCATAAAATGTAACTTGGACATCCCTGGCACATTTGCAGAAAAGATACGCAAAGCCTCTGTAGAGAATGGTGAAAGAAGTCCAGTGAATGCATATTCATAATTTCATAGCTCTAGAAATAATTTGCAGGTCATTCACCTGGGGTGCTCAGTAAAGGACCTGTGAACAAATATTTAAACACATTGAAGAGTGCCTGTAGTAGTAAGGAATCTGACACTTTTTTCAACTGCACTGCAAGCATCTCCCTGCATTTTTTGCCAAGTGCTTGTTATCTAGGATAATTCTTTTCTTGGATTTCAATCAAGAAAAATTCTCATTCAATCCAGACACTTCTGCAGAATGTGACTTATAAGATACTGCATTTTATTTTAAGTAGTCTTAAAAATTAGTTGCAGATTTTTTGCTTTCCTACTTTAATTGCTTCTGAAGTATTAATCTATCGTCTTGTTTGTTCTTGCTTTAGCCATACAAGTTTCAAATATATTTTTTTTCTTCTTTATTGAATTTCCCACACATTTCTTTAGCATACTGAAATTGAAATACTACTTTAAAAAAAACTTTGTAATAGTTTGCAATTGGAATTGAAGAATGCCTTTTCTTAATCAGTAGCTAAGTCAATATGTCTGTACGTGCTTGTTCTCATGTGGTGCCATAACCCAAAGGTGAAGCAAACACAAGTTGCACAAATGCCTGCTTGTCCTGACTTCAACAGGAGTGGATTTTTAGATGTTTATTTATCTGGAATGTTGTGTTTTGGCTCACCTTAACCCCTTGGTTTGGATATGTGTCTTAGCAAAGTAGTCTGGCGAAGCACAAATATTTTAACACTATTGTAGCAATTTGGAAAGTGAGAGTAGGGTTGCCATCATTTCGGAGACAATAAGACGCCTGCCATTTAATCCAATTTTGTGTACCTGTATCTCACTGGGAATATTTCTTAGTGTGACAAAATCTTGTGATATTTTACTTGCATTGTGTTTGGCTTTTCGATGCCCCGTATGCAGTAACCTCTATTTGGAGCAATTCTGAGCGGGCCCCTTTGTGCATGGTTTCTGCAGCAGGTAGCCATAGTATCCTCTCCAAGTAGGTGGCAAAATTGTGTACTGAGTTGTGCATAATGAAGCTTTTGTTTCCTGGTCCATCAGGAACAGTGAATATAATGAAAGCCAGACAAACTTTAATACTTTCTGATTTCTCATTGTTTGTTTGACCTGTTCTAAGCAGGGAGCTAAATTCCCAGTAGCATTTTATTGAATTTTTTGAAGAACATAATTAGCCCAATCCATTTCTTCAACTCTTGGAGAATACTCTAGGTACCTTTTATATTTTTCCTAGTTTGAGCTAATAGGATAACATACTCTTTATCTCTACTTATATTAAGTAGCAGATGAATTTATGTGTGATTTATTCACAGACTAATGCTCCTTTCTTTCTGTGTAACATATATATGTGTGTGAATAATTTCATTCTGTGGCATGCTGTTTTGGGCAGTGTGAGGGAAACCTTCCTTCAATACACCAAGTAACTCATAAATACTTCGTGGACTTCCAATGACACTAGGTTCTTGTTGGGTAGTAAATATGTGCTTGAATAAGCTGCAGTACAGTGTGTCAGTTGTTCTTGGACTCTGTCAGTACTATCTACAAGGTGTTAAAGTGCACAGTAATGCGAGCTCTGCAAGGAATTTCTGTCAAGACAAAGTAGTTGTGCCAAGAGGACCATAAGATTTGCTGAACAAACACTGCTCATGTTGATTGCAGATTGTTTTTTCTAGTGTTAACAAATACTGTACAGGATAATCCATAACTGCTGCAGTTTTCATTAGTGCTCTTACTATTGAAATGATGAGCTGTTGATAAATACCAGCTGAGTGTTAGTGACTTTCTAGAATCTAAGATATGTTTGATAGTGAGAGGAAAAGCAAACTGGGATAAGCAAATGTATGTCTCACTTCAAAGTTTCTGGAAACCTTTGTGCTTATTTTGCAGTAGGGATAGCACAAGTGGTGGAGAGGAAGCTTTTTGTCTGCAGATCACTAATCAGGGCGTGATTTGTTTCTGTCCTCTTTCAGAAATCGAGGCCAAGGAAGCTTGTGACTGGCTGCGGGCTGCTGGGTTCCCACAGTATGCGCAGCTTTATGAAGGTAGGCACCTGAACTCAATCCTCCCCCAGCAACTTTTGGACAATCAGATGTAATATTCACCAGGAAATGAGATTCAGGGACACCACTGACATTCCAGTCCATAAGATGAGTTCTAGGGACTGGGCTGCTCTCTGCCATCCACCACACACATAGATGTACCAAACCCAATGAGCCTCTGAACCATGCAGGAGTTGTTTCAGGTTTCTGTTTTAGTCTCAATCTTCTAAACATCATCATAGAACAAACGTAAAGGTTAGTACTGCAAAGTGTTCCCTCTGGTTAAAACAGAAAGGAGCAGTCAGCTGTTGCGGTGTGAGTCAGCCACTGCTTCCAGTCTTGGAAAAATACAAAAGCTGTGCACAGCTCCACTGGCCAGCTCTCCTAATGGAACAGTAGTAGGAAATTCTGCATATGCATGGGTATGTCTGTATGCCTCATGATTCCCAAGTCCTGCGTGTTTATTCAGAATGGTTTGGGTTGGAATTAGACATAGGCTTACTATGAAGGGAAAAAGAACATACAAGCTGTGGTTGTGCAGATGCTCCTCAGAGGAGTGGCTGCCTCCTGCAGTCACTTGTCCTTCTCTGGCATGCATTTGTGTGTCTGCTTTTACAAGGTTTTGCTCAATGAGAACTGTTTTCTTCATTGCCTCTCCAATCTACTAGAAACCTGCAGGTTTGGCATACAGTTCTTACACTCTGATGCAGAGTAGCATATAGAAGTTTGTTTTAAAGTGTGACATGCTTTTTGTATATCTATATTATTGTTCAGAATTTGCCCCCACACCACTTAAAATTACTTTCATTGCCATGAAATTATGCACTCTTTACTGCCTCTTCATTTTTACGAAGCAAACTCCAGCTGCTGCTTCTAAGAACGAACATAGAAAGTTCATTATTACAGTGAATAACTGCTGAAAATTACAGCAAATGCTGAGCTGACCTTCTTGAAAATTGATCTTGTTTAGCTTTGATTTGCAGCTGCAATTGCAATATGAGATGATAATAGCACTTTCAAAAGCTGCACTTGGCAAAACTTTTCTTTGCCTGTTCAGAAATTAAATTTCCTTTTATTTTTTTCTTTTTTTCTTTCCTTCTTTTTTTTTCTGTGCTAATGGAGATGCCAAGATTTTCTTGGGATATGGAGCTGGAACTGTACTTTCAGTCTTTGTTACAACTGAGACAAAACTCTCAGCTGAATATGTGGGCTTGTGGGTTTCTTATAATACTGAGACATAAATCCCCTAATAAATTACTTGCATTCAGAAAATGGGTCCTAGCTGTGCAGGACCATTGCCCTACCTAGAGATTCTAAACTTACATGAAATTTCTATTGTAACAGCCTGTCCTGCCTAACATCAAAAGGACCACAGAGGTGAGAGAGAAGCAGTGGGAGCAAGGCCAGTCCTACCCATTGAAAGGACAGCTGTCCTTACTGAAAAACAATATACCATTGTCCTTTGCAAGCCCCCCTAGCAGCAGCAACAACAAAGCCTGCAATAGCATAGATTAAGCATTAAAAAAAGGGTCTTATGCAGACTATCAGCTTCTTTCAAGTCACCTCTCTCACTTAAGTTCTCACACGTTCTCATGTGGACATTTTAAGATACGACTTTCCCAGTGGAAAAACTTATATTAGCACTGCTGAAAAATACGGGTTGGATGTGCTCTTTACTTGCACTTTCTGCTTAAAACAGTGAAGGGGAGGCCTGTGAATCAATTTGGTATAGTACAAGAGTTCTGAGAAGTTGCCTATATGGAGTGTTCCCATACAGTGTACATTTAATAGAGGAGATTAATCAGTGAACCTTTGCCATTTGCTTTGCTAAAACTGCAATTTTCTGTAGAAAATACAGAATTTCTAGCATTTTGCAGAATATATCATAATTTGTATTCCTGAGGCAGTTGTGGAAGCTGTGGATACTCTGTCCCTGAAAGTGTTCAAGGCAAGGTTGGGTGGATCTTAGAAAAACCTGATCTAGTGGAAGGTGTCCCTCTCCTTAGCAGGAACTAGATGAATTTTAAGGTCCTTCCAACCCAAACCATTCTATGATGCTATGAAAATGAGGACATAGAATTCATTTCTGTTGTTATAGAAAATGAATTAACTTCATAAAATTCAGAGTTCATTTTCTGTTAGTATAGAAAATGCCTTTGTAGAAATTAATATCAGTCTTAATTCTTTTTCTCATTTCAGTTCATTCTTCCCAGTCTATAGAAATTAAAAAATTCATAGACAATTACTTGGATCAGGAAAATTGTGTCCAACTGCAGCAGTCTGCTCATAGATTGACCTTGTATTTCTGTGTGCCCTGAAGAACCAGCAGCTTTGGGTGGGAGTTTTAGCTGTGCAAGGAATGCCAGATCAGGACCTGTATGACAGTCAGGAATCTGTGGAGTACAGTAAATGATATATATGTGTTTGCTGCTTCAGAGCTGTAGTAAATTTTCAGCTCTCAGCCAGCATTGTTTCCTCCCCCTCACTCTCCCAGTTGTTTGCCTAAATAATCTCCTAAGGAAAGGAGGCAGTATGGTCTCCACGCAGCTTGGCTTGCTTTCATTTCAAGCCATATCTCATTAATGAAACAGTGTCAAACTTAAATAGCTTGATTAACAGCTAAGGAGATTCAAGGCTTTTTTTCATTTTTTCACAGAGTTTTGACATTTACTGGCCTTTTTTCTTTAACATGAGATATTAGTTTTTGATGGAGATTGCATATTTATTTTAAATAAAGGTAGCATGAATTAGTTTACACTTCTGATGTCTGGTAGGGAAACTTGCATTTGCCTTTTCCCATCTCCCTTTGTTTCATCTCTGCTTTAATAATTTTTCCTCTATTCTGTGTATGAACTCTCAGTTATCAAGGCTGCATGTCAAAAATTTGTAGATTAAAAGGAAGCACCTCTGGCATTTGAGGTGATAGCATGTGTTTACCTAAGCACCAATCACTGGCATCTTGATGAGCTCAGCTGCAGGCAGCTGGTTGTTTGAAATAATGCATCACTGGGAGTAAGCCTCACTTTGATTTTTGATCTGTTTCTTTTCCTGCAGATCTCCTTTTTCCAATTGACATTGCTCTAGTCAAGCGAGAGCATGACTTTCTGGACAGAGATGCTATTGAGGCGTTATGCAGGTAGGTGAATAAAAATCACACTGCAGTTTGAAACAAATCCCTTCCTATGTAATAGAAAGTACCTGGGAAGAGCACAACAAAAAAAGCACACAAAAGTATGTGGTTTTCATTAAAATACTTTATTGGGTTAAGTAAAGTTTGGGTATCTTATTTAAAAGAAAATTGGAAGGAGAGTGGCAGGAATCTTCGTGAAAGGGATTTTATAGGCATATTTTTTTCTTATTCCTCTTTGTTTGCTTTCTTTCCTAATTCCCAAGTTAGGCATGTGAAAGCAGAACAGTGCTGGCTATAGCCATCAGCACGCACAACTGCAGTACCAATTCCCACACAGCAACTGGGTTTTGGAAGCAGTATCAGCAAAGCAATGCTGGTGCACTCCATCAGTCTCCTTTCTTACCTTGGTGGACAGCTGTGTATACAAACAAAATGCTGGGTGTATAAACAAAGTGCTCTATATGCAAACCCTCATGCTGGCCTCAGTGCATCACCCTGTAACCTGGGTATGGCTGAAAAGGATAATGTAAGGGATTCTGTTAGTTTATCACTACTCCAAAGATGGGTCTGCCCTCAGCCACGCGCTCACATTAACTCATCTTTGTTGTTTGTGGGCTCCTTCCACAAACCTGTTCAACTGGCTCTCCCCACAGAAAGGGTCTTGATAGTCCTTTTCCGGGTTAGTAAATTAAATCAGTCAGAAACCATAATGAAGTTCACAGTAGGTGTGAAGAATGGGGCAGGACCCCACAGCCAGCTGTAGAAGGAGGAGAAGGGATAGGTAGAGAAAAAGAGGGAGCAAGACTTGCTGGTGTGTGGCAGGGTGTTTTTTACAGAGCTATGGCCTCAGCGTTACCAGTTTGGTCATAAAAGCAATCACAATGGCCCCATCTGGCATCATCTAACATTAATCCATCCATCAGTTACCTCCTCCAGTGCGAGTCCACAATCTTAAATGGCAAAAGAAAAAAAGCTTTAACTTTTCATATCTCCTCTTACCTAGAAATAAGTGCAGTTTTATGGCTCTGTCCTTCAGTGTGGCAGCTTTCCAAACTGCATGCAAAATGAATGCATGCACGGTGTGTGGAACTCTAAATGTCAGTAATTCTAATGAATTACAAAACCCTTTTAAGAACAGCTTTAAGTTTATAGTGTTCTCATGCCATCACTGCCATACTTGGAAGGGAAAGAGAGGGACTGGAATTTAAAGTTGTTCAGAAATATTTACAGGATTTTCAAACTAAGAAAACAGATTTGTTGTCCAGTCATTAGGAGGGGAAAAAATCTCATTAATGTTAAATTCATGCAAGATGTGCCTTACTCATATGTAGAACACCTATTCCATCAGTATTTAAATATGATGCATTGGTCTACTTATTTGTGTGCTCTGGAACTTGTGAAGTCATTGAACAGAAAGTACAGCAATGCAAATAAATGCCGATTCCCAGAAGCATGGTCTTCCCTCGCCATGAAAACAAAATACAGTCAGGCCAGCATATTTTGATTTTGGTGCTCTCCTCCGAGAATACTTTTTGACCTGGGATTAATTAATTATACAGGGGAAAAAACGTAGTGGATTGTTTCTCACTGATGAAAATAGCAACATGCACTCTGTATCGCTGTGAGACAAAGATTTTAAAGGTTGAACTGTATCATTCTGAAGCCTGTGGCTTACACATCAGAAATATCTTGTACAAAATAACTTTAAAACTGACGCTGAAGTATATCCAGAATCATTCAGATACCACCTCAAAATAAAATTGAAGTAATTCAGTTAACCATCTCTGATGTTTCACTTTGGCCTTTTACCGTGTGTGTTAACCAAAAGCAGTACATTGTCACAACATTTCCACCTTTTGATTTTTTTTTCCACACCTCTGTGTTTAATTTTGCAAAGCTCATTAAAAACTGTGGAGAAGCACAGAGTTTGGAATGCTGCCTTTCTGCCTGCAGTCTGGGTTTATTTTGACTCATGCCACAGTGTGTAAACAGTAAAGGGATTTACTCAGTAAAGGCTTTGAGCAGTTTCACAACCTTAAGTCTATAGCTGTTTCTTGACTGAAAATCAGAATACTTTGGGAATTATTTGCACTTTCAGCACAGAGCTAAGTGAACATTGTACACAGTGGATGGTAACAAAATAGTAAGAGGTCTGTGCTGAGAATCTGCTTTTCTGTGTAACAGACAGTGTTTCCCAGAAGTTCTAATTACCTTGTTGTGATAACTGTATGTGAAAGAATTGTTTTAAAAAGACTGTAGAAATCACAGTGGCAGGGATTTCTTTTTTAAGTTTGAAGCATTTTAAATGTAAGAGTGATGGCCATATTTTAATTTTCTTGGATGCTTTCTTTAGTGACTGTGCGAACCAATGCTGACCTTGGTTTCATAAAACTTTGTGATTAATGACTGGGAATTTATCTCCAGTGGATAACTGGATGCATCATGTGCTGATGAAACTAAGTACTGAAACATGCTTATCCTAGAGGCTGTTGCTAAGTACAAAATACAGAGCAAGCAATGATGGAAATCCTTTTAAACCTCCTTATGCATGGCTAGGAATCTGTTTCACTATATATGCAAGAAGTTTCTTAAATCTTTTATCATCAGGGCTTCTCATCCAAGAAAGTGGATGTAATGTATTCACTGTTTGTATCATTTAGTCTGTGGAGAGCTGGCCTCCTTTGCAGAGGAACATGCAGACAAAGCCCAGGAGCCAGAGTAGAGGCAGTCCACTGAGACAAGAAGGCTCTTGTATGACAGTTAATTATATGTATAATGGAACTGGACTTTGCTCTATCAGTGGAATTACGGATTTAAGTCCATCAAGAGAATATTTTAAACTTTAAAGCTAGAACACACAGTTCCTCAAATTCAAAATTGTAATTTATAATACATAAATCCAATATTCTGCTTTGCTACTACTTTATTTGGGTGCAGGGGGTGAGAACTTCTGTTAATGAGAACATAATTAATTGCCTGGTGTTATACCAAACATAGAACTGACTAGTACCTAGTTTAAAAAAGACTTCACGTCATAAACCCACATAGTGAGTTTTTCATAGTGAGTGTTTTGTTCAGGCTGCCTCTCTTAAAAGAAGTTCAAGCTAAACTAGTTTGGCCATTTCTGAGAAGACTACTAAAAATTCATCATTTGCTCGTTTCTGGGAGAAGCTTTGGGTGCATGCAGGTTCAGGCTGTGTAATGGCCACTCAGGGCTGATATGGGCTGATTTGGGGTCTAGGACAGAGAGGCAGGTCCTGCTGCCTTGATCACCCTCAGGAGGAAGGGATTTGCAGAGTTGGGGTGAAAGAGAATGAGAACCGAGGTAGGAGTCCATGGAGAGTGAGGAAAAGTGTTGTCTTGGAGACAGAATGCTCCATGGGAGTAAGATAACATCTGGATGTGAAGATGTATAGAGATGGCTGACTCAAAGACATAATTTCTCTAAATTATGGGAAAGAATATTATCTAGTCATCCAGACAGTCTTCTAGAGAGTGGCCAGGGTAGGAGGCATAGTCAGAACGGAGCCTGAGCCAGCCAGGCTGTAACTGCTGTCTGCAGCAATCCTGCCCCGTCCCTCTGTCTCCCATCTGGTCTTCAGGAAGGTGTCACTGAGACAGGTTTGGGCAGAAAAAGACAGACCCAAAGAATGAGGAGGTCTGCCGACTGTCAGTAAGGAAATGATAAGTGAACTTATACCTGGGAGTGGAGTTAACAAAGGAGAAGGTCCAGACCCAGAAGAGAAAACTGTGGTTTATTAACTGGCATCAATTTGATGAGAAGATCTGTAGAAAATGGATATGTGCTTATAGGCTTAAAAAGTATTGCAAAATGTATGTGAAGGTTAATGACAGTTGTATAGGTAAATCTTATCCTGACAAACCAAACTTTAAGCTCAGATTTTAAGATTTTAAGATGTTTGGAAGGCAGTTTTGCATATTGTACTGTATTTTCAGTGGTGTGTAGTTCAAGGACCTCGGCACTCCTGAATTTGAGCAGAAGTTGAAGCAGGATGTGTGATGTATGTAATGGCAGTTGCAAACCTGATGTAATTGTTGCAGGCCATTTAAATTTTAAAAGGGAAACTGGTTTTGAGATGCATCCATGTCAAATACATAACAGAGACTTTATTTGCCTCACTGCTATTGAATTTAACCTCACTCATTGGGAGTTACCTTATCTTGCCTTTATACTAATTTTTGTGAGGTGTGTGCCAGGATTTTTTTTTTAAATACCCTTTGTGAAAATAAAGGTCTTTGCTCTGCCCTTTTCCATCTATTTCAGTGGTTTTAGTTGAGTAGGAGAGAAGTCTGGGGATGTAATCTTTGTGAAATCAGAGATTGTCTTTATTAGTGGTCAGACAGGCTGGAGCTAGATAAAGCCTGATCCAGGGATTCAGTGGTAACTTCTCTCTGCATAAGTCAAAGGTTGCAACACTGTGAAATTTGTAAATTATTACACAATATAGAACTGAAACCAGTTTAATATTTCCTGGTCTTGAGGTCCAGGACTTTGAGAGGAGAATGTGTTTATAGCAGAGAGGGAGGCAGCTTTCTGATTCTTGTGTGGCCTCTTAAAAAAAAACCAAACAGTTTTGTGTCTAGCATGTAGATGGGACATTCACCCTTCACCCGCACCATAAATACAATTCCTCTGAAATCACTGGACTTGTGCATGTACCCAGCAGCTGTAGCCTGCAGGACTGAGCCTTTTGCCTTCCAAATTCAGAGCAAAGATGAAATCTGGATAAAAAAGAGAGATCTGGATAACTTTTCTAACCTGCCACTGCCCTGCTATTTGACCCATGGCAATTCTTCCTGTTTCTCTTCTTCTCTGCTGTGTTGTGGCTGGGTCTAATTATAGATCAAACTGCCTTTTCTTTTTTGCTTCATGACCTGCAGCGAAAGCATCAGTAGCAGCTTTCCCATTTTCTTTGATGGCTTCAGGATCAAGCCCTGTGTAAATACCATCTGCAGCCAATCCTGTGCATAAAAGGCAAGGGAAAAGAGAAGAAACTAGTAATTCTCCCTGTGCACACATTTTCTACATCCAAGTACAAGTTTCATGAATCTGAGAAAATTCATTTGAAGCAATAGGCATGTCAGCATTTCTTTTCTTTTTTAGTTTTTCAAAACTGCAGATACAGGCTCTTCTTTGCCTTTCGCTCAAGTGAATTTGTATGTGAAAATTACACAACTTCCTTTGGAATGAATTAGGCTTTTTAAAGCTCAGCTTTTCTTCTGTTGAATTTGGGCTGTGGTCCAGTTTGATGAAAGGGGCAGTCCTACTCCTGTGCCTCCTCCTTCCACACACTACTCTTCATGCAGCTCAGGGATACTGACCCAGAGGAACTTTAACTCCAAGAAATATTGAAAGATTGGTTTTCAGCTCAGTTAGTTTCCTCATCCAACCCACACTACAGCATCATGGGCAGAGGTATTGACACAGGACTAAACTATCACCTCCATGAAGTTGCTGCTTCAGTTTTTCTGCTTTCTGCATTGTGCCCAGCCTGTTTCTTCCCTTTGCCTTGCCATAGCACTGGCAGTTCTCTAACCACACTTTGCCAGTACAGATTTTAGTTGAACCATGTCCTTGGAACAGTTCTTGGGAAGGCAAGGACGTGGAGAAGGGCAGGAGACCCTGGCAGCCTGCACTTAGCTGAGCCTAAGCTGCCTTGGAGCTGTGTCACAAACAGCACCGGATTTTGCTGTGTTTTAAGTTGCCTGTGCTCAGTCCTGCACTCTGAGTGACTGGGGAAGAGAGGAGAAGAAAGATAATTTTTTTATTGTTTTAGGGATACCTAGGAGATGACCAGATGAGCTCACTGAGGAATAGAAGAATGCTCATATGTATTCATACAGTACTTCAAGATATGTATTCAGACTGCTGTCACATTTTACAAAGAGGCTGCTGCAGCAATTTATTTTTGTTTAAATGGCAGTCCTTCCAAAAAATATTTTTATATATGAAAGAAACTTTCAGTTTAGGAAGAAAAAATTGGGTCTGTGTTCTGGTTGAGCTTCTTCTTTAAAAAGACGAGTGGTCTTGTCCCAGGACTGTATTGAATATAATAATTGTTCAAAAGCAAAATAGACATCTAGTAAGTGGAAAATAAGTTTTCATCTGGGAAGTTTCAGCTTATAAAGTACAATTTTAAAGCAGCATGCTTTTTTAATATAGTCACATGTTTGCAGTGTCAAACTGGAAGACTTTTCTGTTACTTTTAGTCTGTCAAGGTTGAGTGTTTCAGGGTTCAGATGTCTGCTATTTAGAACAAATGTAGTGATTACAATTTGTAGGATGTGATGTACTTCTCAATTTAGTCCAAGTTTCCATTACCTTCTCTTTACTTTGGTTCAGGTAATTGTGGCAAATGGTCATCCTTCTCTCCCTCTGAAGTTAGAGTACAGCCAAATGTAGTGGGTTAATAGTTAAGTAAATTAGGACTCTAATTGAAACTCTGCTTGTGGCTATTTGTATGCAGAGCAGTTTGGGGACAGCCTTCACAAAAGCTTTGAACTGGAATAGCCTATGTCAAAACATTGGAGTATTTTCTTAATATGGTTTCCTTTGCTCTTTGCAGGCGCTTAAATACTTTAAACAAATGTGCAGTGATGAAGCTAGAAATTAGTCCCCACAGGAAAAGGGTAAGTTCATTTAATTCTTCTGTTACAGCATTATGTGTTAATAAAACTGAAAAAAAAAAAAAAAAAACCAAAAAAAAACATCTAGCAGATTGTTTAGCTTTGGTTTATGATTACACCTGAGTAGAACCTGGCAAGGACACAGAAAAAAAAAATCTGCTTACATCTCTTTTTATGTTCGCACTGAGTGAAAAGTGCAAGGCTTGGCAGTGGGTAAAGTTTGTCTAGCAAACTTTTCCCTGGGATGCAGCTTCCAGTGTGAAAGGCCCTGTACTTCTCTGCCAGTGAGGTTGTTGGTGTTGATGCCTACTGCCTGCACTCAGGCAGGCTTTTATAGAGTAGGCTTGATGGCCCCAGTGAGCTGACCTTTATGTTAGGACCACCATCTTGGACATCATCTTCGGTTTTGGTTCTCTGCCATCATGTTAGAGTTGTATTATTTTATTATGATGTAGACAGGATCAGTTAGACTGTGCTTGGTCTGCAAAGGAGAGGATTAGGCACATTGCTGCCTTTCCAGTATATTTTCAGAATACAACAGCTACCTTTTCAGAAAGTTTACATGTCTCCAGGGAGCTGAGCAGGAATTAAGTGTTTCCTGAATCTTCAGGATTCCTGTGGAGAAGGGTGAGAAATAAGAGAGCATCTACTGTAATTTCAGTAAGGTAGTGCCGAATTGCTAATAAGGTACCACTCAATAGCTGTCTTAAAACTATGTGTGTGTCCTAGGAGGGATCAGTAATTGATACCGTCCCCTGGGATATGACAACTGCAGATAAAGATGACTGAGTTAAGGCAATACAATGCTGCCCTACCCCTAACAAGAATGCATACAAATGCTCTGAGGTTGTTTACCAGGAATTAATCCCCTCTTTCCCTATCTGTTTGAGGTATGTTGGAAAGAGCATCCAAGCTCCAGAAGATAACACTCTGAGGCAGCATATGCAGGAACTCCTTAAAAGTAGGGGTAGACAGCTGGAGTGCCATTTATGACCACCAGAAGATTTCTCATCCTTTTTCGTGAACCTTGTTAACAGTGTTGATATTAGAGGTTAGACCAGACCTGACTTCAGATCCAAACCTCAGATCTGCCAGAGTCTGGATGTTAGCTTTTGTTTCAGTCCTTCCTGAATTTCATTCACCACCCTTGTTCTGGCAGATGGACTTGGGGCCTTCCCTTTCGTTACTGTTGTCAGTAAAATCAATACTTACCTTTTAAAGCTTTTTAGCACAAGGGAAGAATTCTGCTGACAGAAACATGTTTCTTTATGTTTCCACTGACTTCTTCGCAAATTAAAATTACTTCTCCTTTTTTTTCTTCCAATCTCATTCACCCCCAAACCACCATTATCATCCACTGGCAGTTTCAGACTACTTTTTTCCTGCTGAAAACTTTCATAAGCAAGCCAGAATTCTTGGGTTTTCATCTGAGTTGTGGACAAAAGTAGTTTGCAGTAGTTGGGAGGCAAAGAAAATTATGCTTGCTCTGTGTCTCATACATATTTGGTCATAAGAAATAAATACAGTATTTCACTTATTTTCCTGAGCTGATGAAATGTCCTATAAAAAGAAAAAAGTAAAAGTAGGAGATAATCAGGATCTGAAGTATGCATACATAAACTACTTGAAATATGAATAATTTACTTGTTTTTCAAAGAATGAATGTTTGTAGTCTTGGCACACAAATAGTTACATTTTGGGGCATGCATATGTGTTTGTTTTGAAATTAAAGCAAGTTAAACAAATGAAGTGAAATTCATGGAGCTGGGTGGCTATTAGTGTTTCTTACTCTAAACACCAAAGATTATTTTGTGGTTTCATGGTGTCATATTAAAATATCTTCATTGGTTTTATTCCTCCAACGTGAAACTTTCCATATATTTGGAAGACAAAATAGGTCAGGATCATTTGCTTTCAGTATTTAGATGAAAAGATTGTAGGCGTAATTGATGTATGTGTAATTGTACTCTAAGCATTACTCATACATCAAACATGTTATTTACAATTTACTTACGTGCTACACTGTCAGTGAGCTCTTGCTACTCACTATCTACGAGTGTTAAAGTTTGCCTGAAGCTAGACTGAAGTAGAGAATTCACAGAACATTCTTAAAATGTTAGCTGCTAGCCCGTGGGAGGAAGAGTGGACCAGGTAGAAGCCTGGAGCCATCACACTCCAGCAGTGCAGGAGCTCTTTTGCTGTCTCATTAGTCACAGTGAGGAGGCTGTTCAGAGTTCCCAAATGGGTAAGGAATTAAGCCACTAAAATTCAGAATGTATGAGAAACATCTCGTAATTGCAAAGAGGAGTATAAACATATAGCCACTATCAACAAAGTGTAGCTTTGGAGAGAGTCCAGAGGGACCCCAACCCCTGACTGACTCCAGTTTAAAATGTTATGCATGCCAGGAATTTCCATTGATGTGAGGGCTATCCACTGTGACCAATTAATTAAGTCTATGGATACTAGGTTTTTTTAAAATAGAGCAATTTGAAGTAGGTTGTGTTGTTTGTTTCTTTTTATGAAGGATATATCTTTAGCGTTTAAAAACAGTTAAAATATATTGCCTGCACCATGTTATCTTTTCCCGTTACAGGCTTTATGGCCTAATCTTCCTCTCTCTCCCTGAAGTAAAAGACTGTTTTCACTTTAAATTCAGTGAGAACAAGGTCATGCTTAAAGCAGTTTAGTGGACATTGTATTAAAATACAACCACCTTTGCTGTTTGAGCAGTTTGCAAGCAATACTTTCGGCATTCTTCTTTGCAGAGTGAAGATTCAGATGAAGATGAACCTTGTGCAATAAGTGGCAAATGGACTTTTCAGAGGGACAGCAAGAGGTGGTCGAGGCTTGAAGAGTTTGATGTCTTCCCTCCAAAACCGGACTTGAATATCCCGTCCCCAGAAGCTCCTCACCTGACGAACGCAGCAAGCCAGGAGAGTGTGCTTACAGACCTCAGCGAACGCCAGGAGGTGGCTTCTATTCTGAGCATCAGCAGCACCAGCAGCCACCAGCCAACCCTGCAGAGCGAGGCATCTACCACCAGGACAAACTCGGTAGTGAGCGTCTGTTCATCGAGCAATTTTGTAGCCAACGATGACTCATTCAGCAGCCTGCCCTCGCCCAGGGAACTGAATAGCTTCAGCTTCAACACAAAAGCCAACGAGAAGAATGCCAAGTCCAAAACAAAGAGCCTGCTGAAGAGAATGGAGAGTCTTAAAATCAAGAGTTCTCACCATGGCAAGAGCAAAGCTCCTTCAAAGCTTGGCCTGATTATTAGCGGGCCAATCCTGCAGGAGGGCATGGATGAAGATAAACTGAAACAACTTAACTGCGTGGAGATTTCCACCCTCAACGGCAATCACATCAACTTCCCTATGGTACGAAAGAGGAGCGTCTCCAATTCCACGCAGACCAGCAGCAGCAGCAGTCAGTCTGAGACGAGCAGTGCTGTCAGCACGCCCAGTCCTGTCACACGAACACGCAGCCTCAGTGCCTACAACAAAAGGGTGGGCATGTACCTGGAAGGCTTTGACCCCTTCAATCAGTCAACGTTCAGCGATGTGATGGAGCAGAACTTCAAGAACCGGGGCAGTTTTGCGGAAGACACAGTGTTTTTTATCCCTGAGGATCATAAGCCTGGCACTTTTCCCAAAGCGCTCTCCAATGGCAATTTCTCCCCTACAGAAGGCAACACCTCTGTGAACTGGAGGACAGGGAGTTTCCATGGACACGGCCACCTCACCCTCCAGAGGGAGAACAGTGGCGACAGCTCCAAAGAGCTAGGCATGGGAAAAAGGCGCAACTCCTCCAGTTCAATGAGCAGCCGCCTGAGTATTTACGATAATGTGCCAGGTTCAATCCTGTATTCCAGTACAAGCGACCTGGCCGACCTCGAAAATGAAGACATATTCCCAGAACTAGACGACATCCTATACCATGTCAAAGGGATGCAGAGGATAGTGAACCAGTGGTCAGAGAAGTTCTCAGATGAAGGGGATTCTGACTCAGCACTCGACTCCATCTCCCCCTGTCCTTCCTCTCCAAAGCAGATTCACCTTGATGTAGATAACGATCGAAGAACACCAAGCGACCTGGACAGTACAGGGAATTCACTGAATGAAACGGAAGAGCCCACAGGGATCCAGGACAGGAGAGACTCTGGGGTTGGTGCATCACTGACACGTTCCAGCAGGTGAGATCACAAGCCTTAGCACTTGGGGTGGCATGGGGATGTCCCCTCCAGCCCGAGCAGCCCTGTAGTAGCTGCACCACACTTACTTAAGATTTAGTAGAAGCTGTGGCTGTTCAAGCACACATGTGCTGTTCCATTGTTTCCCAAAACTGTTACGGGCAAGAGAAATGTTTGGGCAAGACTTTGTGGTTCCTACAATTCATAGCTGTATGTTTGTAGGTTCAGCCTGACTTGTCATTGAAAAAGCAATGTTAACAGAGTTTTGGGGCACAATAATTCTTCAAACTGAAATGGTGCATAGGAGGAGAGGGCCATCAAGTAGGATAAAACACTTTTTAAGTTGGCTAGGAGAGCCAAGAGTAATTAAGTATGTTCTGGTTTGTGTCAGTGTGTAGTAAAAGCCTTGACTTTTAGACTCTTTCAAAAAATTGCATTTTTCAGTAGCAGGCTGTTTCTAATAGCATGCTGGGGCACTAAATCTGTGGGGAAAATGAGGCTTGATGCCTTTCTCTTGATCACTGTAGCACAGTGGGAGACTGGGGGAGTTCTAGTGGCCTCCAGATTCTGCTGGGAGTTTTACCATGACTGTGTTTTGTATTGTGAGTAGTACAAGGATTTTAATTCTTTCTAGCTGTGTTTCCATATTTCTTTTAAAAGTAACACAAATCATTTAGTCATCTACAGCTTCTTGTATAAATAGGACTTATAGAAGCACAGAGTTCCTATTTGATATGTCTTAAAAATTCATGCCATTTTTTCTTAATGGAGTTTTTTGATTCCCACTGTCCTAATACTGAAAGGACTTTGGGAGAAGGGTGTTGGAGCCCTTGGAGGATATTTGCTAGGGCAAAGTCGTGTAGCTAGCACTGAGCTGTGGGTCAGCTCAGAGTGCACATTCCCAGGTGAAGCACCTGCCTGTGCTGCATCATGCCAGGTGAGGCAGAGATGCCGCTGGCTGATGACTGTGAAATCTCAGAAGAATGCAGCCGCCAAGGGCAGGGATGTCAGCAGTACATTTGCGTTAATTCCTGCACATGTCTTGCAGAGACATCTCAGTAACCTGCCCTTTCTCTGTCTCCCATCTTCTCCACAGGCACAAGCTAAGGTGGCACAGCTTCCAGAGTTCCCACCGGCCCAGCCTCAGCTCGGCATCACTGCAGATCAGCTGCCAGTCCGTGGCACAGATGAACCTGCTGCAGAAGTACTCTCTCCTGAAGCTGACTGCTCTCCTGGAGAAGTACACGCCTTCCAACAAGCATGGTTTCAGCTGGTAAGGACACAGCACTCTGTATAGAGCCCGACTATGCGAGCATGACAGTTGTGCCTGTCCCAGGCGACGTTTGGAAAGATGTAATGCATTTGTCCAATCCCTCTTTTTCCATATTTGCACTTCTTCCTCCAGGCTGTGCTGACAGTGATTTATGGTTTCCTAAGATGGGGCTAAAATCACTAACCCTTTACGTAAGTGTAACTGTATTAGGCTTCAGAGATGTGTTTATGGGGACATGTGAGAGAACCAAAGCAATGAAGTACAGACCAGCTTTCAGAAGAGGAAGGTGTTCAGTATCTACAGCAAAAGAAGGACCACTCCTTTATTGAGGCAGTTATCAAGCAGTGGCACAAATTGCCATCAGTATTAAAATGCTCGCTTTTCTTCAGTTATTCTTAAATATTTGCATTATTTCCTTAACATAATTATGTAATTAAACAACGTAAATTTCTCTTAATTCTAGTATCTAGTGGTAATAGCCAAAATTTTGTTTTCCCTTTCTAAGACACTATAAATCAATTAGCAAAAGAGATGGAGCAAAGAAGAAAGTTTGGGAGAACCATGGAGTTTTTTGTAGGCAGCAGTTTCTGGTGAGGCCAGGTTTTTGTAACCCAGCTGAATATTTTTTTGTCAGAAGAATGAAATAGAAAGCTCTTTTATTATTGTATCTGCAGTACAGCCTGTGTAACCTTAAGGATGCAAAGGACGCAAATAAAATTTTTCTTGTCCCTACCACAGGCCAGCCTCCTCCCTTCCCCAGGAGTCACAGAGAGTATTTAGCTTCAGCATCAAAGTACCTCCTGTTCAAAGGCTGTTATTATGTCAGTCTTTCTAAATACAGAAGTTGTTTGTTCTGAAAGACAGAAATAAGTATTGACCAGTTATCCCTGCATGCTTCAGATTCTCAGTGGAGATCGCAATGTGTTTTTTCACATTCCATTGGCATGTTTTTTGACAAAGCAAGTATTATTCATACATGTATCAATAATGCCCTAAACTTAACTGTATGGCAATATAAATTGGTTCTGTTTTACTGTGTAACAGATTAGTCAGCTGTAAATCCAATGCACTGTTTTTATAGCTGTATTGCATGTTGAAATGTTAAATGTCTCCCTGTTTTCAGTGCTACTGTGTCCTATTAGTTGTTACACTGGACATTAGCTTTCTTCCCTGTTTAGGAAAATGACCTCAATATTTTCACATTTTAGTGCCCTTTTTTTCCCCTTTATAAAACCAATACTCTGGAGAACACAGGGGTAAATCATTCTTTTGTGTTTAGCAACTTTTCCCTTGGAGTCATAAGCAGATGGAAAGGCCTCTCAATGAAACTGGAGTGGGAGGTGGGGGTAACAAAAGTCACTGGCTGACAAGGAAGGGGGTCCCTCAAAGGGGTTGTTTATAGAGCTGAAGTTTTTAGCTGACAAACTCAAATGTATTACATCAGTTTCCTGCTGTTCTGCACACTGGTGGGTGGTGGACCCAGTTTGAGGACTTTGCAGAACAAGTAGTTGACATACAAAAGCTCATTGTTCACATGCCCATCTTTCCTGAAACCTAAAGAAGCAGTGTTATAAGGGGTCACTGACCGCAAGATTTATTTTGACTCTTTTGCAATGCAATCTGGCCCCTGCAGTTTTACCCTCTAGCTTTCGTCCTCCTAATATTGATGGAGTGGCACCACATTAATACTTAGAGGTAGCATACTGCCCCAAATGTCAAGCCTTTCTCTTAGAGAAACTCTTGTTTTCTTTCCTCTCACCCCTTCCAGCCCTGAGTAGATTAACTAATTTATACTGTCACTATTGTTCATGTTACTAAAAGTGTTTCACTTATTTTCACTTACTTTCCAAATTACTGGAAACACAGAAGATAAATAATCAACTGAGGTTTAATTTAACGTGTCTTTCCCTTTGCTTAAATAGGGCAGTACCAAAGTTTATGAAAAGAATAAAGGTGCCAGACTATAAAGACCGAAATGTGTTTGGAGTACCACTGCAAGTGAACGTGCAGCGCATGGGGCAGCCTCTTCCCCAGAGCATTCAGCAAGCCATGCGGTACCTCCGCAACCACTGTCTGGATCAGGTGTGTTTTGTTATTCTCCAGCTTTCCATTTGTTTTTATTGTTCTTGGGTCAGACTGAAAAAAGTAGACTCAACACAGGACAAAATAGATAATTAATGCGTGGAAATCTTTCCGCAAAATTAGAGCCCATGTGTAAGAAGCTAAAGAGGATGCTTACATTTCAGATTTTCTAGATTCCTTATAAATGTATTTACTTTTATACGTGTATTTAGGTTGGACTGTTTAGGAAATCTGGAGTGAAATCAAGAATTCAGGCTTTGCGTCAGATGAATGAGAGCTCCACAGACAGTGTCAACTATGAAGGCCAGTCTGCCTATGATGTAGCAGACATGTTAAAGCAGTTCTTCCGTGATCTCCCTGAACCTCTCATGACCAACAAACTCTCTGAGACCTTCTTACAGATATACCAGTGTAAGTAGTGAGATTGTACAGCAGACAAGTGGTCATTTGTGTAGCAAGGGTGGAACTTTGTGCCACTGCTGTCCTGGGCGCTACACGTGTTTCTTATGTTGGTCTTTGCCTTTCTCCAGTAACTGTTACAGTTCAGGCTGCCTCTAACAAATGGACTTTTTGTATTGTAGTTTTATAACAATTTATGGTACAAGTTCTTTTTAATTTTACCTTTCTAACTCTGGAACAAATATAAATCCTTCATCACTTACTCTAAATATTCTTTTTTTTGAGCATACTTGGTATTATGGTTTGAAAATAAGCCACATCTAATGTGGCTAAGTAGACGAGCAGAGCAAACAGTATATGAACAGAGTTTGGGGTTTTAAGGGGATTGGCACAGCTACCAAAAATTTTTATTTTCTTATAGTTCATTTTCTGCTATTCTTCACTCAGCTGTTTAAAAACAACCTCTAAGTGGTAAGCTTTTCTGTTACTGATTTGTAACTACTTTACAGATAAGTACTATAAAGTTTTCAAAGTAAATCACGTAAAAAATTGATTTTATCAATGCTTGTGAAAAGAAATAAATACAAAAAGGTTACAGGAATTTCTGTCAGTGCTCCATAGGTGGAGATGATGTTTTAAAATATCGTACAGACCATTTTTTCAGTGCAAGCATTTTTGTGTGTGTGTTTGGATTCCCAAACAGGTTTATGGAGAAAATTAATCAGACTCTCCAGTTCCATGCATATTAAACAGCAACTCTTTGGGTTTAGAGCCAAAAAAAGTTTGACAGAGTGTTGCAGAGTTTCTGTTCCTTTCCTTTTGCAGGTGGTAGGTCTGAGGAATTCCCAGAGGTGGTCGGGAAGTATTATCTTTGTGTAAAGCAAAGAGCCTTAAAACAGCTGTAAATTTTGCTTCCCTGCAAAGGGAAAAATTTCCCTTTGCTTTGGTGCTATGCACCAGGCTGCACACTGGAATGCATGTGGCTTAAATGTGCTTTGAGCTGATGGAGAGGAGAGCATGGAAAACAGTAAATTTTTGCTTAAAGCTGCTTTCTAAGCTCACCTGCTAGCCTTACAAAGTTGCTGAAGCCCAAAGCAAATACCAATTAAGTATCTGGGTAGCACCATGTGTATTATGAGACATGCAGTGAGGGTGGTAGGCTGCTAATGATGATACAAATGCTCAAGGACTCAGACTCTGATGTTGTCTTCAGAGGTGGCTTATTGGAAATCCCTTTATAAGAAGCAGATCTGGTCTGGGTTATTTCATTTTTTGTTCCTTTCAAGTTTGGAGGAGAAAGCTTTATATAAAGACACATCAGACCTTTCCAATGGCTGTTTGTTGTTCGTAACCAAGGAGCTGTTTAATGGTATGGGGCTTCACAGCGTGGACTTTCTTTTTCCACTGCATGACTTTGAATGATCTGCTCAATAAAGTAACCCTCTCTGGTCGGTAGAGCACTTTCTGGATGTTTTATGACATCACTGTTGAAAAGGTTTGCTAGCTAATTTATTTAATTTACCTATTTTAAAATGCATTCATGTTTTAAATTTTTTTGCAAGCCAGAGAACTTCTAAATTGGCTGGACTATGTTTGCTCGTTCTCTGCCTGAATCCAGGCTTGTGTCCTTTTAGTGCATCTGCGGGAGCATGTAGCTGCTGAAGCTAAATCTAAAATTAACTCTGGCCTAGGCACAGCTTCTTGCTTGCATTTCTTGTGAGGCAGGAAATAGCTGAGGGTAGTTAAACCAGTGGGTTAAAAAACATTCCTTCATGTTTCCTACAAATGGTATGCATCCTGAAGGAAATCGCTTCAAACTCGAGTCAAATATTTGAAGCTGGAGTTTGCTTTGGGATGTATTCATGCTGTGTGTGTGGAAAATCAATGGGCTGATGAGAGAATTACTAATATTATGCAGATGTGCCAAAGGATCAGCGTCTCCAGGCTATCAAGGCTGCCATTATGCTTTTACCTGATGAGAACAGGGAGGTCCTCCAGATTCTTCTCTATTTCCTGAGTGATGTCACAGCTGCAGTGAAGGAAAACCAGATGACACCAACAAACCTGGCTGTCTGCTTAGCACCTTCCCTCTTCCACTTGAACACGCTCAAAAGAGAGAATTCTTCCCCAAGGTACGTTTTTGGGAGCAGGGCTCACTGCTGCTGGTCCCATAGCACAGCTGGCAGTGATGTGCAACAGGCACAGTCTGGGATTGATCCTGCCAGCTGTGATCACCTCACAGCACCGGCTGTGGAATGATTATGGCATCTTACCTTTTGCTGGAGATTTGTTAAAATATAAACAAACTCGTAAGAAGGAAAAAAACTGTGAGTGGGGGGAGGGGTTTCCAAAGAAAAGGCTTAGAAAGAGAAGCAAGAGAAGTCGGCAACACCATGCCAATGTTTGGTACCGGGCAGCACTGCTCCAAATCACCAGCAGATGTGGGAATCATTCTGTTTTCTTCCCAAACATGTCTCTTGCTCTGCAACAAATAACTGGATTTGTGTATGTGTGTGCTCTTTTCCCCTGTGAAGGGTGATGCAGAGGAAACCAAGCCTGGGCAAACCCGATCAAAAGGACCTAAATGAAAATCTGGCTGCAACCCAAGGGCTAGCTCATATGATTGCTGAATGCAAGAAACTCTTTCAGGTAAAACTCCTGTTTACAAAACTGATGGGTGGAATATTGATTGAGATGTCTTAGATCTGCTGTATAATGAAAAGCTAAGAATGTCTCTTTATTTTAATGACACTTAACACATGATAAATAGCTTTTTAAAAACCTTTGCTTCCTGATCTCTGTGCATACATGAATTACAAGTGGTGCCAGAAGGGAAGAGAGTTCTTTTGTTGGCACTGGTGCTCTCAAGTCAGGAGGCAGTTGTGGGGTTTGGCACATTTTTGCTGCATCTAAGCTGCATTTGGAATACATTTTCAAATTTTTATTGTGCAGCCATGAGGGTCTGTGGACCTCAGCTCTAATTACAAAGCAAGAAGCTATTTCCAGGAATTTCAGTGCTCATTTTATACTTAAATTCCTGAGAGTTAGCAAGACAGGCCACAAAAGCATCCTGGAACGTAACACTGTCAAACCATAGGTTGAAGGATCTGTAGGAACTAAAGCATGCTCCCTCTAGGGCCTGTGATGGAGAACCAGACAAGTAAAGTCCTGGTTTTCCTCACTGTCATCAAATCTTTTCAGAGCCCTCAACTGAAGACGTGCCTGTCTCTTTTCTTGCAGCTGACAATGTTCCCTTCTTCCTTCAGTTTACAGGATAAACTGTGCTGTGGGAATGAATCTAGTTGTGTAGTAAAGGGGAATACTCCACAGAATAAAATAAGACACCCCATAAAAGAGAGACTAATTTGAGTTAAATCAAAGTCACAAACTTAATTTTGGCATTTCTTCATACTGAGTGCTTAACCTGACACATACACATGCCATCACTTACAAAACTAACATACACACATCCCTGTGGCTACTGAGCTGCTAGACTAATGCAGTGATCTGGGGAGAGAGCTGCAAGAGGATGATTTTGCCTTGTCACCCCTCAGATACCGGAAGAAATGAGTAGGGGTCGGAACTCGTACACGGAGCAGGACCTGCGTCCCCTCAGCCTGGAGGAGCTCCGGGGCAGCAGCAGCAACACTGAGCCCTCTGACTACCACTGCTACCTCCAGGACTGCATGGATGACTTGCTCAAGGAGATGAAGGACAAGTTTAAAGGCTGGGTCAGCTGCTCCACGTCAGAACAAGCAGAGCTGGCGTACAAGAAGGTATGCACCCTGCCACTCACACCACAGCTCTAGGGTTTAGCTCACTTGTGGCATTACAGAAGGTTCAGTACGCATCTTTACTTTGCAGATAGATACTAGGAAAAAAGTCTTGATGTTGTGGTGCAGTTGCACACCATATAGAAACACCATGTCTTTCAGCAGTAGTTTGCCAGCATGCACTGATTTGTTTTCTTCTGTTTATCCAACCCAGGAATGTTCACTGTATTGAATTTACACGCCTTCACTCACACATGCAAAGCCTTAACAGCTGAGTCACTCTGCAGACAGTAGGAAAGAAGTCTTTCATTCCTGATCTTGTACAGCTCAGAACTACCAGATGGAGAAGTGTTTCAAAAGATTCTTAAAAAAATAAACTTGAAAAAGAAAGTGTAAGGGAGAGTAAAATTAAGGACTCTGCTACTTTTCCCCAGGTGTGTGAAGGACCCCCACTCCGATTATGGAAAACTACCATTGAAATCTCAGCTACACCAGAGGATGTTTTAAATCGTTTACTTAAAGAGCAGCATCTTTGGGATGAAGATCTTATAGAGTCCAAAGTAATTGAGCCTTTGGATAGCCAGACAGATATATATCAGTATGTCCAGAACAGCATGGCACCTCAGCCAGCCAGGGACTTCGTAGTCTTAAGGTAAGGCATTCATATACAATGATTCATATACATTCATATACAAATATCCTACACAAATGGCAACCTTGCTTACTTCTTTATCATATCAGCTATTTGGTAAATATCTGTTTGTGCCTAATTTGAATTCTTATTAAATGTTTGACTTACTGTTTGTCAAATAAAAGATTTTTGGTTTTCTTCTTTTTCCTTAGGACATGGAGAACAAACTTCCCCAAGGGAGCCTGTGTGCTTCTAGCAACCTCAGTGGACCACGAGCGGGCTCCTGTGGCAGGTGTTAGAGTCAATGTGCTCCTGTCGAGGTATCTGATTGAGCCCTGCGGGTCAGGAAAATCAAAACTTACCTACATGTGCAGAATTGATTTAAGGTAGGAAATTCCATTTTGTCCTTTGGAGGTGGTAACTTCTCTTGTATAGTTTCAGTGTGGTCAGTGGAAAACTTGGGCGGTTCAACAGATGTTAGTAGTACACCCTTCCCAAAGGCAAGCACATAGGTCTCTCAGATGTCACAGAAAGTTGGCTTCAGTGCACCTCTGGCAGCAGTAGTTTGTTGCATTAGAAGCCTCCAGTATGTGCTCCACCATCCCTATTGGTATACAACCCCACCCTTTCCTCTAATAGTCACATTGGATGCAAGTGTTCATGTTAATTTTAATATTAATTTAATGTTAATTAAATTAATGTTTAAATGTTAATTTTAATACATGTTAATTTTAATACTAAGCTAGTAAAGAAGACCGGGTTGTCACAAAACTTTCCATAACTTTTCCTTGCTGCGGCAAACCTGCGGTTGAGCAAATCTATACACTAGTAGGGTTGAGCTGCCCAGTAAACAGTACTAAGGAGATTTCCTAGTCAGGGATTTAGCCAGCTACACAAAGATTTGATTGTGATTAAGAAAATATGTACAAAGTCACTAGTACCTTCCTCATCATTACTTTTTCCTCCACACAACAGGGGCCACATGCCAGACTGGTACACCAAGTCTTTCGGGCACTTGTGTGCATCAGAAGTTGTTAAGATACGAGACTCTTTCAGTCAGCAGAGTCCTGAGAGCAAGGAACTAAAATCCAGGTGACTACTGAAGAGGAACAGCCATGTGCTCCCCACCTCAGCAACATAGACATTACCCAAAACTGAGACTTGCACGCTGCAGACCAGACCTGTGTTCCACCTGCAAGTCGTGTCATGGAGGGATAGCAGCGTGAGAACTTGACTGTGAGCATTACTATAGGACTGTAGCCATACCATACACTTTAAAGCTGCTTCCTGTCTGTGTAAGGTCTATAGTGTAGGCCTCGACTGGAATACATAGGAGAACTGTGCAAAAACTAAAAATCTTTAAAAAAAAATCCTATTAGATGGTAATTGCTTCTGAGAAGCAAATTTCTTTAAATGCAAAATATATTATGAAATATGGTGAAGGCTCATCATTCCCATGTGAAATACTTAGCTTTATGTACATACTCATATCATTTTATTTGTAGTGCATTGAGGGACTGGTGTATCCACTGGAATAGTTGGTACTCTTCAATGTGTTCTCACTGAGATAAGCAGAGAAAGGTTTGCACAGAGATTAAAGTGTGAATGAGTGTGTTAATGGTTGAAAGGATACAAGAAGTTGAATTTGAAATGTGTCTGGTACACTGATAGGCAACCAGAATGGATTTTAGTATGCTGGATACAGTTCAACCTAGAATGGGACTCCCCTGTGGACCAGGAGTAGCCATCCTTCGAATGTGCTAGTTCTGCCTTTTGCTCAGCTCTAAACTTGTTGAAAACCCTAAGCAGATGTTACAAGAGGCTTGCTTCAACTACTGTCCACTCCTTATCCAGATGATCTTTTAGGAGTGATGAGCAATTCTATAGCAAATTTAAGTAAATACACTTTCGAGCAACGTAGCAGCTTAGAAATGAAATGTCTGCAATGGTGAGGAGAGCCAAAAACATCAGTTGTTATAAAACAAAGATGTCCATTACTTTTACTTCTACCTGCGTTATCTATAGGTGTTTTAATGAGCTTTTATATATTTTATTGTATTCTAATGGCTCAAGAGGAAAAACGTCAACACTGGAGTTGTGGTGCCAGGAGGTGGCAGGACTCCTGCAGTAGCAGCTGGGGTGACTTAGCTAGGGAGAGTCACACAAACTCCTTCTCTTACTCGCCCCTGCTTTTCCTGTTTTCCTAAAAGCTGCATGTTAACATGAACAGAACCTGCATGTGAGCAGTTTGGAGGGTTACATTTGGAGGCAGAAAGGAGGGTGCAGTTTTGTCTTCAATTTTGTTGTGTTTTAAATCCTTTGGGATATTCGCCCCTTCTTGAGAATCAACTTACATGAAATGTAGGAAATCCTGAGGTCCTCTGGAAAGATGTCTTTCTGTAGGTTTTACTGTAAAGATTTGCTTTCAAGGTGCAGTATTAAGTGATAAATGTATTTTGTGGCTAGGGTATGAATGAGTTGCAAGATGGAATCTTGACTGAGACTTTTTTACCATTGTCAGTATTATTTTAAGCTTTTTTGATGAAGATTTTTTTTATAAATGGCAAATAATGTAGTACTTCCTGTAACAATATTCCTCATGAGTAGGAAAACCTTGTATATTCTTCTACATCAAACACTTTTGAATTTGTAAAATTGTATGTTGTACATACCATTCTATTGTAAACATGTATACTTGCCCACAGTGTACTGTCAAACATAGATTAAGCATGATAAAGATTATTTAAAATATACCTGTATTTATACCTCAGATATTCTTTTCGGGTTTTTGTACCTCAAGTATGTTTTCTATTGTAAATGTGCTTTACATGAGTATGATCTACGCGAGAGAAAGGAAAATGTTTAACTTGCTATAGATGTCTGTACAGAATATACTCAATAAGTGCACTATTAAATGTTTAAAATTGGATATTCATAATGAGTTTTATTTTATTTTGCATTCTTCTTTCCACTCTCATACCAAGAGGAGGAGATGTTTTTCTTCTGGTTCTTCACCTACTACAGCCAACAGCTGAGCCACCCCTGCCCTCTCACAGGCTGATATTTATAGTATTGTCAAAGGCAGGTACCAAAGTTTTCTTTCTTTCTTCAAAGTTTTTGGAAGGTAGGACATCACAATGACAGATAGCTGGACAGAAACATTCCCCGGTCAATTGCTTCATACTTTTTTAATGGTGAAAAGAAACCTGTGGTTTGCTGCGGTCTTGTAGAAAGGTATGCTTGAATTTAACAGGGTGGAAGGCAGCAGTGTACAATGCTGGAAAATAATTCATTTAAAGAGAGAATGAGGGCATGATGAGTTGTGGAGTCATAGGTTTGCTTAAAAAAATGCAAGTGTAAAAGTAATTGGAGAAAGTTAAAGCACATACAGCATTAAAATGAATCCAAAGAGGAGGCAAGGAAGATATACAAACAACTGACTAAGGTGAAAAACCAAGCCAAAGATAGCTGTTAATTCAAGCAACTTTTCAAAGTTTTTAAAGTCTTAGCCAACAAAAATATAATTTGGGCATCTGAAGGAGTGTTTTGATTTGTGAGGCTTGTCTGATACAGCAGCAGTGAGAAGGCCTGCTGCCTTTCAGTTACCAGAATCATCTTATTCTTTCTCTGCATGAGCATCCCAAAGTCCTGACCGCTATCACTTCCCACTTCATTCCCCTGGGAGCACTGAGGGATGCTGCCAAAAGCAAACCTCTTGTTGCCATGGTATTATTTCTCACACACCAAATAGTTTTAGAGAACCTTTCTGATAAAGGACTGTCATTAGTTTGGAGGTTACAGAGCCTTCCCCCACCCCCTCCCCGAAGTCAATACTTAAACAACTGAACGTTAAAAAAAAACCAAAAAAACAAACAGATTTGTTCACAGTTTTGGGCCCTTGGAACAAGCACAGTTAGAACTTTTTTTTTTTTCTTGTTTGGCTCTTCAAGCACACTAACTCGTGACACTCCTCTGGCAACTTAAGGATTTACACTGCATTTTGTGTAAAATGCATTAGTTTAAAATGCATTTGTTTAAAATGCATTTAGTTTACTTCCAAATTAGCATTTTCCTAAACATTTCTACAAGATGAGTTAATTTTGAGTCTTCTAAGTAGTTTCAGCCTCCTGAATGTCTGTGTTCTTGGCACCTTCATTTGCAGATGTCCATGTTGTTGCAGAACAACAGAATTCAATCTTCCATGTCTGTGGTTTTTTTGTCAGCTGTCACTCAGGGCAGCACTGGCTCCTCTTGGGACATTCTCCTGCTTTAAGCAGTGGTTGCCACAGGAAGGGCAGGCTGGGCCCCTGTTCCATGCTGTCCAGGTGCTGCTGTGAATCACTGTGTACATCACATCCCTGGTGTAACACAGGTCCAGTCTGCCCTGTGCTTCAGTAATGTTGACTTTCAGCACTTCTTTCTGACAAAGTCAAACAGAAAAAGTCATGTCTCGCTGACGTTCCTCAAGTAATGCGCTCCAAAATTAGATATTTCTGAAGCTGCAAATGATCAGTAGCCTTCACCTTAAAGGTCAGAGATGTCACTAACACACATGCACAGTCTGGGAAAGGGAGACTGAAATGATGCAAAGCAGTACCTCTGCAGTCTGGTACAAGACCTTGAAAAGAGCAGGACCTGGTATCCACAGTAGGCTGTGCCAGGAGAAAGTTAGTATGAAAACAGTATCTATGACCTGGGATTATAAAAGGTGGATATCCATGTACTACATTATAAAAAGTATAAAAGTATTCATGGCTACATTATAAAAGGTGGATATTTTTACTTAAGGTGCATGAAAATTAACTGTTACACACAAATCTGCTAAGTGCTGGAAGCAGTGCCTTACAATCATAAGGAATGAAAACATGATACTGTTTTAACGATGCATTAAGAAATACTAATTTCTTCATCTCTGTTATACCATAACATGAATATAGATGAATATAGATTCTCTATACCACCCTTCACTGCATCTCTGAAAATCTTTAATCTATTTCTCATCTGTCAAGCCAGAATGTTTTATATCTCTGGCAAGGAAAGGTATCAAATTCTAAACCAATTATTTCATAGTACCAGAGATTAGGATGACGATCTGATGCTAATATGCAATACTTACACCCACGTGCCTTTTGCATTGAGTGCTCTCCTAAGCTCTTGAGACTTGCTAAATTCTTCTCTCCTCTGCACCATCCTACTGTATTTTCCTGTATATTCTGAGGTGTCCAGATTACTTGCAAGAAATGAACTTGCAAGCTGAATCCAGAGACAGTAAAATGGAGTGAAGTATAGGAAAGAATTCAAAGAAGAAAAAATTCCATCAAAAGAGATTAAGGCACTAAAGGGGCACATTTATAAAGAGAGATTCAAGACACAGTCTGGTCACTAGACAAGAGGGATGTAGTAAATGTCTACTAGCACTAGAAGGTCATAAAACCCAGAAGAAGAGTTCAAACTAGCTGAGTGGGTGTACAAGATGGGATAAAAATTTGTTAATGGAAAATGTGAGACAGAAGGGAAGGAAAAGGAATTTTCCACACAGCAAGAGATCTTTGAGACTGTGGGACAATCTCTCTCTGAGAAGCAGCAACAGCATAAGTAATTTAAAACTGTGCATGCTCAAATCCTGGAATCATTGCTTCCCAGCTTCCACAAAGCATCACAAAGACATAACAAAGGTCCTGTCTTCATTATTTGCCATGATTACAGGACTGACAGGCCACCAGTTTTGACCTTTAAGCACTGTCAGATAGTATTGCCTTGCTGAGCAAGAAAAAATCTGGTGTCAAAAATAAAATATCTCAATTATTTTGGAAGTTACTAGTAATGAAAAAGAACTAATAATAGTTCTTTCTCTAAGAATTACATTTGAGGTTGTGGAGTGCAATTTGCTTAGATTTTATTGAAGTGGACTTTCACTTAAATTAGAAGATGCTGTGCCTTCCCACCATGGGCCAAGAGCATGAAGATCAGCATGTGGAGGTTACCACACAACTGGGAGACCTCTTTGATTTCCTAAGTTTTACTCAAAGTCCAGAAAGATCCATAATTGATTAACATGATTTCCTCAATGTAGAGAGAATCAAATCCATTATTCCATAGGTTCTGGGGATTTTCCTTATTACAGGAACAAAAAAAACCTACAGCAAGTGTGTTGTGCATGTTTTTCCAGGTAGCAGTGTTCTACTAGTCACTTCATTAGCTCAAGTAATAAAAGGGTGATGTGGTGGGTCTGAATATCACAGTTGCTCCTAACCCACACAGACATTTCTTAAGGGTTTATAACACTAAAAATGGAAAAGCCCCTTAGGAACAGAATTCTCAGTGAATGAAAGAATGCTACTATTCAAAAATAAAATATTCAAAAGGTAGAGTCTTAAAAGGACTGGTACAGTTATGTATGTTCCAGGGAAGGAAATTAAACAGCTTTTTCCATTATATGATGACATAAGCATGTTATAAGCTGGTAGACAGGGTGATAATAGCCAAGATGGCTCTGATTTGAGGGAGCTTATACCTTCATTTATTAAAGACATAGAAAGATGGTTAGCAAATGAAAAGGGAATTTCAGGAAAGAGTGGCATCAATTAGAACACTTGAGTGTCACTTGAGACAACTGTCATTTTTTAAAATAAGCCACCCAGCAGCAGAAGAAGATTATATTCATAAAACAGCCCAGACTGAGAGGTGTGCAAGGTGTGCATAATAATGGTTCTTCTAAAGTTTTGGCCTAACACTTCCAACATGCTTAGTGACAGCAGCCTGACAGGTCTATTCTAAACAAGCAGGTCATCAGGTAAGTGTTTGCCTTTTTTTTCAAAAACAACTAAAAGAAAATAAATTTCAGCCAAGAAACTGTTATGAGCTGGTTCAACATGTCATCTTCAGCTAGGCTATAATTCAATGACAGTATGGTTAGTGGAGTTTTTAACCCAAATCTCTGGGGAAAGTTGTTCAATAGAGTGCATTCTAAGTATCCCATTTAAACACATGAAAAAGAATCAAAAGATACTAAAATATTTGTTTTAACTCAATCATATAATCTCTAGCAGTCTGTACTCCCTTTCTCTCTCTCAACAGAATGTCTGAAGAACACACATGGGCTTATTTGCTTCTTATTGAAGTCTTTGTCACCCTCATAATTTATCAACGAGAGCTTCCAAAGCATAAAAAGAGTAATAAATCATACAATAATACAAGCAATAATCCAAACTGAATTTGCATATCACACCTCACTGATACCTCACCTATGGCCTACAAAGCCAGAACAACATTCAAGTCAGTACTTGAGTAAAAGGCAGAAAATGGTAAAACTTTGCTGCCTACAAACAATTTCATTCAACAGCTAAAATGAAAACTGATTTAAGATACATAGAAAAGCATCTTTGAAAGCCTTCTAGACCTTTTTAAAAAGAGAGAGAAATTCATTAAGGCAATCTGTCTGGAGAATGGCACCTGCCCTCCCTCTACTTAGGTGCTTTTACTCCATTATCTAAGACTGGGAGAAGTACATACAAATTACTGAAACTGAAAAACTCTGGTGGTGCCTCCTGTCATCCTCAGCAGCAGTGAAGCACCAGCCTCCCAGTGAGGGGGAAAGCAGATGAGGATGGTTCATGTCTTCCACAGTGAGGACTGATCGTAATTCTCTTCCCCTAAGGGCGTCCCTGTGCTACTCATCAATTCAAAGTATGCATAGAGCCACAGAATCCATTTGGGCAGGAAAGACCTCTAAGATGTTTGAGTCCAACCATCAATTCAGCACTGCCAAGCCCTCCATTAAACAGTGTGCCCCAAGTGCCCCATCTACACATCTTTTAAGTAACTCTGGGGATGGTGACTCCACCACTTCACTGGCCAGCCAGGGAAGCCAATGCTTGACAACCCTTTCCACAAAAAGATTTTCCCTAATATCCAATCCAACCCTCCCCTGGAGCTACTTGTGAGCATTTCCTCTCATCCTGTCACTTTTTCCCTAGGAGAAAAGACTGGCCCTCACCTCACTACAGCCTCCTTTCAGGCAGAGAGCAATAAGGTCCCTTCTGAGCCTCCTTTTGTCCAGGTTCACCACCACAGCTCCCTCACCACCCTCAGAAGACCTGTGCTCCAGATCCTTCACCAGCTCTGTTGCCCATCTCTGGACACACCCTAGCACCTCAATGACTTTCTTGCAGTGACAAGCCCAAAACTGAAAACAGGATTTGAGGTGCAACTCCACCAGTGCCAAGTACAGGGGTGTGTAGCATAGAAACACATACTCCTCGTAATGCAGGGCAAGTATTCAACAAAGTAGAAACATTTAGATGGGGTCACAACTGCTCATGAATTCCAGAACTTAATGGAATGGTACCCACAGCAGCACTAACACTGCATAGTGCTTGGTCTGCAAGCTCCCTTATTTGGCTTTGGAGACCTCTGAAAACACACTGAATTGCATTTCAGGCCTTTTAAGAATGACCTTGAGCAAGTAGAAAACAAGATTTTCTAGCTAACACCTGAACCACAGTCCAAAATAAATTACATTCACATTCCCTGTCTCCACTCGTTCAACCTAAATGATTATGCATAAAATTATCACATACCTTTCTAGGTAAAGCACTGGCTTTGTCACATTAGTTGGGAACAAGATCAGGCAGAGTAGCTGCTGAACTAGGTTCAATTCAACAGACATATGGGACTGGGGAAGGAGGGGAAGCTCTGTCCCAAGCATCCTCCTGGCAAAATTGTTGAGAGAATGAACGACACGTCAAGAGCAGTGATAGAGTTCTGAGGCTCTGCTGCTGAGGAACACAGAGATTTAAGCAGGCCAGTCATGGCTAACACACTAACACACTTTAGGCATATATTTGATAAAAACCTATCTGCAATTAGCAGACCCTGGAAAGCTTTAAGTATCTAAAGTTTTAGTCTTGCATAGAATAATATCCCCAGTTTACTGCTAGAAAAGAGGGTAGAGACACTGATTCAAAATCTCACCAAGTGGTCTGAGGAAAGAAGGCAAAACAAGCTGGTTTTTGGCACCATCCACTCTATTATTAAAGTAATCTTTTCATAATTTGGAATTTCATAATTTGAAAATCTACATTTGGAATTCACTATTAGATTTTTGCAGAGCTTTGAGAAAAATATAAGTACCAAAGTTCCTGTTATTTTTAATTTCTGCACTAGGCACTTGGATTTACTTCTGGATGTATTTTTCACAAGAACCTACAGGAGGTTTCTTGTGCTGGGGTGCAAACAGCCTAGCAAGGGTCACTATCAGAGAGAGCATTTGTTTAAATTGATCAGCAGCACAATCTGGGACATAGCATGATATTTACCATGCTCTTTTTTTATAATGCACCATGTAAAAAGTCAAGCTTATCATACTGTTCGATTTTAATTCCTTGAAAACCACCACAAATTTTTACTGTTTAAACATTCCCTCTTACTGATGTAGAAATTTTCTCTGAGGCTTTATACAATTTTTTTTAAAGCTTCTTTCCTTTGCCTCCTCTTCCTATCCTGTTAAATGGCTAAAACAGTTTCCAGAGCCAGCCACTCCATGGAGTGGTTTGCTGGTTTGTGATGACAGAGTTGCTGCCAAATTTTATAAAGAATGTTCCCTGGAGCACAGAGGGGAGGGAGGTATTCTTCATGGCCTCTGTTTTCTTCCCATATTGTTTAACAAACAAGCAGAGTCGCTCTGACCCCTTTTTAGACATATCCCTTTCAGGCAGCCACACAAATGAGCTAGGAAGGAAGTGCTGTCACAGCCCTTAGAAAAGATAGAGAGAAATAAAGGCAAACATTGTGTGTCTAAACAAACAAGCTCGCTCTGCTGCCCTTCTCCTGCCTAATTCTTACAGAAACTAGTCCCTGAAGTAGTATTTGGGGCATGAGCATTTTCCATATGGTGTAGGACTTGGTTACCCACCCACCATGTTCCACTGCCCTGCGAGGTTTTGTCCCAGCCTCAGAGACGAATGAATAATCCAAAAAACCTTTGGTATAAATAGGAACTCAGCCCAGGCTCTTTGAATGGCTTGAGCCTGTCCCTCAGTCAGCTTATTACATGAACTTCATGCCCTCTGTGCCTTGCCTTCCCTAGTTAGACTTCCCCAGAACATCAAGAGGGAAAAAAAAATATTATTTTGCTTTAGTAATCATAAATTCAAAGTGCAAGTTTTGCAAGAAACTGAAACAAAAATATCTAAAGGCCAAGCTGAGAACAAACTTTCCTTTGAGCTGCTTCTTGTCTATACACAACTCCAGAGGATTTCTAAATCAAATTACTTTTGGTAGACAAAAGATTAAACAGATGTGCTATCAACTACATTTTGAGATGGAGAGCTACAGTAAAAAGAATTTTGAATTAGAGATGCAAATAGAATATTTAAACCTTAATGTTGCATGCTAATGACAGGAACAAGTTTTGACATATCAGAGCTGATAAACCTCATTAAAAGAATGCTTAGAAAAATTCAAGGGTAAAAGAAAAAAAGCAAATATTGTCATTTAAAAGACTGCAAGTATGATTTTTTTTAAGTATTTACACATTTCCCTGGTATCATACCTTCACAGTAGTAACCTTAAGGTGGTTACAGAATTTGAAGTTGGCTCTGGATAACAAGGATAACAAAGACAAGCTTTGCTGCAGGATCATGGCACAGCACAAACATTGCATCACCCCGACACTCTCTGGACTGCTGCAGGTGATCTCTGCTCTGTAGAGCTTTTTTCAACACAGCAAACCTTGGGGCTGCTTTTGCCCAGACATCAGCTTTAGCCAGACTGAAAGACAAGAAATCCATTTTCAAACAAAATGCTGGGCTGATTGCAAGATTGAAGTCGTATTTGCAGCCTACCCTCCTGCTAAAACAGACTCCTAGATTCTGTTTAAAATTTGCCAGAGAAGTTCGTAGGACAGCAAACCCCAACATTTGTGAAGGGTTTGCCAAGAGTATTGCTTTGCCCTTGCTCACAGCTCTTTGTCGATAGCGCCACGCAGAGCAGACAGAAAACAGAGCTGTGTCTGGTCGACATCATGCACGGACTGTGATCTCTGTGTGTTTGTGCCTGAGGAGCTACTTATCACTGTGATGAATGGCATTGCATTTAGCTAGCTCCTTAAAGAGATAAAATGCTGTAAGTTTTTGTTATCAGTTGTGCCCAGATTTGTACCATTAAACAAAAAATTGGATTAATATTTTTAAACAAATCCGATTAATGTTGTGTACCCATTATCATGCTCCAGGGGATCATAAACTGGGATAAGAATGTACACATACAGTTTGCAGTTGTTTCAAGCCATGAAACAGAGAATAGCCACAGAGATGCCCTTTGTAAGAATACATTTCCTAGGGAGCTGCTGAAAAATAGATTTCTTTCTCTACCTTGATTATTAGTCAAGCATACTGTATGTGATTTAAAGATGCACATTTCACAATAGCACCATCAACCCCCAAATGCTTCCAAATCACAGAGAAAATATTCTGGTTGCTTTCTGTTGAATACTGCAGGAGAAGTCAAGGCTGAGAAACAACAGCTTCTGTATCATTCACTGCTGTTGCAGTCCTTTTTTCTCTATGGGCACTTTCTGTTCTGCAAACCTCCTGTTTAACCCTGCAAGCTCTCTTTTACCATCAGTTCTACACTTCTTGTGTGATTTGTCTGCCTGTGACATTCTCTCCATCCTTCCAGATCCAGCGCTACAGTCAGGTCAGGCTGAGATCCTGGTATCTTATTTCCTTCTCCCTTCCACCTGATTCATCTGATCTGATTCTCTCCTGATCTGATTCAAAACCTCTCACAGGCGTATGCACAGCTCAGACCAGGTGCTTAGATTGCACTGTGCTTAGCAATGCTCCAAGGGCCTGTCACCACCCTCTTGGGGAGCTCAAGTTCTGAACAACCAGCCTTTCCCCTAAACTGCATGCATTTACCTAAGAGGAGGGACGGTCTAGAAGCTTCCCTGGCTGGGATAAGAGCAGAACTTGATCAGACTTTGATCTGGTTTAAGATATTTGACTATTTTTGTCCAAGAGTAAGAAATATTTGACTTCTCATACCTCACATACTTCTCACAACCTACCTGCTCATGGTGACCTGAGACCTGCTCTGGCATTGAACTGGCTGGACATGCTCTTCTGCCAGCCTGGAAAAGCAGCTATCCCAAATTGTGGGATAGCTGATGTCTTCAGGGAAGTCAGCTGCCTCACTCTGCATTGCTTCTCATGGCAAGTATTACACCCAGTCACTTTCACCAGGAAAGAGACCAAACTGTGGGAGCACAGCCTCTCTCCGGAGCTGCTGCCTACCAATAGCATGTGTCCAAGTGTCTGAGATTCACACACAGACACCTCCCAAGGAGGAACCAGACACTATTCAACACAGTATTTCTAGGCCTAGTAAAAATTAATTTGGCTTTCATTCATCTCTTTGGCTGTCATATTTCCTGTGATGCATATGTGATGGATGGAAAAGTAACAATTTTCTTTCTTGCTAAACATGAATAAGTCTGGACCTACTGCTCCATGGGTGGCACTTTCCATTGTGGCAACACTTTCCAGTGTTTTGGGTAGTCACCTATCCATTTCCTCAAGGTCATGCAGTGACCTCAGAAGAAAGGTGACCATACTGATCTCCTCATCTGGCTTTTTAAACAGATACATGTAACATTCTTCTCCTACTGCCTTTAAAATGAGGGAAGAAACATAAGAGAGAACATTCCCTGCCAGCAGTTTTCCTCTGGGCAAACACTCTCCAAGAGCCAACATCAAGTACATTTAAATTGTTTCCTTCTAAAACTTCACTCACTACAATATTTTTAACTTTCTGTATTCAGACTGATATCTACACATCCCAATTCCACAATTTGCTTCACTGCCCTGCTCCCTTCTGATGTGGGAAATTTACCTGCAGGTGGGGCAGATGCCTGGCTCCAGCTAAAAGCACATCTGCCAATACCAGGTCTCTCCTCCTGCTACCCAGCAGCACAGGCAGTGGGGATGGCTATCGTGGGCAATTTTATTTATATTTAACTTTTGAAAATAGTTATTATTTGGCACCAGACACATGCAATGACAAAGAAGCACAGCTCTTGTTTCATCTTCTGCTTTCCCTGCAGACAAACTCTGCTTCAAGACACCAATTGTCCCCTAGCTGTTTGCTCTGGGACTGCTGGGAGGTTCACACTTAGAACAGTGAGGGACAAAGGTTTTTGTTAAGAGGTATCTCAGACTTTCCCTTGGTCATTATTACCCATCACTGCTCTACAGAGTATAAGAAATATGCCCCCTCTGAGAGTCCAATGCAATACCTATAAATTAGCCCCAGTCCAGATAAACCCACTGAGCCAGCTCAGGGATATTTATAGCTGAACATAGCTTCCTCAGGGAGTTGCAGTCTCCAAGTCAGTGCAGTTGTTCCAAAAAAAAAAAAAAAAAAAACAAAACAAAAAACAAACAAACAAAAAAAAACCACTGAGAAAAGCTGCTTCTTTCTTGGTCTCCTCAAGTATAGTAAGCTCCTTTCACTACAGAACTGTCAGTATGAAATTCACTCTTAAATGCCACCAACTGGCTGAAATAACTTCTGTGTGTGGCTACAATGCCATATCCAGAAACCCTGATCATCACTAACTACACAGCCACTTTTTATCATTTACATGACAAAAATTTGGTGGCATTAAGAACTTGTGCTGGCATGCCTTCCCAACTGTTGGGGCTTTACGTAAATATAGAACTTGGCCTACAGCTTTGTTTCAGAGCCTTTTTATATCTGATTATGGCTCCAGGCTGGTCATTATCTGTACAGACACTGTAATTAAGGATCACTAATTCTGTCCAGTGGCCAATAGTCCCCACAGTGAGAGGCACATGATGGGTTTTCAGCTGCTCAACATTTCAGAGCTTCACTGGAAGTCAGCTATTAGAAAGCTGTGCTGCACAAGGATAGAGCACCAGCCCCAAAGGAAAGCAGCCAGCAAGCATTTCCATTCCAGCATCGCAGCAGGAGAAAGCACTGTCCTGAAGACCTCCATAGGAAACCATTTAACTTGGGTATCTGCACAGCCACACATGGAAAGCCAGAGCTCCCACGTGTCTAACTGAGGGCAGGCACTGGGAGCCAGCACTTCCCTCACGCCTCCACCTCAAACAAACATGCAGCCACACTCGTTTCTTGGGAACGAGCTGGATACACACAGAAAAACAAAGGAGGGTTCTTACATTGCTGAAGTACGTGTCATAGAAATAGAAAATAAATAAAACATCACAAATAAAAACATTTTTCTGTAGTGATTTCACAGAGGTGAGAATTTCAACAGCAAAATAAAAATTGGCTGCAGCAGATCCCAAGTTTTATTCCCACACTTCACAGCCAAGGTTTCTGCCAACTGGGAGGAAAACACAGCTGAGCTAGAAATCATGGATGTTTGTGAATAGCAGGAAGAGAACACAGTGTAATAGCAGCACTGATTCCAGCACCAAAGACATCAGTCTTGAGTAGACATGCAATTTTAACAGAATCAGCTAATGTTGTTGGGTTTTGGTTCTTGTGGGTTTGTTAAGCAGTTGTGAAATCTCCCATGGGCACTCCAGGCTCATCCTGAGACCACTGGCTCCTTCCCCCAGCCCTGTCACAAACCAACACCCTTGCATACATAAATTCTCAGAACCTTTCGACTGGAAGATTTGTATGAGCTTGATTTGAAACACATCAGGAAGAAGGAAGGAAAGGAGGGAAGGAAGGAAGGAAGAAAGGAAGGAAGGAAGGAAGGAAGGAAGGAAGGAAGGAAGGAAGGGGACTTAAATTAGAAGTATGCAAGAGCTAAACAACTTAGTTAAATATCTGGGGGGTGGAGGGAATGTTAACACTAAGCTACAGCCTCCAGCTCATCTGGAAGTGCCTTTCCTAAGACACAGGTGACATTCAGGTCCTAAACCTCCCAATTTACCATGCCAGGGAAAAGTATGTCCTTTTGGCTTGCAGCCAAGCTATTTGGAGGCTCACAGCTTAGTGGAAGGATGGCAGAAGGCAATTCCAGTGACCTCCAAAACATAGCTTATGTTGGATATATGACTTTAAAAATTGTTAGCATAGGTCTGCTATTAATAAGAGTACCTGACTATGTTTCTTGGCAAACACTGATACACACCTTCCAAATCACATGTTTCTAGAGAGTCTTTCCATGTCTGATCCAATGCAGAAACTTACTTCGATACCACAGGCAATATGAGAAAATGTAAGCATTCTTTTTCAAGTCCCTGAAGTTACACTATGCTGCTGCTTGTGTTGGAGCTTGAAAGCACACTGTGAAGATATGAGCAGATTTTATTTTCATCCTCCAAGCAGGGAAACTGAGCTGAATGAGGATGCCTGAAGAGGGTTGCTGAAGGATAGCACAGAGACATTGGACAGCTGGTTCTCTGTTCATCCTGCAAAGCCTTGCTGCTGCTTCTTCCAGGTGGTGACCCAGGGACCTCCTGGTTCCCAGGCCATGCTGCTGCTGGCTGCTCTGCCTGCTCCAACACTGGCAGGAGGAACATGGCAGTGGTTTTGAACTGGTGTTGGTTTTGTTCTAACCACCTCTGGCACAGTGGATTCACTCCATCTTTTGTTATGTAAAGTAAGATACAGCTCTGGGTATTTCAGAGAGAAGAAGAGCAAACCAGGAAGCCTGAAGGATTTTTGTAGCTGCCATTGAATCTGCCCATTCTCTGTGTGTTGTAAAATTGCACAAACAGACCCACAAAAATATTCAGTTCTCTCTCTGTTGTACCATAACCAATACTTAAGCCACAAAGAAGAGCGATGCAATAATAAACACAATAAACTAGTTGTTAGATTTTGGGGTGTAACTGTGTTAAAATACATCATAATTCCTCTGCCAGATTATTTCAGTAACGTTCCCATGACATTAATGGCTTAATGGCTGGGTGAATGGGATGACTGCACTGCAGTGAAATGAGGCAGTCCAGCACATGAGAGCAGTAACTTGCAAAATATCACACAGATGACAGGACACTGCTGTCAGCATAGAAAATGCAGGCTGGACAATAGAATTCCACACTGGGAGTTTCTGAACTCCCAGATCACACAACCCAGCAGCCACAGACCCAAAGCAAAACCAACTGGCTCTCTGGGCAGGCTGGAGAGGCAGCCCTGCTGCCCTGCTGTCCCTATGGACATTGCTTATCAGTTCCTCCAGAGAGGGCTTCATCTTACATGAGCACAATTAGTCTTTAACTCTTTCCCTGGTGGACAAGGGCTTTAATTTGAATTAGCGTCAAAAAATTGCTGCTCTCTTTTAACAGATATTGTATTGACCCCTCAGATCACTGCTTCCAAAGGTATCCTGCCAGTCTTTATGTGGCTGGGGTACAGAAGGACCTTTGCAGCTCTCAGAGTAATGATTTTACAGAGGCTCAGGGATTAACAGTCCTGCTTTACACAACTACCTGGGACACAGCAGACAACCTCAGGAGCCATAGCCCATGTGCCTGTTCAGAGCAGGATGTATGTCAAACACTCAAAGCTGTAGCTGGGACACAGGTACACACAAGAGATGGGCTCTTTGTTTTTATGAAGCTGGATTGAAGACTCTCGCCTTCTTTCTTCTTGCACTTTAAGTGGCAGCATCTGGCTCACTTTGTCCACTTGGCAAATGTCTTGTTCTGCACCATCACTTTTCTGACCTTTCCTTTCCTGTATGTTCTTTGGGTGCTGCCCTCCCACAGCAGCTCCAGTCCGGCCAGGCCTGGCAAAAGAAGAGGTTGGTAACCTTCAATTGCCATTAGGACCAGCAACGTGGGGCCAAGGCAACCATTAGCAGAGCTATGTCTGGTTTCCCTTTTCAAATCCATATGGGTACACTCCTCTCAGTGTCTATCTTGTCATCTCTTTTCCTGCACAGATGTTCCTGCACTCTGAAGACCTTTCCCAAGGGTCTTGTCATGCCTTGCACTGGGAAAGGTGCCATTTCCTTTTAGTGCAATGGCAGTTCAAATGCTTGATGCTTTGGGGCTTTCTTGAAAGTTTTTGGATTCTGCTGTCTTGGGCATCCTCCCCTTGAAAGGTTCAAATCCTGCTGCTGCTGGCTCAGGACCGACATGAAATAACCAAGCAGAGTCTCCACAGTCAAGGCCAGACTTCTCCTCTTCCTTCCTTCTCCCCTGTTTCCCTGGAGCAGTGTCAGGGCTGGATTTTGTGGGAGCTTTCTTGACTGCTGTTAAATGGAAATTGTAAAGCAAAGGAAAAAAATAGAGGCACAATTAAAATTAAAAAGTCATCCATTTGGTCTTATTCTTTCAATATACCTCTGTTTGGAATTCACAAAAAATGTAACTATTTTTATAGCAGCTTGGCATCAGCCTTTTGCTCTCAAATTTCTTCTACAGAGCCTATTTAACCAAAGAAATAGATTGACTGACACCTAGTGGAACACTGAAGATTTTCTTCATTTTATTTAGTTAAGTGAAACACTTCAGACAGTATTCAATTGACCTTACACATATTACCATTGCAGTAGAAAACAATATTATTACTGGATCACCTGCATTTCATCTCTATTTCATTAGTGTATTCAAATATTCAAGAGAAGCACAGACGGGACAATCAATAGGGATTTATTTTAAATATAATCATGTTCTTTGGTTAATGAAAGAACCTGGCCAAGTACTTCCCCTCCTAACATTGAAAATATCAGTAACACATAGCTCTGGAAGCCAATAAAGTACTAATAAATAAACATAAATTTATTCTCAAAACTAACAGTCTGCTGGATTTATTGTTTCTACTAAAACAGAATCATTGATTTCCTTATTAATAATTTATGTGTAAATATTTAGAAAGTGAAAGTACATTTTAATTTCTGATGACCTTAGAAAAGTTCACTATATGTTATCATTAATCTGACTAACAACAAAAATATGAAGACAATTTTGCTTTCTCATTAGGATTCCTAGATGATTTAGACTCTTGTCTTAGTGGTCACTGAATGTTCAGCATCTGTGAAGGGATTTTGCAAGGCCAGACAAATGTCAAAGCCATCTGAGCTGACTGCAGAGCTCCCACAGACCGAGGCAGGTGCTGTCCCACACGTGCTGTGAGAGATGGCATTGGTGCAATGCTGCGCTTTGCCAGCCTTGCTGAGAAATCACAAGGTCCAGCTGGTGAGGAATTAAACAGAGGGGGTTTTCTTACAGGCAAAAATTTCTAAATATAGTTTCCTGGCCGCAAGAACCTTTGGCATTCACTTCCTTAGGACAGCACTTCTGCTCTCCCAGTGCCTCTTTCTGTACTTTTCCAAAGTGTGCTATCTAAAGCGTCAGATCCATATTCCATTTTCTTCTGCCTTGCTCCTCTACCGCAGATGAGTGGCATGTGGATCCTGAAAGATAATCTGACATGTTTGGGGTTTTTTAATATGAAGTTATATAGTAAGTAGTTTAAAATAAAATTTGGTTCTACCAGCAGTGCCATTCACACCCAAATCCCACAGATCTGAATTTTAGGTTTGATAATGATTACACAACTTGATCTGAAGTGACCTCAATATACACCTAGGTCCTGAGAAGTTATTTATAAGCTGAATCTGTTTAAGACCCAAAAGCTAATTTTCCTACATAAATCCCAAACTAATGATCCCATAAAAGCTTCTGCAGTCCAACCATATGGTGATCAGGTCTTACTTTTAATTTTTTCTATTTCTCAATTAAAAAATATGTTGAGAAACTTCCTATGGTCCTCTAAATAGACTCTTGGCTGGTTTACATGAGAAAAACACTGCCTTATATTTCATGTTCACATTTTTTCTTCATTTCCTTTAGTAATTTTTTTAACTTCTTCATTTAACATTTCTTTTTTAACTGTGGTATTCTCCAGCACTGTTATGAATATTCCTACCTATTGTCTCTCTCCTTCCTCCATTTCTGAATCCTTCTGACTTATTTGTTCAAGCATGTGCACTTGTTCTGAGGGTAAGCAGGCACACAAACCCAGGAGACCACTATGACACTGAGCAATGATTTCAGCCTTGGCAGAAAATGCATTTCACATTATTCTGCACACAACCAACCAATCCAGGAACAATCCAGCTTTGGCACACAGAATCCGTAGGGATCAAACCAGCTGAAAAGTAGCCCCAGATCATGCCCTGGTATCTCCTTGATCAGGTTACTCCCCTTGTGTTTAAGAAAGAGAACGAGTCTGTATGTATTAGAGGCTGCAGTGATGATTTTCACACTGTCAGCTCGATGTAACCAAGACAGCCCTCAGTGAATTGACACCTCAGAGAAGCCACCCTGCCAAATATCCCCTGACAAAGATGCAGCTCAGATATGGACCACAATGGTGTATGAACATCACTGTCATTCCAAGTCCTCCGCAGTATGGGAGGAAGGGACTGGAAGTGTCACCTAAGAGTGACATTTCCACAGGGATGTAAAGTGAGTTAAGTGTAGAATTTTGGGAATGTGCACTCATCTCTCCCTTCTCTTGATCATCCTTCCATTCCATGGTTTCACATAGGTATCTTATATCCTGCTACACATAGGCAACAACCCTTCTGACCCATGTACATGAAAATTTAATTTTTCTTTACTTTGGTTTCATTGCTAGTGTTCCATTTTCATGTCACCATTCCTGAAATCTCCATATTTATTATCACCAAATGGCTATCGCTGCACATGACTTTTTGTTTATTTCAAAGTTCAGTTTAAGAATGTCGAAACTGTTTATGCATTTGCTGTATTAAATCTCTTTCTTGTATTTATCCACTTGAGCATGGGTTTTTTGATACTCTGTCTCCAGTTAGCTCTCCTTTAGGCTTCTCTACTCTCAACAAGCCAGAGCCTAATACGTTACCACAGAGACACGATCCAGCGCGGATTGAGGGGCTCCTGTGGTTAACCTGCTCGGAGACACTAATGGTTTGTTTATTTCATAGATACGCCAATTACAAATTCAGTTCACAGTCAAAAGGCTGCTTTGCTCACATCACTTACATCTCCTGTAAGGTCTTTGTGAGAACTGAAAGGCAAAGCTGCACCTGGGGACACATTGGGGTGCGTACAGCAGACATGCACTCTGGGTGGCAAAGTTCCCATTTGGGAGGTCGACCCAAACACCAGCAAAATCAGTGCTTGTAACTCGGAGCAAATTCAGGTACAGAATCACTGGTTTTTCACAGGTAAGTTTTAAAAGCTTCCTTTCTCTTCAGAATTTGGTCTCTCCAGACAAGCCTTAGGTATTTTCCATGGCAAATAAGAATAAACATGCAAAGTTTTGGGGCTTTGAATACCCAGCTCAAAGAACAGGTGAGAATGTGTCACAGCCCCAGTCTGCCCTTCATGCACAGGTTTTATTTTTTTTAACTTTTATTTTCTCGTGAATCTCAGGTAGAGGCAGGAGAGAGCAAAAGTGTTGGGTGTGCCTGTGGCTCACTCTTCTAGGGACTACGGAAACAACCCTGTGAAACTGTAGCCAAACATTTGTTCCATTATTAAATGGATGGCTCCACTTTATATTTAAACATAAATTAAATCTCCCAGGGATCTTTGTTTCTCCTCTGACCCACAGAAAGGAAAATCCCAGGGTAAGCAGGGATTTCTGAGAACAACCAATAAAATGACCACGAAAGTCAATGGAATACTTTTAATCAGATTTCGAGGTAATTTTTTTCCTAAATGAGGTCAGATTTCACAAGCTTGAGCAACTTTTTGTCATGCTCTTTAATGTGATTGTCCTAGCACCTTCCCTTTCTTTCCTACTACCACCATCCAAACACTCTGGCTGGCAGCTCAGTTGTACTCATGGCTTATTCCTTTCTTCCTCACTGTCCAATTGTTTGCTTCCCTCTCTGAAACTGCACCAAGGGCTACTTACCATTGTGTTATAATGTAACTAAAGCATTTAACATATGCGGGGGAGGGGGGGAAATTGCATTAAAATAATGATATATGTAATATATGTATAAAGAGATACATTTGTATCTGCTCATTATTTAAACCTATGACTCAGGAATTAGACAAATATTTTTAATGGTCCAGTGGTCAATGTTAGAACGCCAGTCTTTGTAAAGTGGAGAGGGCCAGATCCCAAGAAGCAGCGAGCACTCTTGATGGTTATTGATGCTGATAGTTGCTGGTAGTGCTCAGTACAGGCAATGACCTTCAGCAGGCTACATCATGGAATAAAACACGAGTTTAAACCAGCCTGGAAATGCTGTGTGCAACTAGCTCTCTATTCAATTTTTCATTGTCTCATCTCTTGCATTCTCTTGGACACACTGGAATACAGCTTTGGCTAGTGAGCCATAAAACATTCTGCTTTCCCTTTTTTAAGTAGAGAGGTTTAACCTTGTCTGGAGTATCTGTCCTTTCTCTGCTCTACAGCATTTGTTCTGCCCAAATAGCCAATTCCTCCTTTCACAAGAAATACTTTGGTCAGAATTAAACCTGACTATCCTGTCAGTTCTGTGGTAAGGAATCAGAGATATGAAGGGTCAATTTATTCCCAGTAATTCTGACAGGTAGCACAGTGTCTTCTGCAAACATGCAGAAGAGAGACACAGAGAAGAACATGATGCTGCCTCACCAAAATGCCTCTCACAAATGACTTATTTTTATCCTGTGCAAGAAGAGCATCAGCTTTCAATATGATTGTGCACACACAGAGACTTCTTTGTTATCACACGTGTAACAGGAGGTATCTTCAGCTATATATTTTACGTATTTTACTTGTGACAGTTTCAAAATGAAACTGTCACAAGAAATACTTTCTTCATTCAGAAAAAAGAATTTGAGATGCTGTACAAAAAACAACAACAAACTGAAAATTTTGCAGAAGTCAACATACTTTGTCACAACTGAAGAGGGCATCCTAATACCATCTCACTGTTCCTGCATCCACTGTCCCATCCATAAAACCCTCATCAAAGCAGAGCATAGCACCTTGCCAACAAAGCTAAAGGGATGGAGAATTTATATACAGAAACCTTTGCAAAGCTATGAGTGTCACACATCTTTCTTTTCTTTTTCCTTCTTCCACATTTTTACTTCTGCTTAGATATGATCATAATTGCTGAATCACCCCTACCAGGGTTTTTTATTAGTGGTAGTGGTGGTTTTGGTGGGGGGTTGGTTGCTTGCTTTTTTAAAGCATAGAACAATTTGTATTCTTTTAAGACAACTTATCTCTGCTGAGCACTTGTAGAAGAACCAGGTGCAGGTACTGAATTGCCACAAAAGCAACAGAGGCATCTGCTGTCCTCAAGCACCCCAAGCTCTAGGAATATGTAGAGATAGCTTAAATGGTTCAAAGGCAGAGATTCTCTGCTCCACAGCAAACCCCTGTGCATTCCTGTTCTACACTGTGTCCATGTGTCTAACTTAATGAGAAAACAGCACTAACACGGTCTTCTCAAATTTAACATTCATTAAGAGCTTTCCAAGACACTGATTTTCAGGGGCTATATATTTATTAGCTAATGTGAAGACACACACATTCTATAGAAAATTATATTTTAACCAAGTAGGATTTATATCTGTTTAATACTAAAGAATAGATTCCATGTATGGACATAGAATCGACTCCAGAGCAGTACCTAAGCCTGGTATTCACCAGCAGACTGGAAGATAAAATTATGGCTAGCTGCCAGAATTCATATACTGTAAGAATAAGAAAAGCTGAACTCACAAAAGAGAGACGCACTTGCATATATTTAACACTGACACACTTCACTTTCCTGAGTACTGAAGCAGTCCCAAATCCTGTAAAAGTGCTGAGCAAGAAAATGGGTAGTGCAGCAGATTTAACACACTGTCCATAGTAATACAGCCCAATGGATGCAGCCTGATGGAGACATGACACAGCAGAGGATGCAGGGACACAGCTATTATTTCTACTCAGAACCTACCCAAGCAGTTCATTAGCAAGATTTTGCTGGTGGAACATACAGCTCTTCACTCAGCATTTTGAAATGCGCTTCTAAGTAACCTGTATAAAAACAAGTACCAGAAAAGTCAGCTGAAACGTTTTTAGCTTTCATTTCTCAACTGTGATTTTAAAATTTCTACACAACGAGCTTGGAAGAAAGTAAATTAGTCACTGTTAGTACCAGAAAAATGACACACGCTTTTAATAGAAACATTTATCAATGATTACAACTGTATTAGTCCTGGAAAAATAAGTCTGTTCAATGTGTTTTTTATTGCAGTTGAGGTGCCAAGCAATAGGACGAGAGGAATGGGCAGAAACTGATAGACAGGAAGTTCCACCTGAATTAATTTTGTAAGATACCAGGGCATCCTTCTCATGTCATCAAAACTTCTCCATGTGCCACTTAGTGCTACATAAGCACCTTCGGAGCAATCCAAGCCCACTAAAGCCAGAAGCAAGTTTTTTATCAGCAGAATTGAGACAAGATTATTGCCCAGTTATCAGACAAGCAATGTAAACACACATTTGCCTTTTACCTTATAACAGCCAGATATTACAGTCTTGACATTGCCAAAAGTTTAAGCATTCAAGGACAGCTGGGTTTTATTTACTTGTTCATTCATTTACTGTACTTTTTACTGGTATATCCACTTCTCTGAACACATTAACTTTGTCTGTAAGCTATTAAAATCTGGGATCACACGGATTCTGCTGGAAATTACCTTTTCCTTAACATATGACTCCTCAAAACAGAAACCACTCAAGAGAGACCTTCACCATGCTCTGAGCAAGATAATCTGGTTTATGAGATGATGAAGCTGTTACTGATCCAGGCAGGCTCCATTAATAGATGGGAGACTGCCTGCAAGAATAAAGGTTTGCTGTGCAGACTTCACAGTCACAACCTCAGCTGACTGACCCCATTCCATAAAAATTATGTTACATGGTGATGATACATCCTCAGAGGACAACTGAATATTTGGGGAAGAAAGAAAAAGCTGCTTACCAAACCTGCCCTCTCCTTCTCCCAGCAATTTATAAGAATACAATCCAAACCCAGCATAAACTCAAAACACGAGAAAATTCAATACAGAAATAAGTATTTGTGAAAAGCATCCCAGGGCAAGAACGTCAAACCAAATGATGCATGGAAAGTCTACAAACACAAAAGTGGTTCAAAGTACTTCAGCAGCTTTGAGGGGACAACTGTTATTCAAACAGATAGAGCAAGAAATATTAACTGGAGCCTGACACAGATTCAGCCTCTTGCAAGGATAACAAGTCTATATTCTAAGAGAATGGACATCTTTCCTTTCTCAGTTTACCCCAAATTTCATCAGTCTACTTAACCACACAGTGAACATGTTACAGTCAGACTGTAGAAGTTCATACAACAAAATTGTGGTGTTCTTTCTCCCAAATAACTAAACTCAGCTGTCAGTTAAGATTAATAATACTTAATAATTTTTTTATATGTGTTTAATGAAGTTTCTCCGTGCTGGCATTTAGGGATGAAGTTTCAGAATTGGACACAGCATGATAATAATCTACCTCTTTCTTAAATGCAGCCCAAATTCCAGGAGTGCTGAATATCCACTGGCATACTTTATCTGGAAGCAATTCACTTCTCCTTCAAAATTCTCAATCTCATCCAGAAATTCCCAATAAAAGAGGCAGGCCTCCCCTGCCTGACACAACCACGTTGCAAACGAGGTGTGGATCTCAGCACAATCCATGCTGGCTCTGCAATATGGGTACTTTGGCACTAAATCTGGAGCCTGAGGATGCAGCAGATGCAGCCCCCTCAGCCAGGAGCAGCTGGAGCCAGTGAGGCAGGGAATATGGGCCATTTTCTGCAGTATGGCTCATACACAGCAACTGAAAGCCACAGCCCCAGGCTGCATTGACAGTAACATTCAGATTAGAGTGGAATGGTATTCCAGAAGCCTCAAATGTATGGTTCTTTAGCCACACTTTTATTTCAAAGGTCTGTGGGGTGTGCAAGTAGTACAGACCCAGGAAGGATAAAGTATAAGGATCTCAAGCTATGAGGAAGACAAAAATGATCACTTGAAGACATTGCTCCAGGAAACAAATCTGTAATACATGTGGCAATTAACAGCTGGGAAGCTACATCAAAAATACTCAGCACCATCAAGGTTTTCTACTGAACAATCCCAAATCCACCTGTTCATACAGCATAGACTGGAAAAGCTTGGCATTTCACTCCTATTGCCTTGTATTCAAAGCTACTTGCTCAATAATAGGGCGGACATCTTAATTATACAGCTCTTTAAAACTGCTGTAACAAAAGGGGTTTTAGGGTTTTTTTTGGGGAGGAGAGAGGAAGGGGGAAATCTGTGCAGCTCCATTAAAGGTCACAAAATCACACTAGCTGACGATGTGCCCTGCCCTGCAACCACTGACTATGAATTAAGCCCAGAAATTGAGTAACTCTGTGCGAATGAGGCAATTAGCCTCTTCTAGCCCACTTCTGTTGGCAGTTCCACTGCTGATCTTCTGAGGCCTGGTGCTTTTTATTCCCAGCACTATAAACTGCTACAACCTACTACAGATGGATAGTGATGGTATGTCTTGGAGAGAATAGGAAAGCTGTGTAAACCATCATCACTTAGGTCTCAAAAGGTTCATGTAAACTTCACAAGACAAGAATTTGTAATTTATGTGCAAACTGGGCTTATCCCCGTCCTGTCTACATTATTTAACACACCGTTTATATATATTCTCATGTCGGTGAACAAGAAAAGTAAATACAACAGCTGACCAGATATGCATTGCATTTTTATTAATCTTAGCTTCCCAGGCTTATCAAAAAGATATATGTATTTCGATGATTTGATATTTTAGAACTTTACATAATACTCACACTCTCACAAATCCCTCTGATTTTTATATACACATAGCCAATGAAAAACTACAGCAAAGCAAAAGTATTTTTGAGAGCTAACACATAAAACTCCACCTACACCTGAGAAACAAATAAAATTATTTTTAAAACAAAAGTAAAAAATACTGTCCTCAATCTGTGCCGTCATTTACTCCCAAATAAAATGACAGAATATGCAGAGCTAGTTTGATACAGAGTTTTTTGCCCATTAATAACTCCACTCCCAACTAAGGAGCACTGGGATCATGCTTGCTCCCAGTTCTGCAGCATGCACTCTACCAGTGTACAGTCAAGTACAACTTTAGACATAGTGTCTATGTCTCATTTATAGGACTTCAAGAATAGGGAGCAATGTGACAAACTTCTGGCATCTGAAGAACAAAGACCAGACTTTCTACGGAGAGGATATTTCTCATAAAAGATGCCCTGATCCTTGTTTTATAAAAAGGTTTATTTCTCAATAGAAAAGTATATTTTAAAACACAGTTATTTGCTAACAGCAATATAAAACTCTACAGTTTGAACTTCATAAAAGTTTAACAAAACATAAATATTGTCTACCACTTACATTCCTATATACAGACCTTGCATTAGCTAGTTAAATAGTTAATAGATAATAACTCAAAAATGAATGGCACACAACTACAAGATTCAAATTCCATGTCACACTGCACAATCACAGTAACACAAGGAAGAGCTTAAAATCCTCAGCCACTGGATTCTGCTTTGTTCTCTTTAGAGCTATGTTCCTCTTCTCTCTGCAATAATGCACCAGTTTCCATGGTCGTAGCAGGAAGAAAGTATCTGAAGCTCAGGCACATTCTCTTCTACCAGAGAACTCAGCTCTCCTTCCCGAAAAACATGGTAATAACGCATGAAGGCCTTTGTATCCAACATGGAATCAGTTTGGTCCCCAACAGACACTGCTGAATCCAAAGCTGAGTCAGTGGAGTCAGTTGTTGAAGTTCTTTTGAAAAACTTGCTGGCATCAGACTTACCAGCACCATCTTTACTACAATCACAGATGCAGTCCCTGTCTTCCACTGGGCCATTTATAAATGAAGCTTTGTCCCCCTTGCTCTGAGCTACACTTTGGTGTCCTCCATTTAAACTTAAATCCTTCAGTGCATCTGTGGCTGGCGACCACTGTGTTTTTTTGAGAGACAGGCTTTCCACAAATACATCATCATCATCATCTAAGCCCTGTTCATTTAACAGTGCCCCATGGTGACCTAAATCCAAACTGCAGTGTCGTGAATGCTGAATGGCTATGGCGCTGTTGGCCCACACTCCTTCGTGTTTCAGGTGCTTCATTTTGTCACTTTGCTTTCTCAGGGCTGATTCATCAAGGGATCTGGAGAAAAACCATGAGCGGAAAGATCTTCCCAGAGCACTGTAAAATCTGTTTTCTTCCTCAGAAATTTTCATGCAGCAGGCTCTGGGGAAGCAATGGTCCATATTGCGGGAATGTTTTGAATCAGTTTCTGGCTGCAGATTGTTTTGGTAGCTGCACTCAGAGATGACAAGCTGTGCAGGATGTATGTCTTGGCCTTTCCCAGTATGGACAAACTCACCCTTATCTCCAGATTGATTTGATTCTGAAAAATGGCGCGAGCACAAGGCCTTGTTCCATGGAACAAATACATCTTGCTTCTCAAAGCGACGATTCTTTTGTTCCATAGCCCAAACATAAATCATTATTTGGCCTCCAGGTGTCAATATCCTTGCCATTTCCTTTATTGCTTTGATTCTCCTTTGTTTAGTTGAGAAATGATGTATCACTGTGAAAAAAGAAAGGTATTATGTACTGAATATTAGTAAAGACAAAGCATTTCCATCTTCAGCCTGTTCTACATGTTAAATCATTTCAGTTGCCTCATTCCAGATTATCACTTGCTGCAAGTCAGCAACAGTGCTGAATTTATAGGTACCACAATGGAGGTTCACTTCAGACTGCTCTCTTTTATGATTATGTTCAATAGATAAAAAAAGGAAAATCTGGAAGAAGAAAACCAATCTCATCCCAAAACAGGGATTCAAGAAAAGTCAGGCCTACAAGCTGAAGGTTTCTGTTTCTCTGCATGACCCATAACACACTGTTTCATGGCAAGATTTCCCTTAAATGCCTAACAGTCAGAGAATAGCTAAGAGAACTACTTTCGCTCTAAACTCTGAGAGGCAATAACTTGTACTGAGCTTGGACACATTGGTCATGTTGCTCTGTATGCCATCAGTACTAGATGTGATTCAGGGATGTGAAGAGGACTGATTCCATGATTTGTTTCAAGTGGACTTGGAGCCAGCCACTTCTACATGAAAAACATTCAATCTACCCACAGAACAGCAGGTAACAGAGTATGCTCTTACCTGAAGACATTTCTCTATAAATTCAGAAAAATTTGATTATATGTGCTGCTAGACAGTAGCCAATTCTAGTTGTAGAAAGAGTGTTAGTTCAACACTGCCATTATGAAAAGTGCATCCAACTAGCCCTCTCTTTATTCAAAACAATGATTAAATTACCAAGGGAGAAAAAAATTATTATCACAAGCCAAGAAAAGCATTCTTGGCAGTTAATATTAACAAGACTCTCACAAGCTGCTGAGAATACAAAATAGACAACTCTGAGAAGAGTTTCCATCTATGTAGTCAGTGTTTGTTTCCAGTGTTTGTTTTGTACTCCTGACTCCAAGGAATTTTTTCTCAAACTTTGGAAAAAAAAAAATTTGTCAGAGAATAGGGAGAAGGGAACTGATATTTTCCTATACTTGAGTTAGGCCATATATCACCACAGAACCTCCTGCAAAATTTTATCAGAACTGACAGAGACAGCATTTAATTAATTTACCAGAAAGAAATGACAATCAACAAACAGAATCTGTGCAAATTCTTTAAGGGGTTAAATATTCCTTCTAGTTAGAATCACTCTGGTGATTCTGCAGAAAAATCAATCCTGTAAACATGATTATACCAACAAATCCAAGAAGAGTACTTGACTAAGTACATAAATACTTGTTTTTCTCTGTAATAGGATGAAAACTACTTTATTTAGAATTAGACGGACACAGGCATACCATTTCTCTATTCAAGAGAGATTAAAATCCATTATTGTTCAATGTACTGAAATAGCATGTGAACTTTTAAACTTGTCAGGCTTATAATTGATATAAACACCAGATAGGTATGCTATCCTTCCAAGTCAGCTGATCTGATAAGCACTGAAATGATGCTACGAGACCTAAAATGTGCGTAGGGCTCACTGGTTAACTAGTCAACATGAATGCAAAGTAATATGATTACTTTGTGTAATTACTGCTTGTGTATTAGTCACCCTTTCCTTCCTCTTGTCTATGTGAAAGATGTATTTTAAAATAAATTTCTATCACATTTCAAGTAGTTTGTTGACTGCTATCAATAATAATTATCATGCTTTGTACTTCTGCTGATGAATTAAAAAATCCTGAAAGAAGCTCAATAAGGACTAGAGCTAAAAACCTAGACTGTAACTGGGTACTCTTATTTTATCTACACTTCGCAAATTATACTGCTCAAATTACGAGTAGTGCTTTCAAAAAGAGAGGTCACAAGAGTTAAGATGCAGAGATGCTGTGGTCATTTTAGACAACAAGCACTTGTATGAATCTGAGTTCTTATGACTAAGAGAAATTTGAATTTATTACACATAATAGTTAACCTAAGTTCCAAGTTCTGCAATAAAGTTTTCATTTCAATGCATTTGCTGATCAAAACAGATGCTGTGGAGAAACCAAGAGTTTGTCTTGAGCATCTAATCTCCTTAAGCTTTGAACAGCCATGTTTAGATTCGTTTTCACTTGTTTACAATGCATGCTGGAAGGAAATCTTTTCTCTACCACATATAAACAAACAAGTGATATGCATATTTCCTTGGTCAACAGTGCCTCTTGAGTAATGGGAGTTTTGTTTTTTCAGGTTGACTAAATTAATTTCAGTTCTATCTTCTGTAATTCTAAGGAACTGTTTCAAAACAATTAACTGAAATGAAGCCACATGGAAGGAAAAGAACACTCAGAAATTCACATTTGCTGGGGCCAGAATGCAGGTACGTTGGCTTACCTCCAATTGAAATGACTGCATTGAAGCACTGATCCCTAAAGGGAAGGTTAAGGTTGTCACACACCAGAACTTCATCACCTTTCTTCTTTGCAATTTCTACCAGTCCTTCACAGTAATCACAGCCCAGATTATACACCTGACTGTTGACACTGAGATACTTTCCAGTTCCACAACCTAAAGAAAAGGATACTAGGTCAGAAGTCATATATTCCAAACATTTGCTCTCCCTCCCAAAGCAGTGAAAATAATATATGGGCTCTCCTAATCCTAAATTTTCCTGGCCAACAAAAAGAGGGTTTGTGCCGACTCACCTATCTGCTGCAGGGCTCATTTGGATTGTTGAAATTGTATGTTCACACTATTAGGATTGTAACAGTACCAACATTACTAACAAAAATAGTCATTACACAGTCCTGTATAATAGCAGGTCATCTGTATTTCTGTGGGGAACAAGGATAAGTGCAGGTGGGAGGAGGAAAGAATGTCCTCTGTATTGTACATCTTTGAGAATAAAAACCCAACCACGCTGCTTCATACTGAATCTTTTTATAGCCTGGTATCCTGTTACCAACAATGAGCATAAATGGGCACCCAGGAGAGGACGAGAGGATAAGCACTAAAGGCCCCTTTCCCCAGTGCCATTCCAGCTGCCAACTACTTTCTGTCCAGGGGATTTCCTGAAGCCAGTGTATTATGTCTTTTTGGTGATCTGTAACAGATATCTTTCCTTTGCTTAACTCCATGCAGTACTTCTCCAGTGCATCCCATTTCTCTCAAGAAGTCCTAAACCATAAATGCCATTGACACAACTCAGAGTGGAAAATTTTTACTTTAGATACAGACTCAAAAATAACCATAAATCATAGAACTTCTTTCCATATTGCAGGCACATCCTCTTTTTGACTTTGTGCCAATGCATTATAACCCATGTATAATGTAATGAACTCTTCCAGAATGTCTTCCACCCAAAAGTCTGTCTTCTCAAGGACTGTGCTGCAGAGAATTGAAATCTTTCAGTGGATCCCTCAATGCCTTATGCATAACAAGCACTTTTCAAAATTATACTGGGAGCCGTTCACTGCAGCTCTGGGTCACTAGCTAGGAATAATTTCTGAAAGTTGACAGCCAAGCAACGGGGTAGCAGCTTGGCAAAGAGAATCATCTCAGTACTGGTAATTCAATTTAAAGGCCTGGAGTTATCTTTAGAAACATCACTGCTTCTTGCAGCACTGCTGCTCTCGGTGATGTTAATGTGCACCATTATCTAGAGAGACAGCACAGGAACTATTGCAGAACATAACAACACTTCAGTGGTGAAAAAGAGCGTATTTCTCAGCTAAAAGCAAGCACTATTCTTTGAAGTAACACTTGAAAAAAATGGAAAATACTAATATGGCTAATGCAGTCCAAGGAATATATCCAATAATACATGAAGCTCTGTATGTTAGAAAACTACAAATTTTAAATATTTTTGTAAATTATTATTCATTACTGTGTTTGCAGAGGAACACATTTATCCAACCATCATGAATTCGGAAGACTCAGTTGCTTAACACACGGCTTTTGGCGAAGTCCTTTTTAATCACTGTGAGTCTTTGGAAGTACAGGGTCCTCTCTGGAATGAAGCTAAATAGCATCAATAATCCCAGTATTATAAAAATCTGCATTTGCCAGAGATTCACTTTTAAATGAGCCATCAGGAAGATTAATTCCTTGAAGCTAACAATGGTCAAGCTATTTTCATGTGTTTTGAGCACTAAAAAATAGTAAGGCAAATGGAGAAAATGGTATTTTAATAAAAGGCAGTATTAAACTGAAAAGAACATTACCAATTAAGGATCTCATTTTGAAAATTTTAGTGCCACTAGACACTAGTGTCACTTTAGTGCAACTCCTCCTTAAATATGTGCCAAAAGTAAACACAACAGTCAGATTCCTGTACATCTTATTAAACCTCAAAAAAGAAGATACCTTGTGTGCCTTAGTGGGAGTATTCTTATCGGCAGCTGTAAGGACTGATCTTCTCTCCACATGAGACTGCAACAGGGTGACCTTAAGCTTTCAGCAATCACTGCTGATAAAGTCTCAAAAAACTTCAGCTAAGATGCAAATGACTTCTATTTGCAAATGACTTCTAGGTGGCAATGATTTTGGCTGAAAAGTATCAATCTAGCTCTCAGCTGAGTGAGTGTAGGCCATTGGATATTTCCTGACATTAGTGATAATGGTGCAGACATATAAAAGTATCTACATGCTCAAAATAACATCAGTCAAGTATTTTGGTGTAATGCTCAACAGCAGCAGGAGAACTACATATTATCTTCTGATTATGGCCTACAGCATATTCAAATAATATTTTTCTCTTAGAGGATAAAGCAGACGCATAATTTATCGTGGACATTTGTTAAACCTTTGTTAAACCTTGTGCACATTTGTTAAAATAAAAGTATTTTATTAGTTTAAACAGTATGGAAAACACAGTGGTGCAAACGAGCATTTGTTTTGCAATGTGCTGTAGAGGACTGAAGTCATAATGCAAGCAAAGGAAACATGCCAGCACCTGGAAGCCCCCAGAAAGTCTGCAGGAACAACAGAAAATCCAGGTATAAATACTACATGTAGGGAAGACAATGCCATAACAGGAAAACACCTAAATATGCTGTCCATATTTAGGATCACAGGAAGATTGTCAGGTTGGTTTTTTTTTAATGTTTTTAACAGCAATCACATCAGAAGATTTCTCTTAATAAAAAGCCTTGCTAGGAGGAGTTTTAGAACAAATGAAAAACCAATAAATTGCAGACTGGTGTTACATAAACCAAGTGATCTAAAGAAACTGAAATATTAAATAATTGGGCTATTAACATAATTTTTTCAAAAGGGCTCCAGGGGAATGAAAGACCATTAAACCAGTGGGGAAATGGATAGATTAAGTATTAGCACAACAAAAATAAGGGAAAACATTTATTTACTGTCTACGTGATACACTGCCGAAGAATGAAAAGAAGTGGTATATGGCATTTAGCACTGGGACTTAAAAACAATTTTAAACCAGATTTAAATAACTTAAAAAAACAGTTGATCTGAAAGTTAAATATGATTAACAGATAAACTAGCAAAGCTTATAAACAATCTTTTATGCCACCTCAAAGAATGGCTTACCTATATCAACAATGAGACTGCCAGGCTTTTGTTCCAGCAGAAAGTTCCGAACACGAGGCCATGCTTTGGTCTGCAGATCACTAAAGTAGGCAGCTGTGTTTTCATACACACTGTGCACGTGCTGCTTTTCTAGCTGGGTAGCCTCATGTTCCATCCTGAAAACATAATGAAGATTATGCATAACAAAACACAAACTGTTGCAGTATAGACTTTATATTTTATAGGCATGCATAATTCAGGACCTTGTATGCTTATATTCATAAATTACATCCATCTACCAGTCATATTTATAAAATAGTCTTTACTCAAAGGATCTGATTTTATTTCATGAAAGTCGAGAAAAAATGTGAATGTATCACCTCCCCTGTGAAGCATTATGTAACTGCACATGCCTATGCAATAATAAGCACATTCCCAAGTTCACCAATATAGTAAAAGCTTATCTGGTGCAAAAGAGAGCCTGTATTCAGTGGAAGTGCAGAATGGTTACAGAATCATAGAATCATTTAGCTTGGAAAGACCTTTACAATCATCAGCCCAACCAGTTGTGAACAGGATTTTAAGAACCAACTTTCTTGTTGTTGCTAATGCGAATAAGCCAACTGCTAATATGTTACCTGAAATATAGGCTGGTCCCTGAAACCCAAGCCCCTAAATCATGCGTAAGTGATTTGTGGTTTATCAGCCCTCTAGAAGTGATTAGTTTGCTAAAATTTTTCAGCAACAAAACCTTGATTTCCTTACTTCCACTCCACTATCTTCATGTCTCAGCAAAGTATTTTAGTTTAGTGATTCAAGAAATGGTATCTTCTTGAAGTTTAAGTATTACCCCTGAGCTCATGTAGATACCAAGTGGATGCAGACACTGAATCCCTTCATAGAGAATCTTACATCTTCCTTAATTTATCCTCTCATCCAACGACCAGTGAGGTGAGGTTTGAGTATCTGATGAAGGCTGATGAGAATACATACCAAAGTGTTAAGGCATCCTTCAAACTAATTTAAACTGCCTGTTTATATGGGAAATATTTCTCTCCATTATTAAAACAAAACTTATTAAATTGTCAAAGAACTCCACAGAGATTAAAGCCTGCTTCCAAACATCAAACAGACTAAGCAATGTATTATCAAGATAAAATTATAAAAGTGATTCCTTTGACTGCATTTGAAAAGGTCAGAAGCAAAGACTTTAATTTACTTTCCTTGATTTTCAAATAATATACATCTAGGAACTATAATAAAAAATTCTTATTCCTGTCACTTTTAGTATTGAAATATATTAGTATGAGAGAAAAGATGAGAATATATGAGAAATTATGATATCTATGAGAAAAAACATTTTCATTATTTTTTTAAAAATATATGTGTAATAAATAACGTGAGCTGGCACTGCAGCTGCTCTACAGACACAACCTGTCCTACACCTGTCCTACAAATAAAATCTTTTTAATTAAAAAAAAACGGGAGTTAATCCCAGTGACTGAAAAAACAACATACTTCAAGTGTGTGTGAATGTTTACAGAATAGTATGTAAGGCTTGATCCATTTCACTGGTACTGTGTAAGAAGTGGGGACAAATTGTTAACACTTTTCACAGTCTATTCTGACTGTAGTATATACAAATATCTCTCTTCAAAACATTTATGTTCAATATCTTTACAATCCTTAATTTATCTTTTTTCTACAATCCACAATTTTCTCTTATCCTGCATTAGCTCACCTTTTACTAGGTGAATACAGACATATACATAACAAATTAAATTCAGAAACAGTATAGTACATTGCTACTAGGCCCATTTTCAGTTTCCTTAAAGAATGAAAAGCTGTAACAGACTGAACAAAAGAAGCAACATAGACTTGAAATTATATTACATGTACCAGAAGTTACTCAATCAAGCTTTTCTAAGAATCCATTTCAAGTTATGTTGCCACATAGAACGGGTTAGTGGCAGTAATTTCAAGTAAGTATTCCTTAGAGTCAAAAGCCCAATCCTTTATTTTTATTTGACCCTAAAATAAAATAAATCAGGTGTTTCATGTCTCCAGCTGTCTTTTTTCTCTGCCTCAAAACATACTCTGTTTGGTTGCTCAATTGCCTAGGAGTCCTCTATTTATAACTAGTAATTCCAAAGACTAATTTCTTTTATTTTTCTGCCTGATAAGCTCCTTGCTTTAATTTGTATTTCATGTTTAGTTTACTATGTGGCTCAGTGTATCCAAGTGCTTTCTTTTATCTTTCCATTTGAAGCTCTTTGTTCAACCTCTGCAGTTCTTAAAAAGAACTGAAAAGGTAGAATGTTTCCAACCATTCATACTGAATTCCTAACACTGTCTTTTTTTCTCTATTTTCCTAAAATGTCTACATTGAATTTCAATGCAGACTGAGATCTGGCTTTGTTTGCTATTGAATCCAAGACCATTAAGTTCTTCCTTTAACTTTCTCATTCACTGGAACTGGTACTGAGTCTTCAGTAACACAGGACATGCTGGAGACTTCTATGTCTTACAACACACTATTAGAGGTTATTATTTTTAGATATTCTCAATAAACATTGTCAAGAAAATAATTTGGTTATAATAGAATAATGGTAGTATACTAAAAGCCAAATTATTTAATGCACCATTTTGTAACAATTTCCATTCCTGCTGATTGTTTATATTTGGCAAGAAATTAAGGCACATGATGAAATCAAACTTGCCAATTTGACTGTCCCATCAAGATCCACAATACCATCAGGTTTTACTTTGCAGCACGGCAGGAAATGTCCCAACAATTAACCTCTTCATTTCAATGTTTACAAAACACAAGGAACCTGAGGAGTCTGCCCAGACCCGCAGCTGTACCACTTTCACACAAGTATACTGTCACCAAAAAACCACAGAAACTTAGACCCATGTAACTTTACCAGCCAAACTCAATGCTCCTACTTCTCCTTCTAAACAAAAACAACCATTACAACTTATTTGCTTTGAAAGTAACAGTCAGTGCCTCTGTTGGACGTGAATTGTAGAAAAAGTTCATCCAACTTCTGGATTTAACTTCTTGTATAATTGGAAAGTCTGTTTTGCAAAGTAGGTAATGAAAATCTGCCCAGAAATCCCACTGCTTCAGCATCTGCTCCAGCTCTCATTTAAGCTTCCCAGAAGCTGGTTGATAAGACCAGTGAAGAGGAGCAGAATGTGGTAATTATGGATACTTTTCCCATGCTCAACTCTTCTTCTCTGGTACTTATGCCCCTGCTAAAAGGCTCATGCAGGGGCTTGGAGCAGAGATGGGAGTGTGCAGTAAATTGGCACTGAGCTCTTCAGTCACTCTGAACTGTTCAGTCACTCTGCAGCAAGTCTTGCCAAGTCCCTGAGATGTGAGTGCAGCTCAACAAACATCCACCAACTGCAAACAAGCAGCTCGGATAAAAACTGAAGAGCAGGATTCTCTTCCCTTTCAGTGCTTCCTGGGCATCCTCCTGGTGATTTGTTCATGAGAGTACAGGCCTTTGTTGCAGCTGGTCTATTAAATGAGGAAACTGGATGAAAACTGGATCATATTGGATGATGTATTTTCAATTCTGCTGAATTTGCAGGGAAATGGATCACCAGTCCATCACATATAACTGTGGTACATTAACAAATTGTTCGGAAGTAAATAGGTTGTAGTCCATTGACTTTATCTTACACTGCTCTTTTCCCTCTTTGTTAAAAAAAAAAATAAACCCAAAACCAACAAACTGCACAAAAAAAAAAAAAAACCCGCCCTAAAATATTACACCTTCCAAGAAGGTACAAGGAATTGTACAAACACGAGATATATTTTCATAGCTATACATCTCACTAAGAGTCCTCTGACTCTAAGGTAATCTAATTTCTTCCCATTCCATTAACATTCTGCAACCTTTTAGATAATTAACTTTTCAAGGATACTGCTTTAATAAAAGTCATGTTGCTTGTATATTTTTTATTGCTGCTGAAGTAAGAAATACGTTTCAGCAAGTGACCTTGAAATGAAAACAACCAAAATTAATAACCCACATTTCCAACACTTTCAAAAAATCATGTTTGGGTTTTTTGTTTTTTTTTTTTGGGAGGGGGAGTGTGTTTGAATTTTTGTTCTTGGTTTTGAAAGCATTTAATTTACAGTATTGACTAATGGTATTAAATACCTCATCCTCAAGTGACAAAATATTTGCTGGCTCCCAGATGCCTGGGGTGTCCTGAAACTGAAGCTCAGGAGATGGTGTTCAGTCCAAAAACACTGCCTCTTCCACAGTATACCAAAAGCTCTTCACAATTACCTGCAGTTCTGAATCACTTGCAGACCTCCTCACCTACTTCAAGTTATCTCAATTTTCATCTTCCACGTTCTTTTCATTTATTGCAACTTCCTCCATCTCCTTTAGCATGTGCTATGTCATCATGACTATTTAACTTGATACAATTCTATATAATACTGTGAAGTCTTGACCTGGCTCTTGTACAGCTCCTCCTTGCCTTTCTATAGAGGCCAAGCACAGAACCCAGCACAGGTCACAAAGCTTTTGTCAATGGCTTCTTGGAACCACGCTGTCATTTTCCTGCATTGCTCTGATTTGTCTTGAAATCAATTGCTCTTGATTAATTTGTGCCACAGGCCCTTCCTCGTCTTCTCTCTTGCAACTGCCTATTTTCTCTAACACTTCGATGAGCAGCATGGATTCACTCAATTCAGGGCAAGATTTCAGCCTATTCATGAGGGCCCCTCTCAGATACACTTGTTTTCACATGCTGATGGGAATTCTCAATATCATTTTGGGTAAGAAGAGCCGCTTCAAAGATCTAGGAAATTCAGCACAGTTGTGTCTCTCTTTGTTGCCATAGCAACATAAATCTTGATTACACATACAATAACCTAATTAATCACTTAAGGGCTAGGTCTACATCCTCAATACCCTGCTCTCCAGCAATAACACATGCACTTGTAGCTGTTACTAACACCTAAGTCAAAGGTGGGGCAGTCCAATTTGTATTTCTCCCTTCATCTCCAGAACAGGGAGAATCACCCCTTCAGTGAGAAATGTTTCCAGTTTACTTGCAAAGCTTATCAGTCTTTTCATTCCAAGATCAGTCCTAGTGGACTATAGATCACAGTATTTTTCTCATGCAAAGACAAAAATCCAATTAATCTCCAACAGCAAAACATCACTGCAGCCCTTCTGAAAAACAAACCTTAGATTTCTTTATCAGAACTTTGCTCACCCTCGGACTGAATTTATAAATTCAATAGCAGCAACTTCCATTCTGACTGACAGTGATTTCTTGTTTCAATAATGCAGACAACAAACTGGTCTATGCCAACATACCAAGTGGCTTCCAGATACCAATCATTAAGCAAAGCAGCTATATTAGTAAACAAAAGATAATGGAACAAAATAATAGCAATGCTGTCATGAACAGTTAAACTAGCTGCAATAAAGTTTAGCAAGAGGATACAACAGAGCACAATTTGCTTACATAAGGCTAACACCTCCAGTAATTAATTTCAACCACGCATGAACCATTATAATCCCATGAAAATGCACGGCCTGAAATCAGAGCAAGGAGAGCTCCATGCAGCATTACTAAAACCTTTTTGAGCTGAAATCCTGATTCAAAACCCTTCCTCCAGTACAGTTTGGGAAATTCTGAAACAAAAAATAAAGAGCTGGGACACATTTGACAAGAACCACTGTTAGATGAAACACTAAATGTGAAATGAGCATTTTAAAGTAATTTCATTGATTGAAAAGAAGTCACCATCATTGTATTTTTTCTTACTAAAATATAAACAACTTTGTCCCAGCAAAACATTAAAAGGACTGAGACTGCTCTTACAAGACAAAATAAGCTTATAGTTGGACAAAATAAGCTTATAGTTCAAGCTCTAGTAACTCAAAATGACAGCCATTCACTGTCACACTCATTTTGTTAGCTTTGTTTTCCAGTTCACACAAAACCTAGTACTATTCACTGCACATTCTTGGATCAGTTAATCATTTAATACTCCCCTTGCTGTTTCACATTTAGGGTCATAGTCTATGTACCTGAAACATTGCACTGTAAACATATTTATTTTCACTAAGTACATAAACTGCATTCTGTAGATAGGTAACATTCTGCTAAATGAAAATGCAGAAACATGGACCCTTGGCCATAAAAAAACCCTGAGAGGAGGAGCATACTCACGCAGAAGCTTCACAGCCCTTTTCATGTCTGTTCATCTTTACTATCCCATCAAAAGTCACAAATCACCTCCCAGCACAGCGTCCCTTCCTCCTGAAGTCCCACACTGTCAAAAACCCGTGATGCTGGATGTGCACTGATGTGGGTCTTCAGATCCTGCACAGAAACACTCTGTACAGGCATCACAGGAGAAGTGGGGCCTAGGAAAAAATTGGCCTACTCAGCAGGAAGGAAAGTCTAATAATAAGTAGCGCTGAGAAGAGCAAAGTATTTAGGTTTTTCTTCTTCACTATTCATATTAATTGCCACCAGGTGTCAATGCATCAGTGGAAAAGGGATAATAACTTAGGGAGAGAATAGGTTGGGGCTTTTAAATTCAGAGTTTTCTAAACTAGCCTAATAAACAGTATGTAAGGAACTGATTGCACTGGTCTTGGGTTAGACAGTCTCAGAGCCACAAGAAATTAGTTTTGAGAAACTGAGGGCAACGTGTACAATCCCTGGTCTCATCATATTCTAGTTAAAAAAAATTAGGTACAGTTGTTTTAGATTTTAGAAATTACAGTAGAATTGTATAGATTTTAGAAATTACAGTAGAATGGTACAGTTGATACCATTTTGAAAAAGATATTTAGAGTGTAATTATCAAAATTCACTATCATACTGGAAGGATACTCTGAGCAAACCTGTCCAGAAATATGCTTTGGACACTCCTCAATAATTTCTTTGTATGATACCAAACCAGGCCAAATCATCAGGGTCCAAATGAACTCGATAATGGTATCAGAATTCAAATGTTTAAATAGATCAAAACAGACACAAGCAAAGCATTACTTTTTGACAAGAATAACCAACTGCACAAAGACTGAAGGAGGCAGGATAGGATGACTGGCAGCAGCTCTGCTGAAGTGGATCTGGGCCATATAACATTTCACAGATTTAACACCATACATGCTATGTTGTTATGGTGGTTTTAGCAATATACTGCTCCCAAAAAAAAAAAAAAAAGAAAAGAAAGAAAAAAACAGGATCAGGGCACAGAAATAGGGCAAGTTACATAAAATTTTCCTTCTCCTACGTTCAGCACTGCTGGCATACCATGTTAAGCATTACATTCAACTTCAAGCGAGATTAAAATAGGAGAGAACAATTATGAGATACCGTATATATCTAGGAGATCAGAAATCATGTAAATCCTGGAGAAAGAAATTTGTTTCAAAGTGTTTCAAAGTGCCCACATTGAGAGAGGACCATCTCATAACAAGAAGGGCTGTTGCAAAGTGGAGGGAAATACCTGTTTACCAAAACTGAAGACAAAAGAGAGTAGCTTAAGCTACAACAAGGAAGATGCGCACAGGGCACTTAAAACAAAAGAAGATGAATAGAAAAGCACTGGAAATGACTGTGGACTGGGTAGGACATGGACCCTCCACCAATGGGATTTTAAAAATCTAAGTCAGTTAAGCACCTGTCTGGAAATACTCTTTACCCTGCATCACTATCTCAAAGCCCTTGACCAGGTCAATCTACCCATAAGCTTTAAATGCAGCTATTCTTTCTCCTTGGTCACTGTATGTCTCAAACATTTCTATACAATTATCATGTCTCCTCATTTTCCAGCAGTTAAGCAAGAATTAAATATTTAATACTTTCCATCTTCCCTGATGAATCAATCAAGGTGGTCTTTTACAAGTACTGTTGTCATTCTAAGTATCCTCTCCATATGTCTTGATTCTTTAGGCTGAGGGATATTCACAGGAATGTTTTATTCCTGAATGTCATTCTACAGTTCTCGAATTACAGTTTTTAAAATTTCTTCTGTTTCCTCACACTCTGGGTTTGCATTTAGAGTACTGTTTTCAGTTGGATTAGTTTTAATTTATGTAGTATTATTCTCCTTTGTTTTCAGTCATAGAGCTCATCACTGTTGGTGCTTACATGTTACTTGCTGTAACACACAAAACCTCCCCATTTAAAATTATTTACAAACTGACTTAAGACATTCAATTACTTGAAAACATATCTTTTGCTGAAATCTCAGAGACAGAAAGATAAGTAGCACATTATCAAGTAGGATCTAAAATGGAGGCAGCCAATGGTTACCTTTGATCTCAAGATGAGATAAAAAATGTTGTAGAATCAATTACAGCAATTACAGAACTAAGTGGTTTCTCTTGATACATTTTATAAACTACTCTTGATTATCATGTTTATTACAAGTGAACATATAATTTCCTATATTAAAATATTAATATACAAATGTATTCAGTTTATTTGCCAAATACAGTTTAAAAAGAAGAGATCTTGTGGTAGACAGTACTAGGTACTAGTTACCTCAGTAGATGACTACTTGAATGAAATCAAAGCCACTATGACTTTTTTTTTATCCTACAAAATTAAAAAATCTGACTGATACTTTTTTTTTTTTTTTGTTAAGTTTTAGTTACAGGAAGTCATGCATTTATATTTATTTCTCAAAAAGAAAAGATGTCTCATATGTCTTTGGGGCTAGTGTTCCAAAGTGTCTTAAGTACTCTCTAATAGTAACTGGGTGTTTATGAGCTGACAAAGGCTCCTGAAGATACACCAGTAATCCTATCAGGGTTCAGATTTAGACCCACACACAGAGAAACTGCTTTATGTTGTTACTGAAAGGTTGAGGCATAACCCTGTGTGAAGTGTCTGTCCCTGACAGCTTCTTCCAGTGGTAACTGCACTAGACTGAGCAGTGTGAAGGTCTAGTGGTGCTGTAGTCAAAATCCCTAGAAAAGATCCTTTGTTTTCATAAGCCACCAGACCTTCACTCAAAGATTATTTCATTTTAAATGCATTAAAGTATGAGCGACACCTTTTTATTTAACTTGATATTTCTAAGCCCTCTATTTTAAAGACGAGAAAGGCCTTTGAAAAACACTTTTTTTCCTCATCAGCATGGAAAGAAAAGGCTTCCTGGGGAAGCTGAAATTTCACATAAACACTACTGAAGTTCTCTATTTGGAAAATGTTTTAATCCCGTGGCCTTTTTAGGTGTGGTTTTTCTCAAAATCAGGAAATTATTATATGATAGAGGAAAAAAGTTGATACCTACAAACATCAATATTTGGAGCATCAAAAGAAATATTAGTTTAGACGAAATTTATTTGAAATAATTTATCTGAAATTATTACATATTGATATGAATGTAAAGCTTTCTTCAAAACGGAATACATTTCAACAGCAAAATACAAACCAAGTTATTCAGTGCTCTTTGTTCAACTGTGTTCCACTTAAATTTTTCTGATGAAAAAGAAATCAGCCAGGATTCTGTGTCACATGAGTTTAAGTCAGTTACATAAAGCCTGGCTATGACACAAGTATTTATCTTATTTTTCAACAGTTAGACTCTTTTTCTCCAGTCATTCAGCTGATACTCTGATGTCCATTTATGAAGGTAAATACAAAAATTTTTAAGTACCAGTGTCTTCACTCTTCATTTTTTTCATTTAAAAATTATTTCATAAGCATATAGAGGTCTGAAGTAGTTTTCCAATCTCTTTGATCTTCATAAATTTAGGAGACGTGTGGCCCTCAAGCCATGGTTTTCTGTCACACAGGAGTATTCTGTCGCTATTACGACCTATGACCTGGCCCATGTAGATCCTGGTACTGCAAATGTGGACATCTGCTTAACTTTATGCTTATAAAGCACCTTACCGACCTCAGGCAGCCCACTGATAATAACTAAAAGCAGGAATTTTCAAATCATAGTTTTCAAGACTGAGCCTTACACTGTTTCTACTGTCCCATAATCTGATTCATGCATCCAGAAGGGACGACAGAATACCTGCAAATCCGGGAGTTTGCATGGGAAGTGTTTATCCCTTGATGTAGGGCTGATTTCAGACTGTTCAAAGACATGGTCTATAAATAGCATATATTACTGAAATAAATATATTTATGTGCTAGACTGAAATAATAAATAATGTGCTAGACTGAAAACAAATTACTAAAATGAAGCCAACCCTCCAGGGTCCATCAAGGGGCAGGAAAAAGTCCTGAAAGGACCAGTTCTGTTGCTCATGGAGAGGCTGCTGAATGTTTTTCTTCTCTCTTTCTCGAGTTTCATGCACAAAATCATAAACTCCAGCAGCACGCTTCACCTGAGCAACTCTATCAGCAAGGAATGTTATCCTGTGCACTACGTCAACACAGCAGGGCTGCTGAATTCTGCAAGAAATTCTTGCAAAAGAAAAGGCACGGGTGAGCTGACTCCCTGAGCTCTGGCTGCTCCCACTGATGCTCAGCGGGAATGAAAATCCCTTTACAAACATTCATTAGGCAGCGAACACTCTGCAGTGCTGAGAGCTCTATGTGGAGGCAATACCTCAGTATTTAGAATCCTCTAGGAAAAGAAGAAAATAATCATGAACTGTTATGGCTTAGGATTGCTCCAGGTCATTGCTTAGGACTGTCTGCCAAGACACGGCGCGTACTTAATTTTTAACTAATCAGGCTACCACTGAGAAACTTACTATTGCCGTGGTAAATTCCCCCCATTTCGTAAAAAGTCCCCTCCCCAAGTGCTACACCAAATTCAGCTCCAGCATCCTCGCTAGTTCCCAGCTCTGCAACCCGCGGCTCCGTTCAATTAAAATGTCACACGGGGGGAGCGGGGACATCGCACATGTGTAAAAAAAAATTAGTTCAATCTCCAAATCCTAGCCCCTCGGGCTGGGTCAGCGCCAGAGGGATGACTCCCGGCTCTGCAGGCAGCGTTTTTAAGACGATCACCTCAATCTGCAGAAATGTACCGCGACGCTTTTTTTTTTTTTTTTTTTTTTTTTCGGCTGGCGTGAGGCTGGGGTGGGGTTTTTGCGCCCTCCCCAGCGCTAGGTTTTCTCTTGCTCCCGGGGCCGCCCGGGGCGGAGCGGGCTGCCCCCCGCATCCCCCCGCGCCCAGCTCCCGCGCTGCCCGCCACGCTCACCTGCTCCCGCGGGGCGGCGGCTCCATCCCCCG